>NC_139712.1:32187637-32515137 GCF_964188405.1 Protomyctophum parallelum | reverse complement strand
CTAATCGATTTAGTTGATTGTAAAAATTGTGTCGATTCATTGATATAAGAAAAATATATTATCCACGTGAGTAAAAGAAAACTCCCTCCTCAGATATTTGATTAACCCACATGATTACGTCGGTTATTGGTTCTAAATGTCAGTTTTCATACATTTTCGGTAAATTACCCAGCCCTATACGCATCTGCATATAAAATCCACAGACAAACTCTGTGTCATCTCTTGTTTGCGACTGTCAGGCAAACATGCAGAAATGCAGACATTCAGTGAACTCATTTGCCCCTTATTTGAAAAACATCCCAGTCCCCCCACCCCCCCCACACACACACCCCACCCCGCATTTTTTTCCTAGCTATTATTGGTCAAAAAGGCGGAGGGCCTCGACCTCCACAGCTTACAGCACACCAGTGGGGGAGTAAATTGGCCAGCCAAGAGTTGAGCTTTATGCAGTAGCGGCCGGCCTGGGCTGATTCATTATGCCACTAGATTGAGACGAAGGGTCGACCACTGGCAACTTGGCCCTCGTCTTGGAAGTTGAGCATGCTGAACGGAACCCCATATGGGTGGGGGGGGGGGTCAACCCCACGGATGGAGCGACTGGCTGGGGTTTTTTATCATAATATAGCCCCTGAGGTGGTAATAAGTATATAGCAAACGAGAAGAAGTGGGGAGGGCGTTTGTTGACTCCAGTGTTGGTGTGCTGCATGACAACATCATCACTGTCGGGTGGAAACCTTGTATGTCCAAAACTGTTACTTTTCTGAAAATGGGAAAAATAACATGTGCTCCAATGTCACTATTTTTGATTGACACTTTTGTAGGCTATGATGACGCAGGTCATTCATAAAAGGAAATGAAAGGAAAACATTTTAAATATGGATAAATGAGGATGACATTTCATGCTGCATGGATGGCACAGAGAGTTGTGACACACACACACACACACACACACACACACTCATTGCTATTCCTCCTGTGTTCACAGTCACATTATTGCTGAGAGTGGGAAGTTGGTATAGTGTGGGGAGGTTGTTTGGTGGCTGTGTGTGTGTGTGGGGGGTGCACACGTGCGCACGCACATACAGTACTGGAATTACTATACTGTGAGGGGCAAATAGTAGAATTTGAGAAATAAACATTGTGGGGACCATATTCCTTGTCCTCACAAGAGATTGATTTATGGCTAAAGATTATTTGGGGAGTTAGGAAAACATTCAATAGGATTATGCATTCAGAGTTTAGGGTCTATAGGAGTTTGGGTTATAGTTATGCCTGATTTAAACTGAGTTGCACCCATGGTGTCACACCAAAAATAGTGTACCTAGCCAGCAAGCTTGTTCTGAGCTTGTAGATCAGCTATTTTCGGCGTTAGGGTTAAAAAGTCGAGTTAATTTCTTAAATGGCGATGACCTCACAGATTATAGGAATGTGTGTGTGTGTGTGTGTGTGTGTGTGTGTGTGTGTGTGTGTGTGTGTGTGTGTGTGTGTGTGTGTGTGTTTGAGAGAGTCTGTGTGCATTATCGGGGCTGTTACAGGAGGTGGTACATATGCAGTCGTGGTACATATGCACTGACTCCTGATGAGGCTGACCCACACACACACACACACACACACACACACACACACACACACACACAGGCATACAGTGGATTAAGTCCCATTGAATGCTGCGATTGTGGAAAGCAATCTGTCAGTCCTCTCTGCAGTCCAAGAGAGAAGCCTGTTAGGGCCTGTCGCCTGCTGTTTATTTATGAGCAGGTCTGGGTTCCAGCGGCTTTTAATCATTCATGAAGCTCAGACAGACAGACAGACAGACAGGCAGGCAGGGCCGCAACGAAGTCAACACCATTCTGCTTCCCCATCCAAACTGGATGCTGCGAGAGAGAGACAGAGAGAGAGAGAGAGAGAGAGAAATTAGAAATGAAAATGGAGGGCGGAAATAATAATAATAGCAATCTGTGTAATAGTTTTTGTCTTGTTTATAGTTGGATTCATTACATTGCGCTTATTGCAAAAAAAAAGAAAAAAATATATTATATGTTAAAATGAGAACAGGAAATGATTCCTAATGATTGGTCCAAGACCCCAATCGTTGCTGTTGAGCAGAAACCTAATATCGCCATATTCCTACATTGTTATACAATAATATTGGGATTACCAAACTGTGGTGGGAGCGCAAGCTGCCTCTAAGGTGTGCGGTGGCATTAATTGTGTAATGGTGTTGCAATTAAAAATATTATCAACACATTTTAGATTTCTCTGAACAGCTTCTATCACTGGTAAACATAATATGGTAACTTTGGCAGTCGTCGTTTGTCGAAAAAAGATCTTGCTGTCTCTCAACTTTGGTATTCTACTGCACCATCTCACTTCACAATCAATGTTGTTATGCAAGATAAAATATCCGATGTGGGTTTTAAGTCAAAACAGCTAAATGATTGGATCCATTGGATCACAGGTTCCTTTTCCCATTTTGCTGAAAAGCACCAGTTTTGGACATACACGTTTTTCCCGCCATGCCCATGCATGCTAATCTTGAACTCCCCCATATAATTCAACCGGCAATTATGAGTCTATTCAGTGAATAGACTGCTTGACCTGAATATGGCGTCTGTTTTTTTGTTTTGTTTTTCAAATAACACAACGCAACGTGCTGGCATTTCACAGGCTGCCACCATTTCTAAAATGAATAATAAAAGATGAAAGTTTTTGGACTTTTGGATCGGGTTTCCACCTGACGTCAATGAAATGTATAATGTTGCCTGCTGGAGGTTGGTGAAACTGGCAAAAATCACTCCTGCACATCAGCCCCGAGTTGCAAGGTTCAATTTAAAACGGTTGACATTGACAAGCAGTCAGATGTTAAAGTATAGAACTGAGAAAATAATAATACTTAGTAGGAAATAATGTTTTTTTGTTTTGTTATGTTTGGACAATTAGTTGCTGATGCAAGACCTTTCAGCAAACAGAGGTGTGTGTACAGTGTGTGTGTGTGTGTGTGTGTGTGTGTGTGTGTGTGTGTGTGTGTGTGTGTGTGTGTGTGTGTGTGTGTGTGTGTGCGCGTGTGTGCGCGTGCGTGCACGCGCGTGCGAAGTTGCGAACGTGTGCGTTTGTGCGCTGGGGTCAGCTAAGCTCTCCAGGGTCAGTTTGAATAGTGTGAAGATCATAAACCCATAAATGTGTCAAAGAGACACAATTAGTCTCTATTAGGATCAGAACACACACCATAAATCTGTCCTTTAATGACAGCACTGCAGTGTCAGGGGAGCAGCAACACAATAATAACCATGTATGTCCAAAAGGTTAGCGGAACAGTGGACATCTTTTTTTTAAATGTCATACAGTATATACTATATATGCATTTACTCTTCTGTTTCGATGCTGAGAAGGTTTAGGTTCACACTGGACTGGACCTGCATTTGTGTTAAAAAACTGTTACTTTTCCATATGGATCCAGTGTAGTTATTATTTAGTCACACACTCTTGTTAATACTTTTCCTTGGTTCAATATTCAGAAAAACACACAGACCAAAAAAACCACTCTAAAATAGCGGATCTACATGCACTCACAATGCATCGAGATCGTATGGCATAGATCTTGTAGATTGGCTATTTCCGCTACTTATTTGCGAGACACAACGAAGTAGGGCATTCATTCACTTACCAAAAAAAACAACAAAACAGTTGAGCTATGGAGATACAAGGTTTTAGCCCCACAGCGAAGATATAGATGGCATTCTCACACTGCAGGGCAGGGCTGGACTGGGAGTGATAACACTTGATACCAAACCAGTTAACAATAGACCTCTAACTGCAATAATACACTGCTCATTCCACGAATGCCATGTGTGTGTGTGTGTGTGTGTGTGTGTGTGTGTGTGTGTGTGTGTGTGTGTGTGTGTGTGTGTGTGTGTGTGTGGGCAGTGGACACGCACTTGTGCCTGCACATGTGCACGTATACATTCTTGGCATGTGCGTGGGGGTGTGCGCGCGTGAGTGACTTGTAATCATAAGCAAATTCTTCAGTCTTGTTTCCGTTCCTTGATGACAAGATTTGACAAATGTTGAGGCACAGCTGCATGCAGAAGTGCTCCTCTCTCTCTCGGCTCTGTTTTGGAAGTCTTTCTGACGTGGCCGGTGCCAGCTAGCATCCAGGGGATTAGTGGGAGAGGAAGGCTGCATTACCAGCGAGCTGGAACATCTGTGTTTCTGAAGGGCAAGCCGCAAGATACCGACCAGTCTTAGAGGAGAACTGAGGTCTGGCACTAGCCGTTTCAGAAAGGTTAGCCAATTTGCCTTGAACCAAATAGAGCCCGAAAAGCCTCCCGCCGGACTGTGTGCTCACCAAACAAGCGCAGTGATTGGTTGTGCAAACACATTCTATACTGACCAGAGAATAGGTACAAAAACGACACCAAATGCATACAAATTACACTGAGAAACGGATCAGGGAAGGGGAAAAAAACCCACACAGAGATTAATGATCACTAATAAATCACGGCGCCGTAAAAGGGGTTTCAGAAGATGCAGACGGTAAAAGAAATGCCACGAAAAGAAAAAAAACTGACAGAGGTATGAAGTCAAAAGCAAAAGCTCAATGAGAAATAACATTGAAAGTATCTATTTACACTTCAAGAATAATTTGCTGGAAATGAGCGTGCATAACAGCATGGAACCATCGGTTTCAGTGTGAAGGGCCTTGATCTCATTGAGACAACAAATGAACCCTGAGGAGAAAAGATGGATTGGGGCACCCAGAGGGTCACCCACTGTTTGTGTGTTTGCTTTTGGTGTTTGTAGAGAAGGCCTCTTTTTTCTCCTTTTTTTTTTTACGATGCCATCTGCGATGCAGTGAGAAAGGCCTGTATTGTCTGCAAGGCGAGCGAGGCCCTTGTGACTGATCACTGTGTTGATGCATTAATGACAATACCATTTGAACTTCCCACACTGCCTCCTCTCTTTCATGGCTTAAAAAGTTCTATCTCCCCAAGCCAAAGAAAACAACAGCGTAATGGACATTTTCTGGCTGAGCAATTATGTGAAACACGACTTGCCCTCCGGTTTTGTTTGCGATTGGTTTTCGTGGCGGAGTGAAATGCAGGCCAGCCAGCGAGAGGAGAGCAAAAGTTCAAGCCACGGGACGTTGTGTTTCCATGTCCTTGGGAGACCAAATCAATATTCTTCCTATCTAGCAGAGTGTGATGTAAATTTGTTTGAGCTGACGTGGTTCTCAAAATTGTATTAATTTCAAGGACCCTCCGTTACCATAACTCTGAGAATGCACAAATGGACAGATTTGGTTCCATTTGTGCATTCTCAGATTTAAATAGTAAATAAATGGTAACTGGTGCATTTATATAGCGCTTTTATCCAAAGCGCTTTACATAGATTGTGTATTACATTCACCCATTCATACACCGATGGCAGGGGAAACCATGCAAGGCACCAACCTGCACATCGGGAGCAATTATATGGCTTCAGACTTCGAACAGGGAGACTGGGATCTGGGAGGCTGCTCTACCCCTGAGCCACTGCCGCCCCTAGCTACAGACAGTTACAGAGTTACGGATCTGTAAGGGTCTATTTAGATCCTCAAGGAACTCTGATATTGAACTAACGTTAATTAAGTTTATAATGTTAATGCAAATGGTAACGTTTGGGTCCAGATTAACTGCTTTGGTGGACCAGTGGGTTTCCCTTAGATCAGGGACACATTTAAGAAATTATTCCTGTGTGCATAACGTAGTCTAAGAAACAAATTACAAAAATTAACAAAAATTAAGAGGAATGACGATGCACACGAAACAATTTTCCGCCAGCTCTCCCTTCTTTAACCCTCTAAGACCCAGCGTTGCTTTTTAGCAACAATTTTATTTTATTTAATTACTAAATTATTATTATTTTTTTCTGTTCTTTTTTCACCTAAACGTCATCAGTGATGTTCATTGCAATGCCATTTCAATGCCATTGGTCATGATATTTGCATATAAATACCCCCCACAGAGGCTGAAATTCACACAAATTAAAAATGACTTTTGACCTTTACCCTAATAAAAGTAGGTACAATAATTGTAATATATGTTTTTTTGTGATCATTAGAATGTCTAGAACATGTTTTATTCATTATTGTGAAAGATATCCCCCAAATGTAAATTATGAATTTATTATATTATTATATAATTATTATAAATTTTCCATCAAACTTTATTTTTTTATTTTTTTAAACATATGTTTTAGTGTCAGTCCTAGTAGTACAAAGTAGTAGTAAGGTTGAAATCTATTTTTTGCAAGTAGAAATTAATGCGGGTGTTAGAGGGTTAAAGGGAGAACCAAAAACACGATGGGTCTTTCCTGGCATGGGACACCATCTTTCACCCCTGTAAATGTTTCACATAAGGTACAGCTTATTTATTTGCAGGGCCATGTTAGGAAGCCAATTCCCATTTTAGGACGACTTCAGGGACAAACCTGAATCAATACAAACATTGCCTGGCAGTCGAAGAATTGACTGGTACCATGGTCTGAGGTTTTTAAACTGTAGTAGAAGCAGTGGTAACTAAGTACTGTACATTTACACAAGTAAAATAATTTGGTACTTTTACTTAACTTCAGTATTAGCATCTTAATACCGCTACATCTCTGAGGCAATTGTTGTACCTTACTCCACTACAATTATTTGAACACTTTATATAGTTACTTCTAAATTATTATTCACAAAACATACATTAACCAATTAAACCCTGTTTTATATTTTGAAAGTCATTTGAAAAGTAAGAGTACTTTTACTTTGGTACTTTGGTTTAATGTCAATACTTTTGTACTTTTACAACTTTTTAATGTAGGCCTTTTACGTCTATTAATAGAGATTATGGTATTACTACTTTTGCTTCAGTAAAAAGTATTTCTTAAGTCGAAGGCCTTATTACTCCCAATCTGCTTGATTTTCAGCGAGGATGCCAAACAATTCCCTCACAGTTTGCGAGAGCCAACTAGGCCTAATGTCACTTAGCTTACGGCTTTTAGAAACAGAAGCCACTGACAGTGTGCAGGCTTCCCAGCAGGGACATGTTGGCTGAGAAGAGGAAAGAATAAGAAACTTTTCTTCCATTGCGAGGTCAAACACTGCTTATCAACAGCTTTTTAGCAGCTAACAAGTCTATAGCCGTGTAAACTTTTCCTCCACTCTGCAAGTCACTTGCAGCGCTGCAGTGCTTTGCCTCGATCTACTCGAGCGCTGGAAATATGCTTGCTCTGCAGCCACCTTTTCACACAATAACTGTCAGTCCCACTAGTTAATCACATCAATTTGTGTTTATCCGCGGCGGTATGGTTGTTGTTGTTGTTTTTGCTGGTTTCTGGGCATGCCCAGAGGAGCTGTTCTCTCCCACAGCAGCTCAGGGAAAGAAGAGAGGTCCTTCTATTTTCTTGCAGGGTTGATACAGGCAGCTCATTAGCCGCCTCTCTCCCGGTCCCTAAACAGGCTGGTTTGCATATTGAGGCAAATGGAAAATGAAGGTGTTGTAGGCAGGCTGAGGGGAAATGGGATTCCAGGTTGCCTCCTGATTGGCATTTTCTGCCAGGGCCTCCATGTTGCAAAATAGGTGAAATAACAAGTCTGCCCTCCCAAAAATACATTTGTGTCGACGCTGCTTAGCCCTGGGATTCGGCAGATACATACTTAACCACACTCCCTTGCCTGTTGTTACCGCTGTGGTTGCATTTGCTGTATGAATCTTTTAAATGCAATTAATAACACACTTTCTGCTGTTCTTGGCATGTCAGTAAACAGTTGCTGACAATGTCTTAGCACAGTTTATTATAGACTTTTGAAAGTGCTATAGCAGGAACCCTATAGCACAAGAGGACAATTAGATCAGTTATGACTTTGTGCTCATAAGTAGAGCCAGCCCAGGTCAATATATTCGTTTCGCCGATATATCGGTCAGAATTAGAATTGCACTTTTTGGCAAAATACCGGTCAAACCATAGGCCCATCAGTAATCGGTAGACTATAGGAACCTCAAAAAAATCGGTCCCAAATATCATCAATCAGGCTCTAGTCATGAGTGAAAATAACTAAGTCACTACAGTAGATTTACTTGGATAAAACGCTCTGGCAGCCAGAGGACAGTTGAATTGGCAGGACAGACGGTATCAAATCGTCCCTTTGTGTCTCCATACATTTATCAGGTGAAGTTATTGCATCTTCACTGTCCTCTCTGTGACTGTTTTTGCAACTCAAGAACTATTGAATCTATTGTATCTATTGAAATGAAACGGTATCACAGCAAAACGCCTGTATTGTGAAGAGATAGAAGTTCAGTAAGAAACACTCACGTCAAAGTTTTGATTTTTCACCCCTGTGTCAATCATCTAATGTGATCCTGAGCTCTACACACCCTCCGCCAACCTGGGGAGAGCAACGGACTTAACTCATGCTTCCTTCATGCTTGAGTGTCCAAGTTGCTCCTTTACACCTGACAGGGGGGAGTTTCCCCGGTTGGACGTAGCACGTGGAAGGAACACGTTATTCCAACCAGTTCCTTTCCCCTCCAGGCGCCCCGGCTGGCCAGGGGGAGGCAGTTTCAATAGTTTTAACCATTTATTGCAACAAATGGAAGCAAAATCAGGGAACATTAGCAAAAAACTAGGGATCACCTTTTTTTGCTCCCATTCCGATCATTTGATTTTGAGTATCTGCTCATACTGATTCGTCCCGATCCAATATTTATATTTTTATAGAACACTTATGCCATATCACAATAGTACAATATCCGAAATCACAGATGATATCGAGTCTAATTTCATGATATGGATATAATATTGATACTCAGCCCCCGATTTCCGATCACGTGATCGGATCAGGACAACCCTACAAAAAACCCATAGGGATACAATAGTAATACATAAGCATTACTGTACATTGACATTGATATTTAGCTTGAACCAGAAGACAATATTTGAGCCTATGCCAGACTCTGATCGAAAGGTGGAGGCTGGGGTGGTGGAGGCAAGCTTTGCCAGTAGCAGCAGGGCACTTCGCTAGTCAGTCTTTTATTTATTTATTTAAACAGTAAAAACACAAGTGGGAACTGGCCAAGAGGAAGAATACATAATTAAGTAAGGGTCCTATCTTCAAGGTAGGCGGGACATGTAAACGGTTTGGTCTGTGGTGCGGGTTGGTAAAAAAAAACACCAGTTTGACACTGTATCAATGCGCACTGGATTGTTGTTGCCCTGGCCTGCAATGTACATATCATTCACAAAACTCACCCCACACAGCCGTCAGTTTTTTTTGTACTACCGAATCTGACATAGTGGACTACTCAATCGAAATATTGTTTACTTTTTACCGTAAGGTTTTACTCTCGAGTCTCGAACTGGCGCAATTGTTTTCAACAGTGATAGAGAAAAGCATGGACAGAGTGGCGCTGGGTGATGACATGTCAGCAACGACATGGCTACGTGACGTTATGAAGTATGAGTCAAACAGGACCCTTTCCAGACTGAGTAGCGAAGTGACAAAACAAATCACGGAACATTTATAACAGTGCAACAGGTCAAGTTCACAGAGCTTACAGATTGACCATTTTTGGTGCGCAACACCATCGTACACTGTATTATTAAGTCAGGCTTACAGTGGTTTTGTGATTCTATTTTTTTTTCTATAGTTTTTGCAACCCAGTTTTTTTACCCAGTGCCAATTATCTAATGTAATCCTGGGCGCTACACTTCCTCTGCCAACCTGGGGGGGCAGTAGACTGACCTCATGCCTCCTTCTATGCATGAGGAGTCCAAGCTGCTTCTTTTTACCTGACAGGGGGGAATTTCCCTGGCCGGACGTAGCGTGTGGAAGGAACACGTTATTCCGACCAGTTCCTTTCCCCTCCATCAGACGCCCTGGCTGTCCAGGGGGAGGTAGTTTTAGAGACCAGGATTACTGCATGTTTTTGTGAGGGTACCTACCCTAGGTGACACGGGGAGAACATGCAAACTTCACACAGAAAGGCCCTTTCGCCAACCCCACCTCGGGTATGGGCACTGATGACGCGGAGGAGGGAACACGCCCCCAGCACCCACAGTGTCCCCAGCGGGAATCGAACCCAGGACCTTCTAGCTTTGAGGCGAAAGCACTACTGACTGTGCCACTGACCTCTTGTCGTGATTCTTTGGTCTTTATAGGCCTTACAGTTTCATTATGTTAATTTGACTAAGAAATCCTCCTGAGCTGCATATGTGGCAATAAAGTACTAAATTCTGGTAGGTATAATAACAGGGCATGCCGGGTAGAGTGCTCCGTGTTCCGTGTAACTGCTGATGATTGGAAATTAACCTGAAATGTGACGCCATATTGCAAAAGTACAATACACAGCACTGTTCTGCAGTAGAGTCGGCCTAATGCAGCAGCATTCCACTTTCACTGTCATTCGGCCCTCTCACAGGAACGGGACACGTTTCATTGCAAAAATGTTACACACCCCCAATTCCAGGATTTTGGAGCGACTCTTTCACAAGCCCATGAAGGAGAGGAGATGGGGGGGGGGGGGGGGGGGGGCTATGATGAATAGCGGTAAATTAGTGGCTCCAGGTGGTGGACATATACATATACTCGAGTAGGCCTACTATTACTCGAGTAATATTTTTCTATGATAGGCCTACTTGACATTCAGCAATTAATATTAAAAAGAAAATGTACTTTGCATGTACTATGTCTGCTATTGAAAAGTATGTACTTTTGAATGCTAATACAATATTAGTACACTTCAAAGTGTACTTTTGAGTGCACTTTGAGTCAAAGTGTACACAGTACACAGAGTCAAAGTGTACACAGTACACAGAGTCAAAGTGTACACAGTACACAGAGTCAAAGTGTACACAGTACACTTTCACTCAAGTACTGGAGTTGAGTGTTACTCCCACCACTGGTGGCTCTTCTGAGGCAGAGAGAGAGAGAGAGAGAGAGAGCGCAGCCCTGCTCTCTCTCCGACAGAGGAAATGACCTATACGAGGATCTCCTGGGTTCTGCTCTGCTCTGCCCTCTCTCTCTCTGGACAAATGTAAACGGAATGGAATTCCAGGTCTGGAAGGAAAAAGAACAGCCTCCAAACTCTCCATGGCGACAAACGAATGTATGGAACCTTTGGAAGTCCCTGGCGTAAAGGCCCTAACCGTTCCAATGTATGGAACCTTTAAAAGCCCCTGGCGTAAAGGCCCTAACCGTTCCAAAGAAAACACACTCACTGTGGCCGCTTTGTCCAAAAAAAATGTCTTTCCTTTTTTTTTAATACCGACCTTCCTGTGTAAATTAGGCCTGTGTTTTAAAACTTCCATCCACACTTGGCCTAACCAATATGAGATATGTATATTCATTTAACAAGAAAGGACTCAACTGCTTACAAGGCTGTTTCAACCAAGGTTTGATTTATGAAAATATTTTGATTGAAATCTAGTCTTTCGGGACTTTTATCCTGTGACCGTTTTGCCACTTTCTCTCCACCTACAGTGTCGATGACGACTGCAGTTACACAAAATGTATATATATATATATATATATACGTTCAAAGATAGCCGATATATTTATGAACATTGTGGAAAAATCAATTCAATTAAATAATTGTACTTGTGGGGGTCCCTGTTTTCAGACAAGGGTCCACAGCCAAATATATTTAGGCTACTATGTGAAAGTCGAGAACCACAGATCTATTGTTAACAAATTGCACTTTGAACCAATAAAATACAAATTTAATTTGCCCTCATTATCATACGGAAGAGAGAACGTGACGACGTGGAAATCCTCCGAACCCTGTGTATAGAAGTCAATGTGGCGTGGGTGTTTGTCTCAGACGTGTTGTACAGCGACGCAGCAATCCGAGCGGCACTGCCAACACCCTTTCTAATCTGCACCCGGTAAACAATCATTAAGGTGCTGGAAAGCCTGCACGCCTTCAGCTGCTTCGCTGGCTTCGCCGCGCCTTGGCGGTGTCTACACAAACACAACACGTAAATCCGTCAACACTTTTTCTTGGTTGGGGGTGGGGAGTGAGCTTGAGCAAGAAAGTATTGCGTATACACCTTAGCCGTTGCCTCACACATGCACACACCGCACCGCACACACATCTATTTAGGCACTGTGTACAAAGCGGAGGGATGACGATAATGTCATTTTTTTCTCTTCTCTGGCAGATGTGCTAGCTCTGTAAAAAAGAAAGAAAGAAGGGAGAGGCATTTGGGGGCTTGTTAATTAGCAAGAATGTTTTGAAAGGGTCCCGCGTCGGCCTTGGCTGGCAGGTTGGCAGTACCTGATTAGTGGGGGAATAGGGAAAGCTCTGAGATGACGCTCAAAACACCCACCACCACCCCCACACCCCAAATAAAGCGAAGGGGGGAAACTCTCTCTCTCTCTCTCTCTCTCTCTCTCTCTCTCTCTCTCTCTCTCTCTCTCTCTCTCTCTCTCTCACTCTCTCTCTCTCTCTCTCTCTCACTCATCATGGACTCATCATAGCTGCTGGCCTCGTTTTCCCTCTTCACCTGACATACTGCATTCAAGCTGAAAAGACTTGCAGACTGTGAAGAGGGAATACATGTGTCTAAAGCAGCGCTTTGAACCTTGGAGATGCTGAGGAGGAGATCATTAAGACGTTGAGAACGGCAAGCATTGTTCTCTTCATGGTGTTGGTTGGAAACATGTTCCCGGAAACCGGATGCAAATTGCCTTGTGTGATAAAAGATACAAGTACATTTTCAAAGTAAACATCATGTCCAAACTTTGAGAACTTCATCGTCTTAGCAGCTGAAATGAAAGCGCTGAAGTCTGATGTTCTCGGATCTCCTTGTGGCCATTTTTAAAACGCAGTGTGACTAGGCAATGTAGGCATATAGATCAGCAGGGTTTTTAGGCTATATTCAGCTATAGATTTCTGTCCTAACACAAACATAAAACACATCAATGCCGTTGACAATGAATGGAGAATTTACATCATATGTAGACGAGCAAATCGGCTATTTTGTCCTACAAATAATATTCCCATTGACAATGAATGGAGAATGTTACGTCATGATGATGTACGATGATAAGACTAGAGCGCCCCTCACTTCACACGGGTGTATTTTCTTTACTTTTACTGTGTGTGTGTGTGTGTGTGTGTGTGTGTGTGTGTGTGTGTGTGTGTGTGTGTGTGTGTGTGTGTGTGTGTGTGTGTGTGTGTGTGTGTGTGTGTGTGTGTGTGTGTGTGGGTGTGTGTGTGTGGGTGTGTGTGGGTGTGTGTGTGTCCGTAGCCACTGAACCGATCAGAACCACATTTCTTGTGCATCGTGCCAGTAGGCAACAGAAGTACCTTTCTTTCAAGTTTAACTTTAATAATCAAAGTCTAATCTGCAGGCTAAAACATTGCCCAAATGAATGCATTTTTATACATACAGTAGATAATATGGATGAATGAGTGATGTCATGGATAACTGACCACATTCGGACATCCACATTGCGTGCATATAAATAATAGATAAATAATAGCATTGACGGTGAAGCAAATTAAACACACTTACATAGAAAGAGTTCAAGCACATACTGTACAAGACACCTAATTTGGCTAATCATGTGATTAGCCAATTAAACCTTTATACAGTACGTTGTTGACTAGGGTCCCTTAGGGGTCTATATTGTTCCGCTCCTTTTTTCCTCTCTACAAAAACAAACTTTTTGTGAAAAATACGCAAACTGCAAGCTCACAACATTTCTTTTCGACATGCTGTGAGTTTGTGGATTGACTTTTCATTGTTTTTATTGTATAGATTAGAAGATAATAATAATAATAATAATACATTTTATTTATAAGGCGCCTTTCAGGGCACTCAAGGTCGCCGTACAGATTAAAAGCAGTACAAGAACACAGTTAAAAGCAGAAAAAATAATAATTAGGGCACAGCTTGATGACACAAACAATGGTAACTATGTGCAAAAATTAACTTCACTCCCTTTATTCCCTGTAAAACTGTGACGTGAAACCTGGATCCACAGTGTTCCAAACAATTACCCCACAATTTTGTAACCCTTTTTATTTTCTCACCCGGTGCCAATGCCTAAACTCAGCTGTAATCCTGGGAACTACTCTCGCTCTGCCAACCTGGGCTTTCTTCAGTGCACGAGGAGTGAGCAGGCCGCTTCTTATATCACCTGACAGGGTTCCCCGGTAGGACGTATCTAAAGCGTAGAAGGAACACGTTATTCCAACTAGTTCCTTTCCCCTCCATCAGGCGCCCATGCTGACCTGGAGGAGGCAGTATATAGACCAGGATTACTGCACGTTGGGACGTATGCTGAGTTTGTAGATCAGCTGTAGATTGGATTTTTTGGGGCAAATATTCTCCCCAGAATATACTAGGCATGCTGGGGTTCAAGCGGTTAAATTATTATCGTAAATTGTCTTTACTGAAGCATAATGTATGGAGTTAGTGTATGGAAATGTAGAATTTATTCTGAAAGCACCCTCCAGTAAAATAGGCTTTTAACCCCCCCCCCCCCCCCCCCCCCCCCCACCTCCATTTCCCTGGGGGGTTTAAACTGACGAGGCTGGAGTATTGTCCCAGCCCTAATTAAGTCGATAAATAAACATTGAAAATGCCTGCGTCACTTAATGACTGACTCATGGACTCGCTAGGCGGTCTGGTGGGTATACATCAGTCCTCATATGCTCTCTACATGCTCCCTAAGGGGCTATCATTCCTGGCTGGATGTGTTTGGGGTCTATTCACTTTGTCCTCTAGATGCCCTCAGTGTCAGGACCACCACCAGGAAGAAGAACCCCCCCCCACCCCCCCCCCCCATTCGATGTATAATACTACTTAGAATTGGTCTGTCATGATTCTGCGTTTCTCGTCAGAAAGTAGAGGCTGATATGATGGTGATTCAATGAGGTTTTGTTGTTGTTGGTGTTGTTTATTCATTTTTGTGTGTATCACTGCGTATTGTCTCCACCAGGCCGAAGGCATGGGTGTGTGTGTGTGTGTGTGTGTGTGTGTGTGTGTGTGTGTGTGTGTGTGTTATTGTGTGTGTGATTGTGTCCGTCCGTCTGTTACCAGCTAATCTCCGGCACCGTTAACCCGGTCGATGCCAACCTTTGCCCACAAACTCCCTAGATGCCAACGATGAACATCTGCCCCAAATTTTCCAGAACGGCCTTTTATAGCGCCACCAGGATGCCGACTTTTGTAAAACACATTTTTTGATATTACTCCTCCATATTTTGTCCAATAATCCTGCAAATCGTTACACAGTATCTCTATAGTCATGTGCTCAACACAGATCTGTCCCATATTTCATATTCCATCCTGATTGCCTAACATTGGCTTTTAAAGTTTACAGGATTGGCCCGTTTTGAACGAAAAGCCTCAAATCACGAACGCAGCGTGCAATTTACGTGAAATGTTTCGCAGACGTTCCAACTAGGCTGAGGGATATATCCCACTCTTTTCACATTGGCCTGTTATAGTATATATATTTTTTTGCAAAACACATTTTTGGAACAAAATGCCTCAAATCATCCAATTACCATCAAAGGCGAATGAAGAAATGGCCCCCTTTTCACATTGGCTTATTATAGCGCCACCAGGAGGCCACAACCTGACCTTCCCTGGTGGAGACCTGTGCCCCGAGGGGCACTTTTTCTAGTTTGGACACTACGTACATTCCATTCTGAGCCATTGTTGCATCGTTGTTGGGCAGTGGTGGACAAACCCCTCACAACAAAGCATAGATACTCCTGGTCAAATATTACTCAACTACAGTAATACAAGTATGCTCTGTAGAATTTGTACTTTGAGTTGAAAGTACTGGAGTATGTTATTTTATTTAAAATATATTAGAGTATTCAAAAGTAGGCTACATGCTTTGAAAATACTTAGTAGCAGCCCCTCTTCCCCGCCTGGTCTAGCAGGGAGTGTTAAGTGTTATTTTAGTACCCAACATTAGGACAAATCAAAGTTATTAAACTGTGAAAGTAACCGATCTGCATGAGGAAATGCGATAGAACACAAACATAGCATGCATGAAGCAACCAAATAGTCAGCGGCGCCCAAAGACAATTCAAAGATTTTCCAGAAACCTACCATTCTCTGAAATAGGGCTTTCCCTTCCTAGAAATGTAGTGGAGTCAAAAAGTACAATATTACTCAAGTAAAGTACAGCTACTGCAACAAAAAGAAAGAAAAGCTCTTAAGTATACATGCAAGTAAATGTACTCCGTTACTGTCTGCCTGCCACCACAGTCCTTGGGGTTGACTTGGCCCGGACGGCAAATGTAGGATCGTGATCACGAGAGGATGAATGTGAGAGATGTCTGCGGCAGTAATAATAAGTCAGCATTATCTGCTTCATCGCTGCTGGAATCCTGCATGGCTGAGGAAGGCTGCAGTGTACACAGTGCAGGCTGCTGCCTGTTAAATCAGCCTTCACTTTATCATAATCCTGCCATCTATCAGTGACATGATCCCATCTCCCTCTGTCAGTCACACGCCCAACAGTCCGGCCCATAGTCTCTACAGGTGCTCCTATCTCTCTCTCTCTCTCTCCCTCTCTCTCTCTTCCTCGCTATCTGTCGGCTTTTTGCACGGTGACACAATCCCGGCATTCAGACATAGAGAAGCAGCTACACGGCGAGAAGAACACGTCAAGCCTGAACACGCTTAGTCAGCCGCCCCGGACAACCTCCTGACATCCCGGACAGGAAACAACTGAGTGATGTGATGGCCGCCCACCTGGAGCCAAACACACCACCCGGCCCCCTCGTTGGTAAGCTTGGGTCCCAAGATTCCATTCTTAGAAATCTCTCTTTTTTTTTTAAGATATTTTTGGGGTCTTTGTGCCTTTATTGATAGATACTGTATACAGTAGCTTGACAGGAAACATGAGAGAGATGGGGAGAAGACACGCAGCAAAGGTTGTCCGGATCGGGACTCGAACCCGCGACACACTGTCAGACTGGATTATCAGCCTATGTAGGTGCCCGAACCACTAGGCCGGCCCGGGCCAGTGGAGTCAATTTATATTTGAGTGAAAGTCAAAATGAGTTAAAGTAAGGCCTGTGCTTGCTAAAATAATGATAATGATACTCCCAAAAATATACTTAAAGGACCAATGGTAGGCGGGGTCCTGAACTATCCACAGCCCTCCTCTGAGACCCAGGCCCAGAGTAGACAAAAATGGTGCCATATTATAATGAGCACTAGTGAGGACCAATTATATGAAGATAAGCAGAGTACTCAAGTAAATGTACTGAGTTACTGTCCACCACTGGTTGCAGCTGCCCCAGCTCAGACAGCATCGCTCATTTGGCCAGATGGGGACCCTCGGAACCAGGGGGTGGCTCGGGTTATTGGGACCTCCCCTCTGCTGGCTCTGGGTCCCACTAATGGACATCTGTCACACAGTCCCACAAGGCCAGCGAACCCGGGCCACTGTCAGTGCCGTCATGAAATATGTATGGAAACACCAGGGTGGTGTTGTTGTTAGCGCCGTATAGCCACGCGCCGCTAATCAATGATTCGATCCGCTAGGCGCTCCCGACGCGGGATGCATTTATTATACATTATCTTTTCATGCAGTCAATTGTATGCATTCGGATTCAACCAGTGGTATTGCATTGAAATGAGAACATTTTGTGTTTAAAATTTAAAGCGGCCCCCATCGCCCCGAGCTACGCGCCCCGCTGCGCTGTCACACGAGGAACAGTTGTGGGGGGAAAAAAGGTATGTTTCCATTCTTCTTCCGCTCACATTGCGGTCCCTTTCTTTGAAACGTGTGCATCCACACAGCCCACCGTTCTCAAACGTGTCCCCTTAAAACAACACAAACCCTCATTTATGGCACAGTATAACGTCAGGCTATAAAGACCCGCCGCTAATTATGCTAAAACACTGTCCTGCGTGCGCTTGCCTCTTCGGAGCTAAGTGACCTGAACAGGAGTTAGCGGCGGCAGCCAAGGGCAAAGCTAGCTAATGTAAACCAAATCCTGCACCTGGGGAGCAGGGCCTATTCAGGCTAATCCGCTAGCCTGGAGGCTGCTGCCTTAATAGGGACACTGTGGACCCAGCTATTGTCCTCTCTAGTCAAGGAGCCCCTTTGCAACATGTGAGCCCTACCGAGCTGCAGCGCGCCCCGCTATAACCTCCCACTCCTTGCATATTGATAGGTGCCGGATGAGGTATAACACAAAATATATTTCGCTTAGCCTAGTATATATGTTATCTACCCTGGGACCATATGCAAGGAGCATATGGTCTGTGCATTTACTGGCTGTGCCACCAGGCACCATAGTTTGTGTGTGTGTGTGTGTGTGTGTGTGTGTGTGTGTGTGTGTGTGTGTGTGTGTGTGTGTGTGTGTGTGTGTGTGTGTGTGTGTGTGTGTGTGTGTGTGTGTCTGTGTGTGTGTTTGTGTTTGTGTGTGTGTTTGCGCGTGTGTGTGCGTGCATGCATGCGCGCGTGTATACTGTAGTGTATATAAACTATATGAACTGTATTCAAACTATTTTGTATATTTTGAAACCGACCTGCTATTTTTAACTGCATCAGGTACCCAAATAAAGCAACCGGCTCTCATATCTGTAAGCGAAATGCTTTTGATTGGAGGTTTTTTTAAGCGTCTACAACAATGCAAAATGGAATATAAATAGACTGAAGGGGCTCAGATCTGTGTGGTGGATTGTACTGGTTGTATTATCAAACATAGCCTTCTCTGCAGGCCTGTCATTTGGCACCAACCAGCGAGGGAGCAATACCAGCTGTCAGCCGCAGCCCTTTACATATCTGTCCTCCAATACAGCTCATTGGATTCAATTCCTTTTACCTCAGGCACTTTTGTCAATTTTCCCTCACAGATTCCTCCGTTTTGTGTGTGTGTGTGTGTGTGTGTGTGTGTGTGTGTGTGTGTGTGTGTGTGTGTGTGTGTGTGTGTGTGTGTGTGTGTGTGTGTGTGTGTGTGTGGTGTGTGTGTGTGTGGTACTTGTATTAATAGTATAGGCCAACTTGTAATAACGAAATGTCCTCACAAGTATATAGTACTAGAACGATGTCCTCACAAGTATACAGAGGATGTATGTTTAATGGAGCAAGAAGTTGTTTTATTACAATTATTATTGTTTTTTTTATCAGGAAAAGAAGCAGGTTAGGGTTAGGAATTTACAATATACATTTTAGGCATTTAGCAGACACTCCTAGCAGGCACAGGTCATTGTTAGTGTACCGTTGTTGGAGATTTGTTGTATACTTTGTATAGGTTTCTTGAGGTATATGTCATGGATGTATTTTTTGGCTGATTGTACTATGTAGCATTGAAGTGTAATTTAGTTTCTGCCTCTTGGCCAGTTCCCACTTGTAAAAGAGACTCCGTCTCAATGTGTTTTTACTGGTTAAATAAAGGTTGAATAAAAATAAAATCTTAATCCAGAGCAGATGTTGAGCTTAAAGGTTAGGGTTAGAGTTGTGCTTGACTTGCATGCAAAATAGTTGGTGTGCGTGAGTACAGTAGTGCCTACATGTACAGTATGTGTGTCCATGAAATGTGAAGTTGTGAACATGTGTGTGCACATTTCATTGTCCTACATTGTGCAAGTTCATGTTTTCCGTGTGTGTGTGTGTGTGTGTGTGTGTGTGTGTGTGTGTGTGTGTGTGTGTGTGTGTGTGTGCGTGTGCGCGTGCATGTGAGTACAAAGTGAGTATTTACACACATGTTTACCCCTGCTGCCATGTGAGCGAGTATATAGCTCGCCCCGGGCAGTTGGTGGTTCAGGGGAGACAGAGAGACAGACAGACAGACAGACAGACAGACAGACAGGTCTCAGTAAGCCTGCGATTGTCCTATTAATTAATTCATAGCTCCCTGGCCTTGCTATACTGTCTCTGACCTGCGTCCATATTATCTAAGAAAGGTCTCAGGTGGTGTAAGTAGAGCCTGCAGGACCTTCCATCCTAATCCAGGACCTGTACTCACTCGCAACATATAGAGCTCTCTGTGGGAACCTGGAGTGATGTTTCATATGGCTCCCACTCAGGAATACATTATTTCAATGATGTATGTCAATGAATTGCCCCTTTGTCAAGGCTCGCTCCTCTCCGCTGTCGTGGTTGCTGTTGCTTGGTTGAACAAACATTACCTCTCTCCATTCACTACCATTGGAAGAAAAGAAAAATGCATTCAATTCTTATCTCAAACTTGGCCCCAATAAAAAAAGGAACAGCTCGGGTGCGGTGTAGTTACGATGACACATGCACAGGAAAGAAGCAATGTCAGTATTTACCATGCGCACACACACACACACACACACACACACACACACACACACACACACACACACACACACACACACACACACACACACACACACACACCACTGCCAGTAATCTGTCAAATGTTGAAGGCTTATTAAGGACTCATGTTAAAGCAAGGACTAGTTAATTTTCTTTCTCACTCTGATGGCGCTGAAAGTTGAAGTGATCACTTTTCATGTAAATACTGTAAGTACTGTTCCACTCTGCGCGCGTGTGTGCATGTGCGTGCGTGTGTTTGCATGTAGCATCTCCCTGGAGCTCTGTCTGTATAACCGTCCACTGCCTCCCTAGGAAGGTAGAAGGGAGGGAGTGGGGCACCAACTACTAATATACTTCAGTGGTTCTCAAACATTTTAATTTCAAGGATATAACTCTGAGGGTGTACTAATTCCATCTGTATGCTAAAGACCTCTAAGGGCCCATTTGGATCCCCCTCAAGGACCCCAGATAGAGAGCCTCTGGACCTCACTTTGAGAACCGCTGATGCACTTTATCACAAGAAGGTGTCTCCTTCTCATTACCGTATTTCTCATTACTTAAGGTTAGTGTTAGCACGCGGAGACACCGCTTCCAGACTTCACATAGCCATACAGGTTACAATTTAGGCATTTAGCAGACGCTCTCATCCAGAGCGACTTACAATTAACAAGGTAATCACATACATCAACTACAGAGAGACAGTGCAGTGCCTCAGTAAACTAAGATCACAGGTACACTAAGAACCTAGCATCAGTCTAAATAATAGACTGTCATGTACATTGAGACTAAAGGCTATACCGGGTAAACATATTCCAGTATATTATGTAATTAAACACAAGAATTATCCCTTCTACTCACATGCTCACATTTCAGTTTGGTCCCGCCCCTTCTGGAGCTTGCTTTCATCTACAGTGTAGACTCCAGACTTTAATGGTATATGTCTGTATGTTGTAGATAGGGGTGCAACAGTTAAACCATTTAGGCCTGACGTTAAAAAAAATCTATATTTCATGTCAAGGACCCCCAGCATTATGTGTATTTGGCCGCCGACCCCAATTTGAAAATATGATGTTCCACACTTTGGTCGTGTCATTACAGGCGCAAATTTTCAGAAAGTTGTGGCGTGTTGTGAGGTTTTAGATCTGCTATTTTCACTATTTTCCATGATACAGTTAATCGAATCAGTGATATAGAAAATAATATGTATAATCTTCATTATTCAATTAATCAAAAATAATAATCTTTAATAAAGTTAATCAGTAGTTGCAGCCGTAGTCTTTTCCTATAGGTTAATTACTTTGTTAGGTGTGGTCTTGAAGCCAGTTCTCATTATATGAACCACATACTTGGCAATAAAGAGTTCCCGACACGCTCCCAGATTTCCAGAAGAAAAAAAAAAGAAAGTCACTTGCCCAAAACCACATCCTCACTTTGTCATTACCTCTCATCAACATCACAGCCCCCCGGCCCCCTTTGATGATGTCGTCGGAGCGGGATCGTACGCGCGTGTGTGTGTGTGTGCGCGCACGTGTGTGGGTGCGCGTGTGTGTTTGTCTGTGTGTGTGCGCCAGAGGGGAGAGGTATAGGCGGATGAGATTAAAGGTTAATTGTCAGTATTTTGGTTTGTTACTGCGCGTGGAGCCCCCCCATCCACTCTGATTCCCCTCCAGACTCTGACGGGCACGAGTGGCTGTCACACTGACTGTGGTGGAAGTACAATGAACTTTTAGTATTCTGCAGTACAGTATAGCATCGCGTAGCCAGACAACTATTCCACAAGCTCTGAACTACAGCTCCCAAAATCCAAGTATATAATAATATATTAATATATTTTAAAATATCTTTAGAGCTTTTTTTATTTCCATATACCGTATACGGTATATGCATAGATGTTTTTCGATTTATATTGGGATTTATTTGCAAGACTGTAAAGGCGAAATGGAAGTTGGGAGGAGGCTTCACTCCGCTTTATATGTTACTCATGATCATAGCTTCCGTGCTCCAGACTGTGTGAAGGAAGCATTTGAAAATGGCAAGAGACGACAGTCTGGCAACGTTTGACTTTTATTCCACTAACCCTAACCCTAACCCTAAAAGAAAAATGGCAGCATTATGCACGCGTTATCAGCTTATACATATGCTACTTTCACTATTATTGATATAGTTTTGGGAAAGTCTTTTGGGGAAAATATTTCAACAGGGAAAATTTCAACACACAGAAATGCATCGATATTAAAAAAGTAAATTACTTTTGAATATATATTTTTTAAAGCGAGCACTCCTGTACCAATTCAACGGCGCAAACCTTCGACCATTTTTAGTATATCTTATCCTTAAGACTCAAGTACTGGGAGGGGTCGAGCATTTTGTCCGTGCACCACTGCCTGCCTGACCCTCGTTATCGCTCATAATCAGGAGGGGTATAGTGGTGGCAGTGAGGGGGGTAGGGGGGGTCACCACTGTCCCCACAGTTCCAATCTGAGCCCGATGCCTGCACAGTGGCAGGCTGGGCGTGCGTGCACGTGCGTGTGTGTGGCTGGTGTGAGGCAGCAGGGAGCTGCCGGGGAGGCTGATGAAAATGCATTCTCTGGGCTTAATTGAAGGTAGAGCTGTCATGTTCCACGCAGACAGCCACATGTAATTATTCCAGTCTGCCAGGCTTCAGTATGCCTGTCAGCCTACCTGCTGCCTGCCTGCCTGCCTGCCTCCACTGCTGCTCTGAGGGGGGGCGTGCAGAGAGAGAGAGAAGGGGCTGTGGTGTGTTATATGAGAGGGAGAGTGGTGTGTGTACGAGAGGGAGAGCGATACAGAAAGACAAAGCGTGCGTGCATGCATGCGTGCGTGCGTGCATGTGTGTGTGTGTGTGTGTGTGTGTGTGTGTGCGTGCGTGTTTGTGCGCTTGTGTGTGCGAAGTGCACATATCTACACTGGCAATATCGTTGCTGTCGGGCTGGAAACCTCATATATCCAAAACCGTTTTTTTAGAATTAGAATAAAGAGAAAAGTAAAATAGTGGAAAATAGTCGATCCGAAAGCACATGCACGACGACGCCTGGTGAACTTGTAGATCACTAAAGTTCACTACTTTTGTAGTTCCACCAGTTACTTGACTATGGGGGAGATAAAATATCATATATGTACAAGGTTTCTGCCCGACGGTGATGATATGCACTCGGCCTGGCTGAGTTTTTCTGGAGGGATGCATAAAAAAAACTACTGATCCTCCAATTTGTCTGTGCAGCTCGTCCTCCTGCTGCACTTCATCTCTCTCCTCTCTCTCTCTCTCTCTCTCTCTCTCTCTCTCTCTCACCACCCCACAGTCAGTCTCCTCTCTCCGCAGTTTAGTACTTAGGTCTCTGCCTCCATTTTTCCTGTTCAGGAAAGAGAGAGAGAGAGAGAGAGAGAGAGATGAAGTGCAGCAGAAGGACGCTGCCGCGAGAGAACGCGGCAGTAAGTGTAGGCCTTACCCAGATAGCCCGGTCCTCTAAACATAGTCTGCCTTGGTTCGACATCGACTTCAATTTGGGAGAACCTCAGAGTATTTTGTTCCTGCATGTGGCAATTAGGATGTCAAATCAAACTCTGTAAGGCAAACAGCGGCACAGGCCTCCTCTCCTCGCTGCTATTTCCAGACACCATGTCTCTGTTTCTCACACGCACGCACACGCATACACGCCTGTCACGCCATCCCCAAGTGTTTCTCCCTCTCCCTCTCTCTCTCTTTCTCTGGCACGCACACACACACACACACACGCGCGCGCACACACACACACACACACACACACACACACACACACACACACACACACACACACACACACACACACACACACACACACAGAGATTTTACATGCACACACGCCATCCCCAGTTCACAAGTGTTTGTCCCTGTGTATCCCTTCTCTCTCTCTCTCTCTCTCTCTGTCTCGCACACGCGCATGCGCGCACGCACACACATAACAAGTGTGAGTGTTATGGAAAAGGATCGCATCCCTTGAACAATGGTGTGATTCTAGCCGACCCGTCCGCGGACACATCAATCCTTGTGTTTGGGCAGAGCCCTGACCCCTTGCACCCCTCCAACACCAGCCCTGCCTGCACTGTCACTCAGCCCTTTATCTCAGACTGACCTCAAGACCTTGGACAGACAACAGCAGGGCAAAGGCGATTTGAGGGCACCACGGATCCTGGACTCTTTTAAGACGGGCCTAAAAACCTGTCTGTTTACGACTGCCTTTTCGTGTTACCGTTAGCAATATCCTTTTGGGCTTGTTTTTTTAATCCTGTTTTTAACATTTTGTGATTGGCAACAAAGGTTATGCACACCTGATATGCTCTGAGACGAGTGCGTAGGCCGGGCTCAATATATTCCGAATAAATGCACAAAGACCTGCACACCGTCTGCACTTGCAATACAAACACTTTATTTAGTCAACGTTTCGGTCAAAGACCTTCTTCAGGCATCTGCTGAATAATAGGTATTAGGTAGGCCACATAGCTAGATACATACACATTGATCCACAATGACCAATGACCAATCTCATTTGATTAAGTGATCACATAGTCTATAAGCTTATACAGCAATTAATACACATCTTCAACAAATACAGTGGATCATCATATATGAAAACTATGCACAGATCAATCCGTCAATTACAATACACTTCAATATATCACAATAAAGCAGATTATTTCTATTTTTTTACAGACATAAAAATAAAATAATAAAACCGGCTGTGTTCGGACAGGAGGTTATGTTCTAGTGCCTGAATAGAGAAGTGAAAAAAGCAATAATTAGAAAGACTACATTTGATTATAACATCACATTAAGTTCTTCAGACCCGTAGGTGTCAAGGTTTGCAAAGTTCTCACGCTGCCTGAGCAGCACATCAAGGTTACTACCTCTACGGCACTTGTTTAATCCCAATTAATTAAATGGAAACTAGAAATATCATGTTTCAAATCATTAAAGTGGACTGCGACAGGATAATCCCGATCGTTCCTACCGATCGAACATTTGTGTTCACTCATTCTTTGTTGGAGTTGTCTAGAAGTTTTGCCTATGTATAGGCCAGTCCACAGGGACAGTGTATAAGGTATACGACACTATTTGACGCACAGGTAGTCCCTTAATTGGATCTTAAACTGTTTACCTGTGTTCAGGGATGTTTAAAGGATGACGTTTTGGTCGTGTTGTTGCATTGCGCACAATGACCACATGGATAATTCCCCTTAGGGAGGGGAGAAAGGAGAGTCTGCCCACATGCAGCCGGGCTGCAAGATTGAAAATCTACCAAATGATCCCTTGAAATTTTACCTCTTTTAAAAGAAAATAGAGGAGGGCATTTAAACACAACGTGCCAATACGGGGTCAGACTTGAGAATGTGCCAATGTTTCTTGAAGATAGATTGGATCTTATGCGAGTTGGCAGAATAAGTGGTGACACATGTATCAGAGAATTTCTTCTCCTTTTTGTTGCTTTTTTGTAATAATTGTGAACTGGGTTTGTTTAGGGCCAATTTAAAGGCCTTCTCCACACACTCCAAATCATATCCTCATTGGGTAAATTTAGATTTAATCTCTGAAGCTTTATTAACATATTCATCAGTCGAGGAACAGACTTTTCTTAGTCTATAAAACTGACTTATTGGTAGGGACCTTTTCAAACACGGGGGATGAAGACTAGTAGCCAATAACAAAGTCTGGAGTGGTGGTTAAACAATAAACACCCATTATCCTTAATAATCCAAATGTACAAAACATGCACCCTTTCAAGGCTAGACTCCAATGTGAGATTTTCGTCAAACTCATTGAACACTGATACAAAGGAATTTACTTCATTAACTCCACCTTTAAATATACAAAACATTTCTTCAATGAATCGAAACCACTTCACAATGTTGGGCTGGTAAGGGTTAAATACACATGTTATCTCAAAATAGCCCATGAATAAGATAGAACCCATACTTGTGCCATGCAGACACTTGTAGATAAAATTTGTTATCAAAGCTGAAATAATTGTATTTCAGGACATATGAGGCCAAATCGACCACGAGCTGATTAGGTGGCAATGCAGCAGGATCTTGATTGCCTAAAAAGCACTGAAGTGCTAAAAGTCCTCCATCATGCGGAATATTCGTGTAAAGACTATAGTCACATCAAGGGTTAATACCACCGCATTTTGTGATTAAATTAGGGTTTTAACTTTTTTTGCCTATATAGCACTATGGGATCCCTCATTTGAATCTCTCTCTCTCTCTGTTACGCACACACGCGCGCGCACACGTGCACACACACACACGCACACACACACACACACACACACACACACACACACACACACACACACACACACACACACACACACACACACACACACACACACACACACACACACACACTATATATACCCAATAATATACCCATTTGAAGTAGTGTCCTCCTCATCACTGTTCTGAATGAATATGCATAAGAAGTTGTTTAACTAATTAAGTATTATTTAAGATAACGTTGACTACATCAGGTCCTTAAATCTAAGTTGTAGGAGTTGTTACCATGGCTTGTACTTGTAGCCTACTTAAAGCAGTCATGTGGAATCGGTTGCCTGCAGGCAATCTATTGTCATAATTATTAGTTTAAAGTCGTCTTTAAAGAGCTTTCTGAATACCAGTTGGTCCTGATTTTAAATGTATTTATGTTTGTTATAGATAGATGCATTTCTGAGCAGTGCCAACCGCTCCTATGAGTGACTATATGTGTGTGTGTCTGTTCCTATGTTAGTCTGAGCACGAAACAGCATTCAATACGGGTGACCCAAAGTGGCACTGTTGAGCATCTCTCTCTCTCTCTCTCTCTCTCTCTCTCTCACACACACACACATGCGCGCACACACACACACACACACACACACACACACACACACACACACACAAACACAAGGGAGGAGGGCTTGACGCACGCATGCACGCACACACACACACTCACCCATTGACCACTGCATTATTAGTATTATTGCACTGCTCAGTTCACACAGAGTGGGATTTTTGTAACATTATTTCATCGCCCCCATATATTGTGTTGTCCACAATCAATCAATCAATCAATCAATCAATCAATCAATCAATCAATCAATGGCTTCACAAGCCTATTCCTCCCTTTCTCTTTTCAATTGTAATATATTCCACAAGAATAAGAACACCAGCACTCTTGTACCATTGTTAAGATAACATCACATACTGTATAAGAGAGAGAGAGAGAGCTCAAGCTGACATGGTTGCAAACACTTCAGGTGCATGTCAGTATTTCAAATCCGCTAAATTGATCCCAACGCCGTCTGTCATGGAATTGGACTTTGAATAAAAGATAACGAATGATTTAGTCGTTACGAAGTCTTTAAAAATAGATAAAAAAAGAAAGATGGCAGACAGCACAGAGCGGAGTGAGAGACAGATAAAGGAGGGGAGGGGGAGGAAGTAGACAGACAAAATAGTACAACAGCATGGTTTTGTTTGGGGGGGGGGGGGGAGTGGGGGGCATGCCTCTGATGTCTCGGGGCCTGTGGGCTTCCAGCTGTGAGCGGCGGGCCCAGGAGCCTGTCATCACATTGGGAGGCAGGCTGTAGTGGATAACTACAGTAAGTAGGTACATTTACTCCAGTACTCTGAGATACCTTATTTTTTTACTTGAGTATGTCCATTCTTCCAATACTTTATACTTCTATTACACTACATCTCAGAGGCAAATATTGTACTTTTTTACTATTATTTGAAAACTTTGGTTACAAGTTACTTGTAGACTTCAATTATTATTTAGACAAAACATACGTTAACCGCTTACTGTAAGCCCTATTTTACTTTGTCTATTCATCGTGAGCTTGTAGATCTGCTATTTTCAAACACTGTGTCTACTTTTACTTTGGTATACTGTAAGTATAATGTGAGGCCAATAACGTTTGTACTTTTACTCAAGTATAAAGTGTTTCTCTTCTCTACATTTTGATATTGATACTTCTACTGAAGTAACAAAATATCTGAGTACTACTCCTGCCACTGGGAAGCGGCTGCAGAGAGGACGCTAATATCCCCCTAACAGCAACCCGCCCTGTAATCACTAGATTGAGGAGGAGGAGAGGAGACAGACAGATAGACGCAGCCAGACACAGACTCAGTCTGACAGACAGACAGACAGACAGACAGACAGACAGACAGACAGACAGACAGACAGACAGACAGACAGACAGACAGACAGACAGACAGACAGACAGACAGACAGACAGACAGACAGACAGTCGCGATGGAAGTCAGTCGCTCCATAATTCCAGGTGGCTCCCATCCCATCCTGTTATAGGTCCAGTTAGGATACAGCTCTGTAGGGTGATGGAGAGAGGAGAGGCCTCACAGAGCCAGGCAGCCAGGCAGAGGCAGGAGATATGGTAAAGAAATTAATGAGAATTTAAAATTTGTAAGAAATCGAGACTTTATAGGAGCTGACATACACTTAAACACCCTTTAACATATACATGCAGTGTTGGAACCCTACCACTTAATGTATCTTTTAAACGGGGGTGGCCATAGCAGAACTGGTAGAGAGCCTGTCTGGTGAAGCAGAAGATCCCATGGTTTGGGTCCCGGCCTCGGCATCCCTATGATGACATACGTACATTGCAATTATCACAATTTCTGTATGTTTGCAACACATTGTACAGCCTTAACATACTTTACGTCTTTAGACGTGAAGCAAAATCCTGAGCGTTAACTGTGAGAGTGTACACATGGGTCCATTTGCGTGTAGACAGAGGAATAATAAGGTTTGGTTATGGCAGGCTAGACTGTATATAGCGTGTAGACGGAGGAGTATGGTTATGGAATAGGCTGCAGGCATGACTGGCAGGGAGGACGAAGGGAGGAGGAATAATGGGAAGGCTGACCTCAGAGGCAATGACCCAGAATAATGTCTCTCCCCTTCTCTATCCCTGGTCAGCCCCAAATTCCTGCCTGTCTCCAGGCCTTTCTCGGAGCCCTGCATGTCTCCTCCCCAGACAAACAGCAGGGTCCGCGTTCCCCTCCGAGGAGTTTCTAGGAAAAGACTCCTTTTATCTTGTTTGGAGCATGCCGGCCTGATGGTTCGCACATCTACAAAAAACGTTCAGGTGCTGAACAAAAAGATACGCACAGGAGAATAAGGGGTCGAAACATTGTCATCCTTATACCTTTAATACAATTCCTGTGGGAGCTACTTCTCCTTCGCCTTGGCATATCACCACCAGCCCACGTTCAGGAAATCGCTCTATACACACACGCACCCACACACGTACTGTTGTCCCTCACACATTATGTAGACACACATGTTTTTATTACACATTTGCAATACTGTACTTAAGTTGTGAGGACGTAATCATTTTAGGACGGTGATTGTATTAATGCAATGTTTACAGTTTTTAGCCCAAACCCTAAAAGCTGAAAATAGCTGATCTACTAGGAGAATAGATTGGTATAGTAGCTTACACACACGCACGCACGCACGCGCACGCGCACACACACACACACACACACACACACACACACACACACACACACACACACACACACACACACACACACACACACACACACACACACACACACACACACATGCACACACACACATGCACATGCACACGCCCATGAATTGAATCTTGGTCTAGGGGTTCTCTGATTCACAAAGCATTTTGCACAAAGCTGTCATTGGCTCTATTGGTCTGTCATTAAATACATTTAAATGAGATCAGAGTCATTATAATTTACAGTGCATGGGGAAGTGTGGAGCTGAATAAAGCAGACAGTGGATTCATGTGGTTGTTCTTTTGAACGCCTCCCTGAATCAGCTGGGTGTGTGTGTGTGAGCTCTCATGAGTGGAATCGACAATGCCTCCGGGGACGAGGATGTGTGTATATAGACCATGGACCAGTAATGCTGAACCCAGGACTCCCAGTTTGATATACGAAATAGGCCATGGACCTCTATTTGTTCTCTGGAACTCCAATCTCCACGAAACACATTCTCAATGCTAAGTTGGAGAGTTTACAAATGGCATTTGGTTCCATGTGTAAAATATCTTGGTTTACAGACAAGTAAGGGTCCATTTGGTTCCAAACTATCAATCATTCAGCTGAGGACTCCCTGGAACCTCCTCAAGGGCCTCTGGTGGTCCCCAGACCCTACGTTGAGAACCATTGATCGATCGTATTGATCATAATCAATCAAGGGTTCATTTTCTGATAGGGTTTATACACTCTTGAATTGAGTACATTGATTGACATTACTGTATGTTTTTATTTAATACTTTATTAATTAGTGCATGGTACAGCCAGACATTAAGGCTAAAATGATAACACAAACATGTCCTGGGGACTTGTTTCCATTGTGGTCCTATGTACTCAATTCATAAACATGATGACAAAAATAAAACAATAATCATGCCATCAACAAATAAAGGATAAAAATGGCGGCAGTGAATGACGTCTCCTTTCTAATGGAATTTGCGTTTGACTCCCCTTGTGGTCTCCTGATAGACGGTGTGTCAATTATGAGCTTCCCCAGCACACAAAGCGATGATATCGCTGGGATTCCCCGGCAGTGTGGGGAGGGAGTTGGTTGAAAACACAGCAGGTGCTGCTGGCTTCCAGCCACACCATTACGTACAGTAGGCATTCTGTAAGTGTAAACCATCAAAGGTTACCGCTTTTCCACACTGTGTTTTGGTTCCTTCAGATAATCTCCAGTCTCTCCTCAGCTTTGAATTTGATGTCGTCATCATCCACAGCAGCCCTGTTGGAGGTTGCTTGCTAAGCTCATTCCATGAAGTTGGGCCACTGACAGAGAATTCTGCCATGCCCAACTCAGTCTGAACAAGTGTAAGTGTTCCCTGTCAGCATGGAACAAATAAGCAGGGATACTTGGTAGTTATAATTTTCATTATAATTTCCTCTTCCATGAGATTACTAAAATGGAAGCAGGGCCCAGCTCCCTTAGCCGGTTATAGGGTGTGTGTAACAACTCTGATCCTCCACCAGGAACAAAAGTCACTTCTTGCCTGTGACTTAAGCCTCGGAATCTGGGACAGGCGTTGCAGAGACCCAACCAGGACCCTCTGGGCTCCTTAAGTAGGGCCCGTAAAAGCCGTGACTGATTTACATCCCCGGTGCCTAGGCTTCCGCAGAGCTGGGCCTCCCCCAGCCCTGGACCACTGTGGGAGCCTATGCTATAGCCACAGCTATGAGGGAGAGAGAGAGAGAGAGAGAGAGATAGATGAGAGGCAGTGGTGGGAAGAAGTACTCTGTTTATTTTAGTTATTTTACTTAAGTAAAAGTATTGTAGATCTAGAAGCTTGTCGATTAGCTATATTTAGACTAAGCAAAAATATGGCTATAAAATATTATTTAAAATAACTGCAGTGAAGTAAAAAAGTGCCGTATTTACTTACTGAGATGTACTGTAGTGGAGTACACAAAGTATTGAAAATGGTTTATCACGTCATATATTGTGCCCAGGTCTCGTGACATCACTATGACATCGTCATGGATGATAGTAAATCATAGTAAATGTGACCTGCTGTCGCAATTAAGCCCATATGGAGATCCCTGATGTCATCAATATTAGTATATGGATATATGTCAGAACCTGTTCTACATTCCATTTGTTGATACTTCCCCATACATCCTTCCTCTTCGATGTCTCCCTTTTGACTGATACCTGTCCATTTAAACTAACGGGCCTGCCCCAAAGTTATTTGTGCAGCCGCGCCCAGCAGCCGGCGAAAAATAGAGTTCTCAACAGGCCTGAAAATTAGGGCCCTACCTGTGCCCTCATCAAATCCTGTACACTCAATACACTGCCACCACTGCCACCCTTAGATCTTATATGGAGCTGTCCTGTTCTGACATTCCATATGCTGATCTGACCTCATCAAACCCTGTACACTCAAGACACGCTCCATATGGCCTGTACACGCAACCTCAAGGTCGCCCAGGCGCCCCCAGGCGTCTTACTGGTAGTAAATGTACTCAGTTAGTTTACTCAGTTACTAGACAGATAGAGAGAGAGAGCTCAAACAGAGCAACGACCTTTAGACATTTGGAAAAACTGTTGTTGTTATTGTGCTATTTCAAATACATTTGAATAATTGCTGCAATTTGTCTTAAAATGTTTTACCAAGTGACTGCAAAACATTGTAATGTGCTGCTATTTGCTTCAAAGGCTACTTTTTTTAAGTCGCAATGTGACGCAGCTCTGTTTACACAATTCTTTATTCCCTTTTATAATTGCACGTACATTTCTCGGTTTGTTGTTCTCGTTCGACACTTGACGCTTCGGCAATGTAAACTTATATGTTCTCTCATGCCTATAAAGGCCCACTGAATAGAATTGGGGGGAGAGAGAGAAGGGTGCGGGAGTGTATAGGAGGAGCGATGGGATGCCGTGTGGGGAGGGTGTGGAGTATAGGAGGAGTCTAGAGGTCAAAAGGGCAGTGCGAGGCGCTCCCAATCAGCGCTGTGTAAACAGGCCTCCTCCAGGAGAGGACAGGTTGCAGGGGGAGAGGGAGGCGTCCAGGCCGGGACGCTGGGGCGCTGGGGCGCTGTCAGCCCCATGCAGCAGATAACTAATGGCCGGAATGTGGCATTTTGTTCTTGAGAGAGAGAGAGAGAGAGAGAGGGGAACAGAGAGGGGGAAATGGAGGGAGGAGGCCACTGGTGGAAGAAGTAGTCAAGACCTTTATTTCAGTGAAAGTAACAATACCACAATATAAAAGGAGTCTGTTAAGTAAAAGCCCTGTGTATTTAGAATTGTACTTGCGTAAAAGTACAAAAGTATTGATTCGTATCAGAAATACTTACGGCACCAAAGTAAAATGTGCATTTTCTTTTGTTTAGTTTTTTAGTTTTTAGTATTCTCAAAAATAGATCAACTGCACGGCATGTCACATTGTATAATAGTGCTCAAGTGACTAATGTTTGTTATTTATTAATATAATGTAAATCTGCAAAGTAACGAGTATAGGCATAAATATAGAATTTCCAAATAACTATAGTGGAGAGGGGGGCCCAATTAACATGTACTTGATGCTTTCATACAGCCAGGCTCCTTTAAGCCCCCGCAGCTGCATGCATTTCTCCTGGCTGGCTCGCCGCCTCGCCTCGCCTCTCCTCTCCTCGCCTCTCCTCTCCGCTCCCCTGGCCCCTATACATTCACACACTGCAGATCTCCCTTTTAGCGCAGCACTGACGGCGCTAAAAAGGGCCCCGAGCTCCACTGCTGCACGCCGCTCACATTGTCAGACAGTTCAGTCATCAGTGCAGGTACCCTGGTGAGCTGTTAGCGCCGACGCTAAGTTATTTCTTTCTCAGTCTGTTTTTCTTTCTTTCCTTTTTCTTTTCGGAATGAGTAAACTGACCTATAGCCCTCAAAAGAGGTGTAAAGCAAAGCTAATTTTACAATAGCACATTTTGAATAGGCAGGTGGGGTTTTTTTGTGCCGTTGAGCAGTAGTTCACACACACTTGCACGAATGCACACATACACACACACACACACACACACACATTTGTAATACTCTACTTGTGAGCACTTTTATGAATGCCATTGTTGCATGTTCCAAATGAATCCATCCGCCCACCACCTCACTTTTCCACCTAAAGTTCCTTATTGATAAGACACCATCATACTCCTTGATGTTTGGTTAGGGTTGACCCTCTGGTGCCGAACACGCCATTGGAGGGGTGGGTGGGTGGAGAGTAACGCTACTCTTATCACCGATGCTCAGTGACGTCATTATTTTGTAGTGATGGATTCATTTGGAGCATGTACAGTAGCTGCCTTTACAAAAAAAAAATCACATTTGGGCCATTTTGTAACCCTAAGCCTATAAAGCCGAATATATATAACTATTGCCAGTGCTCAACACTGGTGCAATAGAGGGTATGCACGTGACATCATCATCATACCCGGAAGTTATGCAGGAACGCCTACTGAGTGGCAAAAAAACGTTCTGGCCTTGATATGCCATATACCTCTAAACAGAAAATCTGATTGCATTAAAGATTAAAGGTATATTCAGTGATTTCACTTAATTCAAATATCACTTATTTTTTTGTTTTGTTGTGATAATCCTCCCTACTATAGAGTGTGCTGGCCATATAAGGAGTTCCTCCCTGTCCCCAGTTAACCCCTGGGGGTCAAAAAACCTTAGGTTTCGTTTTTGACTATCCTGATTGGACGAAAGGCTGGGTCCCACAGCCAAAAACGAAACCTAAGGTTTTTTGAGTGAAATCACTGAATATACCTTTAAATTAAAAGGACAACTTTAGTTATTTTTTCAACCAAGGTTCATGTTTTAGGTTGTTATTAGAGAAAGTAAAAGATGAGTGTTATATATATATTTTTTTCCATTTGCTTCTTTCTTTCGTTTTAGGGATTTTAGCTGTTTTTGACAGGGGGGGGGGGCGGGGCATTCGAGCATGGGGCTAAATTTATATATATTTTTTTACAAAACTTTATAGCGATTTATTTTTTTATTATTTACTAGACCCCAAGAAATTACATCTGGCCAAAAAAGATCACGGCATCTGCTGAATGTGTCAAACTGACATATTGAGCCTATGACACAGTGTGGCTTCCCCCCAGTAGGCTACCTTCACATTCAGTAGATCCTGTGATCTTCTGTGGCCAGATGTAATTTCCTGGAGTCTAGTAGGATTATAGTAAATAACTCACTAATTTACCAAGTCACTTTGCCACTGGTTTTCCATTCACTTCATGCATGCGCATACCCTCTATGCGAAATAGAGCGAAAACAGAAAATACACCAGTATTAATGTTGAATGTATTAAACCCTCAGAGCCCTGAGGGTTTAAGTGGTTAACCTTAAAACAACTATTTATCTTGTGAGGACCAGGAGAATGGTCTGTTTCTCGACTTATACTCATAGGAACATTTGGCCCTCACAAGTATAGTAATACAAGTACAGTACACACACACACACACGCGCGCGCGCGCGCGCACACACACGTGCACAGGGCCGCTTGAGTGTGTGCACACTCATTCACGCATACACATACACACCTCCGAGGCAGACTCCCTAGTACGGCTCAATCTCTAATTGCCTCCACTTTTCCTGGTTTCTTATTATAACACCATGCAGGCGTTCTGTCATTTTCTCCTGAACCGCCACCTCCTGTTCTGTCTGCGTCTGCCGCCATTTACATACAGGCGTGTGGCGAGGGAGATTGACATCAATTTAGGAGTTAAGCTGCTGCCGATGGGATTAGGGAGATCCGCAAGTTACGTCTCGTCTGCGAGTCTCGCCGAGGCTTCGAGTCCTGCGCGTCTGAAAACTGCAGATGGGCGTTTTCTATTCTGCTCCCAAAACAGCTGCTTGAGTCCTTCCTAATATACTAACAGGGACGCGTGGAAGAGGACGCCCCCCCCAGAACCGACCCCCTGTGCCAGCGAGAGCCTTCAGTCAGAAAATCGTCACTGTCGGTGGTGTGGAAACCTTGTATGTCCAAAACGTACTTCTCAGGGAATGGGAAGGGAAATGACCTCTGTCCAGATGGATCCGATGTAATTACTGTAACAGACAGACAAAAACACACTCACTTTAAAAGAGTAGATATTAATAAAACGTTGAAATACGGAGATGAAGATACAAGGTTTCCGCCAGACAAGACAGGAACGGAATGGAGCCGTGATCCCCTTGGCCGCCCGTCCCGCTCCCCCGCACCCCCGCACCCCCCTCTATCGCCCCCCGCCGTGGTGGCTTTTCAGGCCAAGTGAGGTGTAAACTAAATCCAATATAGCGCTGCATTGTATGGCACCCCGAGGGTCCCAATGAAGTTACTCCGGAGGTACAAATCACTCCGGGTCACGGTTTGCTTGCTTATGCGTTGCCCCGTCTCCCTTGAAGTCTCGTGGTTTTCCCTGTGCCAGCAGGCCCGCTGCAGGCAGCCACCCCATGTAGCTGTCAGGGAGGTTTATTTACATTTCCAGGTCATGCATTGATTGAATGGACCCCCTTATTTTTTTTCCCTTTCCTCCTCTCTCTTCTGGGTTCGTATACCTCTGAGTCGGCAGTGCCTGCTTAGTGTTGAGACAGGAGACCACCGGTGCGGATTGTCCACATATCGAGAGAGAGAGAGAGAGAGGATGTTAGTCTTTAAGCTCTCACATATATCAGCGCTATCATCAACATTGGCAGAAGTTATGGCTCCAAGGTCACGCATCGACGGATCACGTCTCTCCAGTCTCCATTATTGTTCAACGATGCTGACAGGAGCATTCTGCCTTGTGCTGGTCTCAGAGTAGCTGGTCTCAGAGTAGCTTGTCTCAGAGTAGCTGGTCTCAGAGTAGCTTGTCTCAGGGCAATCTGGGAACCCTGGGGATTGTTGTGAAGCACTTTGTGACTCTGATGTCTGTGAAATGTGCTCTATAAATAAAATGTATACATTTTACTTACTTACTTACTTATTTACTTACTTACTTACGTAATTACCCATCGCCATCGGCAAGGAAAAAACAGCACCCTCTGCTGTTTGTTTCCTTTAAATATGCCTCTTAGGGCGCCTCCCAATAGAATGTGGATAACAGGATGTTGGCCCGTTTGGTCCCGCCCTCAGCCCTCCTCTTCCGGTGAGGCGCTTGTGTTTTCATCTATCTATAAATGCATACGTCTATCTGTACGTATATGTATGTGTGTACAGCTGTAATCCACGTAACTCGAGAACCGTTCCAACCAACCCCCACCAACTTCAAATTCGACAGATGGGTGGAACGGGTACTCTGACACGGGTATTGCATAGCCGGGTAGGGAATGGATCTCCATTCTCCAACTTCCATCGTTACCGACTCGGTGCTCTACAACAGGGCACTGGTCTAGTTCCATAATCCCCAATGTTACACAAGTTCTGTATGCCCCTGCCGACAGATTCAGTAGCTCAGCTACTGAATCTGTTCTTCTGTTCATCTGTTGTTGATCGATTAGTCTCAGAGTAACTTGTCTCAGAGTAACTTGTCTCAGTAGCTTGCCTCTGAAAGTAAGTTGTCTCAGAATAAAGCTTGTCTGTACTTACTTGTGAGACGTTTGAGTTACTTTTACTTTACATGACTATGTTAATTATTTTGAGTACTTCCGCTACATTAGAGTTCCTACATTTAGAGTTCCAGCATTTGGACACATTTTGAGAGAAATGTGAGTACTATTAATGCAATACTGCATGTATATTTTGATGCCAATGCACTTTCACTCACATAAAATGTTCTACGATATTTTATAATAGGCTAATAAAAAATAGATAACTCAATGCGATATTCTGCTCAATGAGAACTTCTCCCACCACGGTCTGCGAGAACGCTTACATGGCAGGCATTTTTCTTCCTCGTCCTGTTTTGCTACAATGTGTAAAGGGGTGGAACCAGGCGGGAGTGTTCTGTAAATAGGGGTCTACTCAGCCAGCCAGGCCCCCAGGCAGGTCATTAGGGCAGAGGACAACGATCCATTTCCTACAGAACGCACTCCTTCTGACCCGCGACGACAGTTCCCAGGTCACCCTGGGTTCAGCCCCGGGGTGTGTCTTGCTGCCTGCCTGCCTGCCTGCCTGCCTGCCTGCACAGCCAGTAACCGCATGTTACCTAATGGAGACATGCAAGTGGAATGCAGCCGTGGAAGAAGTATCTCCGATTGTTTGTACTTAAAGTAAAAGTAGCGATACCACAATGTAGAAATCATTTTTGAAATTCGACTTGTGTGGAATAATCTGCATTATTGCCAATCTATAAGAAGAATTAAAATGGCAACACCCAGGTAAAGTAAAAGTACTGTACTTGAGTGAATGTACTAAAAGGATACAGTTGACTGGACTGGCCTGTAGTGGAATGGAGGGAGGGTTTGACAGAGACAGATAGCATACAGTATGTAGTTAACTTATAGGAGCAGCAGCTTGACAGTTGCTTATAATCTGCACTATAAAGGCATAGTATATAGGTTTTCCATTACATTATAGGTTTTCCATTTACATTACTGTATACATACATTCACACACACACACACACACACACACACACACACACACACGCACGCCCATCATTTCCCTCTATACCAGCAGTTATCAGCCACTGGAGTAGTGTGGTGTGGTGGACGGTGTTTACCTGCAGACACACATCGCCCCCTCACTGTATTTTGGCGTTTTCACTGTTTGTTTTGGTAGACAACGCCCAAAACAAACAGTAAAAACACCTAAATACAGCAAGAGGACAAGGCGTTTCTGCGGGTAAACACTGTCCACCACACTACCCAAGGAGCTGATGGATGCTGATATTATTAGAGGTTTATGATTGGTAAAGAATTGTTTGTTGTGTATTTAAGTTACATGGTATGCCTTTAACTGCTCAATAGCATTACCTGTTAAGCAGATCCTACATACAATACGTATGTCTCGGACTGTATCACAGCATTCACCACATGCTACGGTGTGTAGCAGGTTAGCTATAGCCTCTAATGTTTCATGTGAAGCCACTCACCGAATGTACAACACAGGAGCCATTGACAGTAATCTGCTCCAGTATCGTGGTACTTATAGCCGATATAGAGAGAATGACAAAGGCAGTTTCACTATCACTACAAGCCCACAATAGCTCCTTTGTACAGAGTTATTTCACTATGAGCTGCATGTTGGTCAAAAGTGGACAGAAAGGATATATATATTGAGACGCACTGGTGGGAGAAGTACTCAGATATTTTGACCTAAGTAAAAATAGCAATACCCACATCAAATGTCAAAATACTCTTACAAGTAAAATCCTATTTTCAGATTGTTTTTGTTGAATAAAAGTACAAGTATAGTATTGGCATTAAAATGAATTTTAAAGTACCAAAAAGTACTCATCATGCAGATTCCCCAAAAGTTTACAACATTTGAAAATAGAAAGAAATTACACATTCTGAAAAGTCTTAGTAGACTACCTTTACTTTGGTTCCGTACAACATCATGCCAAGCACTTTTAGCACTTGTATTTGTTTATAAAGCACTTAATAACCTGGCACCTTCGTATATTAAAGGATTCCATACATTTGTACTTTCCAACTAGAACACTCAGGTCTTCATGATCCGCTCTTCTATTAAAATTACCCAAAGCTCAACATAAGAACACCAGTGAGGTCGCTTTCTGGGTCTATGGCCCCAAGTTGTGGAACACACTACCACTGCACCTTAAAAGGGCGACCTCCCTTGCTGTCCCTTTTTAAGAGCGAGTTGAAAACGATTTTTTTCAACTTGGCATTATTTTGTTTAAATTGATCTTGTGTTCACATTCAATGTTCTGTTACAATTTTCCTTACCATTTTTTTGTATTGCTATTTCTATTGTATATATATTTTGTTTTCTGGCATTCCGCTGCTTGTTATTGTCTCCACCAGGCCGAAGGCATGTGGGGAGAGTATGTTTTGCACTCCGTCCGTCCGTTTGTGTGTCCGTCCGTCCGTCCGTCCGTGTGTCCGTGAACAGCTAATCTCGGCCACCGTTAACCCGGTCGATGCCATATTTTGCACACACACTCCCTGGATGCCAACGATGAACCTCTGCCCCAAACTTTCCAGAACGGCCTGTTATAGCGCCACCAGGAGGCCGCTTTGTGCAAAACAAGTTTTTGCACAGTACACCTACAGATTTTGTCCAAACATCACGCAAATTGGTACACAGTCTCTCTAGAGCCATTCAACGAAACGGGTCTTTCAGATTTATCAGACTCCATCCTGATTGGTTAAGATTGGCTTCCAAAGTTCACAGGAGTGCTCAGTTTCAAACCAAATGCTGCAAATCATGAACACATCGCGTGATTTCCGTGAAATTGTGCACCCACATTCCCACTAGGCCGAGGACGAAATGCCACATGAACAATTTCAACTCAGCCTCAAGGTGGCGCTATAACTGGCCGAAAAGTGTTTTTACCTCTAACTGCACGGATCTGTGGATAACCTGGTGGAGACCTGTGCCCGGAAGGGCACTTTTTCTAGTTTGTTTTCTGTGAAGCACTTTGGGTTGCATTTTATGTAAGAAAGGTGCTATATAAATAAAGTTTATTATTATTATTATTATTAATACTTTTGGACTTTTTAATTATGAATACAGGCCATTCACCTTGAACTGAGTATGTCTATGTTGTGTGTGTGTATGCAGCTACTGCTTCTACTCGTCTGAGTACTAGTACTTCTTTCACCAATGGATGTATTATTAAAAGCAGCATGTTTCTTCCATCTGTGAGCAATCCCCTGCATGCTGTCATTCACAGCACTCAGTAATTGCTCATTATTGCATACCATAGTAGGAGTGTGTGTGTGTGTGTGTGTGTGTGTGTGTGTGTGTGTGTGTGTGTGTGTGTGTGTGTGTGTGTGTGTGTGTGTGTGTGTGCGTGTGCGTGCGTGCATGCTCTACACACTGACATGTTTGATATCTGCTGCATATATGTGTCACCTCACAAGAGATAATGCACAAAAGACTATATTTGCTACCTTTAACTATATACCTTGTGTATTGACATTGACATGAATCATATTATATTACAAAGAACTTGCCATATGACCTGTCTTATTTGTTTTGATCTTTCCCTTTTGTTTCGTATATGTATTCATTACACTTTCTTGAAACTGCAAATGATGAGAGCTTGTATGACAGAGAATTTCACCCATGTTTTTTTTTTCTTTTCTCCTACATCTGTAAAACCTGAATCTGGCATTACATCTGAACCAGTTACAAACAATGCTGACATGAACAGCAAATGGGACAGCTGTCATTATTATCGGCAAACATAATTAAGCTGTGTTTAATTGTGTTTGTTCATGTCAGGCGATGTGATGTGACACCTCTTGCAGCTACTAATGTGAACAGCAATGTTGCCTGACTTGTCCCCGACTGTGTTAGGTCAAGTCGCACCCTGACAACAATCTCTGTGGACTTAACCGTTGGCCTAGTTCCTTTTCATATTTACTCACTTTTTAATCAATGCTATTGTTAACAACATTTGACAAAACTTCCCTGTTTTCAGCTTGAGTTTAGTGTCACGTCTTGCTAGTTCCTCACTTTGATTTCCGGCATTTCCATCGAGTCTAAGAGAAGTTTTTTTCTTCTCGGCAGACATAATTTAGCAACATAATCATGCTACAGTATTCTTCACAGACCTAGTTTGGCGATGGTATGATAGGTATGATTGTGCGCTGCACGTCCCGAGGCTAGCTAGCTATAGCTGCTACAATTATAGAGCTCTTTCGCAGAATCAGGTATTTTAGATATAATGGGACTTGGCCTGTTTTTTTGCTCTGCCCTAGTTTAAACTTATTTTTTCTCCTCCCGCCTAATTAGAGAAAAGTTGTTCTTTCCTACAAGCCTGTGTCGGTTCACCGTTTTGCTACACATTTTCCAGAGGTTCTCCTTGACATATCATGTGTCAGGTGGAAACCTCACATGTCCAAAACTGTTTTACAGGATACAAATTTTAAAATGTTGTACAAATGCCAAAGTATTTAAAATAGGGTTCAAATGGTTAAACTGTTCATGCTTTTGGAACCCGCTCAAGAACCCCCAGGGGTCCACGGACCCCACTTTGAGAACCAGTGCTCTAACATACGTGGATAAGACAACATAGTATACCACCCACCACATCTTGTTTTTCTACTGATCCAAATTCCATCCTCAAAAGCTTTAACGAGGAGGGTGAAGGTATGATGAAGCTTCGACAATCCAGGACCTTTTCATATGAACACATACAGTATTACAATTTACAATTAATCCAGAGCGAGAGAGAGAGATTAGGCAAGATAGTATATCGTCTCTATCGCGTGGAAACCTCACATCTCCAAAACTGTTACTTTTCAGGATTCAAATAAAAACAAATAGCAAAAGTAGCAGATCGTCGAGCTCAAAACGCATCGCTTCACCCAGCGTTTGGAGCTTGTAGATCAGCTACCTTGATGCTTTTTTGTGACTCCATATCAGTATAGGGATCGGCGTTGATTGATCAAAAACAACACAAAAAGTTAGAATATGGAGATAAGAGGTTTCTGCCAGACAGCAACGATATGCTTTGACAATCCAGGACCTTTTCATATGAGCATATGCAGCTCTGTTCATTATCTGAGGCAGGATTTCACGAATAGATGCAGGTCTCACAAGTGCCGTCGCTAGTTACTGTCATATCGTGGCTATCTGGTGGAAACCTTGTATGTCCAAAACTGTTACTTTTTCCAAAATGGAAAAAAATAATTACCTGTGTACAATGGATCCAATGTAGTTACTGTTTAGTCACAGGCTCTTATTAATACTTTTCATTGGTTAAATACAGACACACTTAACCCATTCTGACCGGGCACCCATTTTGGTGTTAGCATCATGTTATGCTTTAGCTATGTGGCGCGATATGAGCTTGTAGGTCTGCTATTTTTGGGGGGGGGTTGCACCACTCAGTTTACACGGGTGTGATTTTTATTTATTTTTTGGTATTCAGACAATGAGTAAAACACTCCCAAAAATAATGTAGTCTCTGTAACACATCTAGGGGCCACAATCTGCATTCAAAGATGTTCCAGACAAATTATATAAAATTGGCATGAATGTTCATTGTCTTTTATATTCATGCGGTTTTACTGATTTTGGAGTGATGAAATATTGTGTCACTGCTTGCATTTTTCACATGCGTGATCAATAATACAAACATTAGAATTGTGTTTTCCCTCAAGCCCAACCATTAATATTCAGTACATTTTCCATGCAGAGCCTTTATTTGTCAATTCTCATCCAAGGTTTGTTTGTTTGTTTGTTTGTTTGTTTGTTTGTTTGAAACGTAGGTATCAACCACCATGGAGGTTGTGAGTTTGAATCCACCGTGGTGCATGACGGGAATCTATGCAAACACAGTTGGCCCGTTTTCGTGGCAGGTGAGTCAGTAGGATACTTGCAAAGTATATATTTCTAGCTAAGCTATCGTTCATTCAGCAAACAATTTAGCAACAGTGATGATTCAACCACCTAGCCATGATGATGCTTAATTTCATCAATGAGTGATATGTCAAGCATTTAACATTTAATCTCCTCATAGATGTCTGAATCAAATTAATGCTGTTGGGAGTGTTCATATTTAATAAGCATGTCAGTGCTCGTTGGATTGTCATGTACCAACCCTCCAGGGCTGTACAGTAATATTGACGTTCCAAATTTAAATTCGCTTTATGGGGTTTTTTGGCGGTTGGGAATATTCTGTTATGCTCTTGGATCTCTGGCACTGACGGGATGAAAAAGCAAAGATTGGCTTTTTATGGGGGGGAGAGGTCATACTCAGGTTGAAAATTCTGAGATCAAAGCCGGTTTTCGTTGTTGGATCAAAATAGCCTCAAACACATTAGATAGGCTACACAAAATTAACCACTTAAGCTCTATTTTATATTTTGACTATGCCACTCACAGTCACAAGGGGCTCCCTCCGTGGAGCTCACTGAGAGACAGCGCTGTTTGCGTCTCTGGGGGCAAGAAAGTAAGGAATCAATTTGTCCAACTATAAATGAGGTCAGATTGGCATCAATTATGAACATAACCGGGGGGTGCACACTATTATTTTGGGCTAGTACTCAAAGGAGCACCTGCCCATGTAGTTTGGTGCGCACAGTGGGGTGGGGGGTGGGGTGTTCAGACGTTCCTATCCTGCCACAACTTTATGCTGCTTTCACACGGGCAGATGCAACAGATGCAAAGCTACACTACAGCTACAGCTACACCTAGTCACAAACAATGTCGTCGTTAAAGGAGAATTCCATGCTAGAATGCTTTCTTATCTTTCTTACCTTTCTTTGTAGTTACGTCCCCATCAAAAAGGTCCAGGTGTTTTTTTGTGCAAAAACTCCTTATTGGCTATTTCCCCTACCATAAGCCCTCAATGAATTGCATTGCATTGAATGGGAATGGAATGGGGCTATGGGGTGTTATGCTAATTCGCTTATTTACATCGAAAGAAGTAGTAAAGTGTGCCGCTTGGGATAATATTTACATTATGAAGAGAGGATATATACAAAGAAATTATAATTTTGAGCGATGGAAATAAGTGAATTAGCACAACACCCCATAGCCCCATTCAATTCCCATTCAATTCAATGCATTCATTTAGGGCTTATGGTAGGGGAAATAGCCAATAAGGAGCTTTTGCACAAAATAACACCTGGACCTCTTTGGTGGGGACGTAACGACTACAAAGAAAGGTAAGAAAGCCTTTTAGTATGGAATTCTCCTTTAAGCAGCAGTATATCCCACTGGCAGCACCTGTCCGTTTATCTCTAGCACAACCACAAACGTCATATACAATGAGTTACTCACCTAATGCTGCCTGCAGGTTCCATGTTTAATTCCAGCGTGTGTAACCTACATTGTCTTATTGTAAACATGCGGTCGCTAACGTGGTTTAGCGACTAGCACTTTGACAGCTCATCCATCGTAGCTTGTTTACAAGTGAAACTGATTTTCTGTGCAGAAACTGCCTCATCAAAATAAGAGCCACTTGTAATGATTAGTCAACACTACTTTCACCGCTTGTGTGCACCCCACACATTGTGGGTTGTGTGTGTTTTGCCGCTATACTCCCTCCTGTTGTGACTGAATGACAGTGTGTGTTTTTTTATTTAATTGATTGATTTGTCTTTATTTAAGTGTCATTCCAAGGAAGACCAGCCCATATGGACTTACAGGACACTTTTACTTACATTTCACAGAAACAATGACAATAAACCGACATGACAGTTCGCAAACAATTATCAAATGAATTACCTAACTAAAACACCCAAGCTTTATACATGGCAGTCAGTGTGACTGAGTTCTTGTTGTCCTAGTCTAATCTTCTTTGTCTTGACCTATATTTTTCTCTTTTTCACTTTATTTCCTCTTGCTTCGTACTGCACCCTGGGCCAGTGTAATAACTGGATGGCTGGTGCACCGTGCACTACAAGTACCAAACCTATGAAGCTATAGCGTACATCCATAGCAAGCCAACATGTGTTATTTCAACACTGCAAGTTTGCCGAAGTCAGACTGTGGACTGCCCGTTTGCCCGGTACAAAGGCCCGCTGTAGCGCCAGTGCTCGCGGGCACGTGGATTTATGCTGCGGTCAGCGGGAGGTGCCTGCACCGCTCTTCTGACCGCAGCATCTAATAAGAGTATTTCAACCTTTCCACCTGCGCCTGACGGCTGAGATGCCTTCCTCAATAATGCATTAGACAGGTAAGGCTAGAACCCCTGGGTCCGCCTCTCTCGCGCTCTCTCGACCTTCTCGGCACATCCTGTACTGACGGGATAATGGGCGAAAAATGCACGATCTAAAAGCTTACAACTGGCCGCACACGCAACTCGCTGTGAGCGTGTAGATCGGCTATTTTCCCGGCTGTGCGACACCGTCGTACGGCAAGGTAAATCTACGCTTAAAAGCCTATTGATTTGTGGACAGATTTTGGATTTGTGAAGATGGACTCCGGTAGAGTGGGGGTAAGGGTGGGGTGGGGGAAAGACAAAAATAAAGTGAGATGAAAGTGGGGTGGGGGTAAGACAAAATAAAGTGAGATGGAGAGAGCGAGGGCAGAGGGGGAGGTAGGTGCAGGGCGCCCAAGGGTTGAAAGAGAGCGAGAGAGAGAGAGAGAGAGAGAGATAACTAGAAAAAGTGCCCTTCTGGGCACAGGTCTCCACCAGGATTCTTCCTCAGCCTAGTGGGAATATGCGTGCACAGTTTCATCGCAATCGGACGCTGCGTTGAGGAGTTGTGGCGATTTGCTACTCCTGAAAACTGTAGGAGCCAATCGTGGCCAATCAGGATGGAATATGAGAAATCAAACAAACCTGTCTTGATCACATGACTATGGAGATCATGTGTACCGATTTGCGTGAAATGTGGATAAAATCTGAAGGAGTAATAATAGAAAATGTGTTTTACATATGTCGGCCTCCTGGTGGTGCTATAAAGAGCAGATGTGAAAAATTCCAGACAAAGGTTTTTCCTTGGCCTCTAGGGAGTTGGCATACAAAGTTATCCACAGATCCGTGCAGTTAGAGGTAAAAACACTTTTCGGCCAGTTATAGCGCCACCTTGAGGCTGAGTTGAAATTGTTCATGTGGGTGCACAATTTCACTGAAATCACGCGATGTGTTCATGATTTGCAGCATTTTGTTTGAAACTGAGCACTCCTGTGAACTTTGGAAGCCAATCTTAACCAATCAGGATGGAGTGTGAGAAATCTGAAAGACCGGTTTCGTTGAATGGCTCTAGAGAGACTGTGTACCAATTTGCGTGATGTTTGGACAAAATCTGTAGGTGTACTGTGCAAAAACTTGTTTTGCACAAAGCGGCCTCCTGGTGGCGCTATAACAGGCCGTTCTGGAAAGTTTGGGGCAGAGGTTCATCGTTGGCATCCAGGGAGTGTGTGTGCAATATTTGGCATCGACCGGGTTAACGGTGGCCGAGATTAGCTGCTCACGGACACACGGACGGACACACACACACACGGACGGACGGACGGACGGACGGAGTGCAAAACATACTCTCCCCCCATGCCTTCGGCCTGGTGGAGACAATAACAAAGAGACAAACAAACTGTGGAGGGCCTGGTCTGGTCTGGGAGGGGAAGCAGGGAGAGATGAGTGGCTGCTGGGCCTATTGAGGCCTTGTGAGGTTTTCAGATATTGTGGTCCGGACTCCGGAGAACGTCTCATGGCATTCTGACAGAGAGAGAGAGAGAGAGAGATGAACCCTTGTTTCCTGTTTGTCGCTGTCCCCTGGCGGCTCCCTGAGTGGGCTCTCTAATGACGGCAGCAGCACAGCGCTTCCCACATCCACCGAAGACACACACACACGCACACGCACACGCACACGCACACGCACAGACACACACACACACACAGACGCACACACACACACACACACACACACACACACACACACACACACACACACACACACACACACACACACACACGGAAACACTAACAACAAAGAGTCCCTCTCCCAGAAGGCACATTAGCAGGCTTTGTTCTGAGGACAGGCAGTGCGACGTGTACGGACGGAGCAGCAGCTCTCTGTTTGGACAGACTGGGGATTATTTTCCTGACTACTACTACAGATTACTACAGATTGGCAGATTGACAGATTGGCTCTCAGGTGCATTCTTTTTCCCCCCATGACTTCATTAGATCATGGGGAAAAAAAGTAGCTGAATGCACCTGAGAGCCGACACCATGTTCAAAATAGTCTATTTCAGTGACATAATGATTGCGTAATCCAAGGCACCGTTAACTTCATTTTTCAGCAATCACCCCGCTGGAATCCGATGGTCGACAGCAGTGAGACTTCAGGGCAGCAACGGGCTATAGACCGTAAGGCTATGAAGCAATATAGCACTAACGGATAAGGGATCTCTTAAAGGGATCTCTTAAAGCCAAGACTGGTGATTGGTAAAATTTGGTTTAATTATTGTAACGCCCAAACCACACCTATGCATAATATAACGAGTAACGGAGGTGTTTTAGGGATTTAGACAGGTGATCAAAATACCAACTTTAGTGGGGGAACACCCCTTCCCCACTGCTAAATCCTTTAGTGGGGGAACACCCCTTCCCCACTGCTAAATCCCAAAACAGTGTATTTAGAAAGATTAGACGAAATTGGAGCCCTCAGGCCCAATGTCCACCGAGATGTTTCTTTCCTGAGCACAGCGCATGTTTTTAATTGTTGTGTTTTTCTAAACTCCAGCAGATTGGCGTTGCATTGGACCTCGGGCATGCACGGTGACTTTGCCTGCCTGCCTAAAGCTAAAATATGTTCAGTCTCAGTAGCGCTTTGGCATCATTCTGCAGAGAACAGAAAGCCCAGTGGACACGGGGCCTCACCGCTGCCGGCGTCGGTGCGGTGGAGAGAGCTATACATTATGTTCTGTTCAATCTGTCTCCAGTATAGACACACACATTCTCTCTGTTGTTCACCATCTCTCTGTCTCTCTCTCTCCTTCTTCTTCACTTTGTCTCCATCACCTTTTGTTCTGTCTTACTTATTTTTTCTTTTTTACGTTCTGTTTAAAAACAAATTGAGAAATACAGAGTAACTTGTTCTGTCTCACTTGGTTGGACCAGATTCCCAAGGGCCCCTTTACTTAGTTGACTGGATTACCAAGGGCTCTACACACGTCTCGATCGGCCATTCTCGCTGAATGTCCACGGCGGAATTAAAAATGAAACTGCAGCGTTTAAGTGGTTAATTACTCCCTCCCCCTCTCCCTTTATATCTCGTCCGCCTTTATCTTTCTCCCTTTCCCTTTCTCTACTCCTCCTATCCCTCTCTCTCTCTACCCCCCACACCTCTCAGAGGAGGGTGCAGCAGATATTATGTGTAGTTGGACACTACTCTGACAGCGGACACCTCTTTGGCATATAATCTGTACACGCGTCGGGTCATTAAAGTAGCAGTGAGTTTGGATTATTACGCTGACAGCCGCGGCTATTTGTCAGCCTTTCACTTTACCGTGGCCTCCGCTTCTCCGCTGAAGCAAGGGCTCGTACATGAAGACGTCTGCTTATTTCAACATGGTAAACCATGGAGAAACGCTTCCTCAAGCTCACTCCCTGTGCTACACAGTGGAGCACACATACACGGCTTTGTTTGAAGGAATAAAATAAATGTTGTGCGTTGCCTTAAGTGGTGTACAAAGTACACCATCTTTAGTGAAATAAAAGGAGCATTGAAGCAATAACAAGTACTCTAAAGGCCTGAAGCCTATTCAAAAGTACAAAGATATTGACATCAAGATATACTTTAATGAAAGTTTTTAACCCATTTTGGGCGGGAACCCATTTTGGTGTTTTAAACATTATGTTATAATTTAGCTATTGAAAAATAGTAGATCTACAAGCTACGAGCTTGTAGGTCTGCTATTTTTGAAAAATCGTGAAAATATTTATTTCAGAAAACTGGAGAATTTAGAAGGGTTTTTGAGTGGTGCAACCACTCTAAGGAACAGCAATGTCTGTGTGTCTGTGTTCACCTATGTATGTGTATGTTAATGAGCACCAGTATATGACTATTAGTACCAGTAGGGGCGCTGTTTGCCAGAAACAGAGAGAGAGAGAGAGACAGTGCTGCACTGTTGCCTGCTAATGAGAGAGAGTGAGAGAAGGGGGGGGGGGGGGGGGGGAGAGAGGGGAGTTGCACCACTCGGTTCACACGGGTGTGATTTTTATTTATTAAGTAGCCTGTAAGTTTTCCAGTAATTGTAATGGAGTATGTATTGTAATGCTGTAGTAAATGTACTTACAGATGTGCCATTCCAACTCTTTGCGCTTTTCTGATCTATTCCTGAAGGTTTTCTGAAAATGATTTTTTTTCACTGCATGTTTTATTCAATGATTAGCCTTGCTTTCTTCTACTTTGCAGAAGTGTCCAGCAGAGGACCTCTATTCGGGGGAATCTGAATAGAATTAACATATTTTTCACTGACAATGTTTTGTTTCATGCGTGGCTGGTTAAAACTCCCGACATGTGTGGCAGGTTAACCTGCCATGCATGTCATGCGCAACTAACCCGTGGCAGGTTAAAACTAACCTGTGGCAGGTTAAAACTAACCCGTGGCTTCCTGTTAGGTTTAGGGTTGGGTTTTGCACGATGTCGGACTAACGCAATGCCTGTCGGACTGTTAGTACGTCGGACCAAACACACCCGTATTTCCTTTCAACCGCTGCATGTGTTGCCTTTGTCAGTCATCTGTCAAAACTTCTGTACTAAAGCTATGGTGACACATTGCTGCCGACACTTGATGAGCAGCAATGTTTGATGAGGTCAAAGATGATTAACACGATGAATTGCACCAATTGCTCAGTGGCGTCTGGCCTTTCAGGCCGTATAATCCAACCAGTTGCTAATGTACACTGTCAAAGTTTCCAGGGTAAATCTTCGCCTGGTAAATTATAAGTACAGACACCGTATTTGTTTTGGGTTTTACTTTTTTTTTTTGTCAATAATGTTAGAACGGTGCGCCGTGCAAGAAGAGTCGAGTGAGAGATGAGGTAGTGTTGTTTGGGAATATATTTAGACGGGCAAAAAACTGGACGCCTCCTCGTGGAACCCACAAAATGAGGAGGCCACAGCATAAGCATAAGAAACCACGGCTTTATTTTAAGCCCCGCTGGTGACCAGGCCAGGGAACACATGCTTCTGAACAGAGGGCCTTGGTATTTACCAGAGCCCACAATCTATTACCATTAAAAGAATAAATCAAAAATACAAGACAATGCCAAGAATAACAGTCATAAAAAAAGAAATAAGTTCTCTCTATACCAGAATTCAGCCAGCTAACAGAGGTTGTCATTACTTTTTATTCTACACCACCAGACCTACGGAGAGGAAAATATTAAAAGTGAAAAAGGAAGAATGAGTTTTCATAACTACAGCAGACCGGCTGAAAGGTGAAGGGGTGTGCTGTGATAGCATCATTACCCCCAGCTATAATTCATTGCGGGTCCATTTGGTTCCGTGTTGGGTTGGCCAATCTGGGAAGCCGATCCGATTTGGTGTGAGTCCTCCGAAGACACGCGGTCAGAGAGATGCAGACATCCCTGGTTTTTCGGTTCGCGGAGGCCGTTTTGTCAGAGGGCACCCGAGTTATGTCCGGACAGACAGACATGAGTACATACATACAATCATACATAGATACAAAGGTTTGGTGAATTAAAAGATAGATACGTGGTTCTCAAATTGGGGCCCAGCTAGGGGACCCTCAAGGGTCCTTGAGAAGTTACAGGTCTGAGAGTGTAGGAATGAAACCAAATGCAAATCCTTACGGTCAATTTGGTTCACCATGCAACTCCTTGGGTCCAAACGGTTGCAAGGACTTAACGCTAAAACCATCTCGACCCTTTGGTGTGGTTTGGGCCATTGAATTCCATGCGTTGAATCACTAGGGTCAACGTGGGTCAACATGCAACAAGACTATCACACCGCAGGGACAACGCTAAAACCGTCTTGACCCTTTGGTGTGGTTAGGGCTTTACAGTGTAGATTGGGGTCCCAAAGATAGAAAATGGTATCAATGTCACGGCCCCCTCCTCAGCCATTGGAGAGTGGTTGTTTGCTTTTGAACATTTCTCTTCTGTTCTTGTTATGTCGGTTCAAGTATTTAATCATGTTATTTCAAAGTTTCATTAGCTCTATATTTCTGTATTTAGTGTTATAGGTCTTGTAGTTCTTTTATTCTATAATTTTCTAGGTGTTTTATATCATATTTTGTCATAGTGTAAGTTTGTGCTTCCTGTTTACCCTTGTTTCTCCACCCTGAATATTTGTTAACCCTAGTCACCGGTGTCCTGTTTGCCTCAGCCTATCCCTGTGTTGATTGTCAGTTGAGTCACTTGTGTCCTGTTAGTCTGTGTGTCTATTTAAAGTCCCTTGTGTAATCAGTTCATTCTGTCATGTTGAATACTTTGGGTGTTTAGCCTTTGGATGCTGGTTTTGTACCAGTTATGTTTTGACCTGCCCTTCTGAAGAACCGTAGTTTCTTGTCTGCATGCAAGGTTTTGGTGAACTTCTCTTAAATGTTTGATAGCCAGGTTTTGTTAAAGCATTTAATATCTAATACCATTTAATACCCAGTCTTCTGAATGTTGGTCTTTCTCAACACTCACCCCTGCTGTCAAATGGTGTATTGTGGCCGAATGTATACAAAACTGGGGGTCCTTGAAATGAAAAATAAAGTTTCATCCAACCATTGAGATAGACATTTGTGTTAATCAAACACATGCACTGGTTCTGCTATGTAAGGAACCGTTATAATTGGTTAGTTAGTGGGACGCTTATCCCATCGGTAGCCTGGAGGGACCATTGCGCAGCACTGATTAATTCACAAACACATGACATAGTTTTCAGTGATTGGTATGAAACATATTCGGGAAGGGAGGTTTCTCTGCCTGCTGGCAGCGTGCACGAGAAATATGACTCGCATTGGCAAAAGTTGTGAGACTTTGAGCCTGGACAAAGGACAAACACACACAAACAGCACGCATGCATGTGCAGATAAATAACCTGAGAAATACACTCCTAGTGATATAACTCATATTGAAACATAATGAGTCACTTGTAAATATTTGCATAGTTTTTTGTATTATTTATCATTTTATAAAAAATTGTGGCACAGAATATTTCACATCACTAACACCAAAGAAAACAAAAGCACAGGACACAATCGGCAAGTAAGTTATGCTTGTATTGCAATAATTTCAAGTAAATTGAATTATATTATTTTAAACTACTCTGCTATACTACTTGGCTGGGGATGTTCTGGAAACCCCCTCCTGGGGGTCCCTGGACCCACACTGACAAAACCATTGGCCATAGATCCCGTTTCTTTTTCAAAAGCATTGTGGAATCTGCCATATAGGACACACCTGAAGGAGGCTATAAAGGCCTTTCAAGCTCTTGGCTAATTCTTTGCTGGCACGTATTTTATATGAGGCTGCATAGTCACTGAACTCTGGAGAGTTCCATGAGGGTGTATTCACAGTGCCCGTCCCCAGGTGCTCCTCATCAGTGATACCCAACCTGTGGGACGGGGACGGCTGGTGGACCGTGAGGATATGGAGCATAGGATATGGAGTTTTATTTCTCTTTTTCGTTTTTATTGTTTTGTGGTATTCCGTGAGAAGAGAGATTTAGAGGTAGAGTGAGTGCAAAGGGAATGAGATGGAAAACTGGTTAAATAGAACAGGAATGTACATATAGGCCTGTATGTGAAAGCAGGTATGTACATTTAGAACGTATGTTAGGTATGTTATTTCGAAACATTAGCATTCTATGCAGGTGAACGAAGTAGCAGAAGGTACAATGTTTCTTTTTTTTTTTTTTTTTTTTTTTTTAAGATATTTTTTTGCGGCTTACGCCTTTATTGATTTTTTAAGGGATAGAAAGTAGGCTGACAGGAAACGGGAGAGAGATGGGGGGATGACATGCGGTAAAGGCCGTGTCGGGTCCGGGAGTCGAACCCGCGGCACACCGCGACTGGATCACCAGTCCGGTGCCCAGACCGTTACGCTACGGCCTGGGCCGGTACAATGTTTCTTAACGGTGCTGTTTCAAAGACCATTGGACCCCCAAATATTATTTTTGATGATAATATAACATTAATATTAAAAACACAATGTATAAGAAAAAGTGGTATTATTTCTTTAAAACCATAACCAACGTGTTTTTTTTGTTAATTCCGATATATAGGAACTGAAAGTATATGTCTAATAATCGAAGCAAGAATCGATTGATTGATCTTTAAAATAAACAGGCTAAAGGCTGCTTTTGAGATTTTCACTCATTTTTTAGATGTGTCTAACCATCACTGTATCATTTTCACGAGCCGATTCCAGGTGGAAATCGAAAGAATTCACTGATTCACTTAGCTTTCATGAGAAGTGCCCCCCCTTCCACACGCACGCACACACACGCAAGCACACACACACCCGTTGTTCATGTTGATACGGAAAAACCTTTAAATTAAACACCTGTTTGTTAAGCGACGATGCCGTTCTTTTCAAAGGGGGCCTCTGAGCTTCTTTGAATGTCCCCCTTCTCCTCACCAGTTCCTCCTACATATAACATTGATTTACAGCTGCGACTTCACATAAACGCTGACAAGATGGATGGTGGGTAGGTGGGTATAGCGTCAGAGAGTCCTGTTCTGTCTGTCTGTCTTTCTGCCTGCCTGCCTGCCTGCCTGCCTGCGTCGGGGAGTATAGGCCAAAAAAAAAGGCTCTCCTCAGGGCTAGCAGAGGAGAGCAGCGTGTCTGGGCACGTTGGACTTGAAAGGAGCCCTCAGTTGCGTCCTCCTGGCACTGCAGTTCCTGCCATTTGTTCTCCGTTTTTCTGGGACTTAAGACAAAAAAATACCCCTGCTGAAATCACAGGATGTCGGATGTAGACAAAACCACATCGCTTAGGACGCTTTTGCCTGCAATTATGGTCCGAGTTCCCTCCCGTGTGAAGGTATATCCCACCTACTGTACACTCACTCTCTTCAGTCTTTATCTTTTTCCCTTTTCTCTGTCTTCTTTGCCCCGTCTGTCTCCCCTCTCGCTCTCTCTTCTCTGTCTCTCTTCTGGCTCCCACGCTTTCACTTTTTCCCCTTCCTACTTCCTCTCAGTCCCTTTGCCTCTCTTACCATCTGTGTCCAACAAAAGGCCAATAAACTATACGTTTTACCTGTTGGGAAAAGAGAGAGAGAGCGACATTTGACACTCCTTCTCTGCACTTCCCCGCTCTGTCTGTTTTTTTTTGTCATTTCACCTCAAATCATCATTTGGAAATCCACCCCACAATTAAGTCATTTTCCAGGAATCTGGCTCCTTTGTCGTGAAATGCTAGACAGCGCCGACTGGATTGGGTTGGGTCACGCTAAGCTTAGGCCAGGACAGTGCATTCACTCTCCCCTTCCTCCAGCTTGATGTTTGCAGTGGTGGACAAAGTACTCATGGTCCCAGTCAGTGCTTGAGTCCAAGTAGAATAGTCCTCGTCAAATCTTACTCCAAGCAAGTGAATGCTAATTGGTCTGTCTAATTTGTACACGGGTTAAAGCACTGTTGTACTTGCTTTAAAAACATTACACCGGTGTGAAGTGAGGGGTGCTCTTATCATGACATATCACATTCACCACATTCATCACAAAGTCCAATCCGGACAATCACTTGTGGCATCCTCGATTTTCTGTCCTCACTTTTTATCCTCATTTCCGTGCTCAGCCAATCAAATTATTGCTATGGGGTACACATGCACACACAAAACTGGGCATAGTGCCCCTCAAAATTAATTATGTAGTCAACAGTACATGATTTTAAAAATCCACTCCCGCCAATCAGCGCTAATGGGTTTACGAACAGCCCTCCTCTCTCGTTCGTCGGCATCGCGGGTTGACACCTGTAACGATAACGCATTTAATGCTAAAGCCTCACAGCCTGCCTCACCTCCCCAGTATCTCTCTCTCTCTCTCTCTCTCTCTCTCTCTCTCTCTCTCTCTTTACACGCAGATTAATTTCAGCTGCGGCTTGACGGACAGACACATCGTCGAAACCTGCCCTCCTCTATGCGAGGTTACCGAGTGAGGGCTGGCAAGCGGGAATGTGCACGCGTGCGTGTAGATTGACTGCATGCTTCTCTTTGTGTGTGCATGTGCGAATGCCCGTGTCTGTGTGTGTGTAGTCAAAATGCGTACGTGTTTGTGTGTCCGGCAGTGTGCATCTTTATCTCTGAGCTTGTGCTTGCGTGCGCGTGTGTCTCTCACTGCCTGCTTTCCATGCCCTACCCTGGCTGCCAAAGCCACTTCCTTAAACATGTCAGATACAATCTTGTCATTGCTGCAGGGGAAATATTCCAGCCCGGCAGGCAAGCGAGCAAAAAAGTGAAGGGGAGAGAGAGAGAGACAGAGAGAGACAGCGAGAGAGAGAGAGACAGCGAGAGACACACAGGGAGATTACAAGGTTACACGACCACACCTGCATGTCCATGGAGAGGAGGCACCAGTGAATGATGGTAGATTCTGAACTACTATGTGAAAGAAAACTTAAGCAGTAGCATCGTCCGATCCAAACCCGTACTCAGTGCTATCATTTTGTGGAGAAGGGTACGACAGTACGACTCTATTTGTGAAGCAACGAAGCCACAGCGTGCAGCAGAGTGGACAGTGGATGTGGCTTTGAGGTGTTTCGGACATTTGGCAACGCTTCACCTTAACTGGAAAAGCACATGTCAAGCCAGTCTTTTTCTGGCTCCCAAAAGCCACACTCCTGTTTCTCCCCAGCTAGATGTCAAACGTTGTGGCCAGCGTTTATTGTCCCCATGTGCGTGCTCTCCTCCACGTCTGGCTTGTTAGTCTTGTTAGCAAGTACAAGCAATGAGCCCTTAACAACTTAAACGCTATAGTTTACCGGAGACGTCCAGGGATCTGCTAGCTCCCCGCCATTTTCCCCTCAACCTTTTTTAATTATTACTTAACAGGGCAGCCGTTCCGATGCTGCGTTAGGTCAGATGGGTGTGCCGTGTGCAGAGCATATTTAATTTAATGATCAATCAATCAATTTGGTCCCGGCTTGAGAAATAATGTACAGTATAGTGTAAGTTCCTATTCAGAATAATCACAATGAAAAACAAATGTTTGCAGGTTTTAAATAATTAATACAATGACTTAGTTTTATTTATATAATTATTGTCAGATTATTATCAATACAATCGTAGTGTTTTGCCAATTATTTGGCGGCCCACTTGCATTATCAGCGGGCCTCTGCCCACAGGTTGGGAATTGCTGCCCTATAGACTTAGTTGACCGGAGTCCCCCAGGGGTCTATACTAGGCTCCCTCCCTCTTTTTTCCACTCCGCTGGGAGCTTGTAGATTGGCTACAGTTTACAGTTACAGTTTAGGCATTTAGCAGACGCTCATAATCCAGAGCGACTTCTATTTTGGTTTAATGTTCGCCCCGGAATAGGGACGCTATAGGGTTCATGTGGTTAAATCTATCAGAGAGAGAGAGAGAGAGAGTGCGAGAGAGAGGATGAGGTCCTTATAAATGAAGAAGTCAACTGCTCCATTGTACCATCTGTCAGCAGCATCTACCTGCCTCCTTCCCCTGTGATTGTCTTGGCAGTGTCACGCTTCCCCAGCGCTTTGTGTGAGCGAGTGCTCCGCGGCTGACACACACACCCACACACGCACACGCACACACACACACACACACACACACACACACACACACACACACACACATTAGCCAAACACAAACCACACCGTGCATGCATCTGGTAATCCCGCGTCTTCTGAGGGAACCCTTTCGTGTGTGCCGCGTGGCACCGTGTGTGGCGTCTTCTAAAGACACTGTCAGAATAACAGAATAACGAGTGACGGGAAACCCTTGCTGCATGTCCCCAGGAACCACTGCTTTCTGGGTGACTCGGGGTGACACATGTACCTGCCATGTGAAGGATCGCACACACATTCACAGGGAACTAAAACACACACACACACACACACACACACACACAGAGATCTTCATGACAGATGCTGTATCGCTCAGTACAAAAAGCCACCTGTACACACAGCGGCATACACTTACACACACATACATCCACATGTTGGCATGTTGTGATGTGTCTGCATGAGCATCTGTGACTTCCATTGCACATTGTTGCATTATTTTCAAAATGAAGGTGAACTTTTCACGAACTCGCCTCGCCAAATGACGTTGGTTAGACATACTAACAGTCCGACAACACTGTCGCTCCTGACATGCGTTGCCGGTTACGACTAACCCGTAGCCGGGTTAACACTCAACCGTGGCTCCCAACATGCGTGGCAGGTTAAAACTAACGCGTGGCATCCTGAGAGGTTGGGTTTTGGGTAGGGTGTCGGGCCGATCGCACGGAAAACCGAATCTGACAAAGATCAATCTGTAACACAGGCAGCTCTTCGTCGGCAGGTCTTTTAGGTCCTTTTCGGTAGCATTTATGAAGTGTATTTCTGCAAATCTGGCACCACGCTCGGGCCCAACAGAATTTGCGTATACAGAACTTCCCAGTCAACTGTGTCCTCCTGCCAGGCGCCATATGTTTCTATACAGTCGTTTCTTTTTCTCTCAGTCAGCCACCGCTCTGGAGATTTCTTCCCTTTTAACAGAAAATGGAGGAATGCACGCATTCCTACCTCGTCTACCGTTCAGCACTAGTCCAACAGTAACAAAGCCTTCCCCAGCACATATATCATCCTGCCACGCAATTCAATCTTTCCCTGAGGTTTGAAAAACAAACCGTACTTCTTCCCCCTCAACCGAGGCTAGAAGTAGCATCTGTCAATAAAGTATAAATGAAGGGGTTGATTATACAGCTGCCTGGCCTGGAGCCATCTCTCTCCGAACTCCGAAGACACGAGAGAGAGAGAGAGAGAGAGAGAGAGAGAGAGAAGGGGAGAGAGAGAAGGGGAGGAAGGAAAGTAAAAACTTGGTTGTTTAACTTTGGCCAGGCCCTTCCTCGCCCATGCTACGCACCAGCTGCACTCACAGCAGTGAAAACAAATCGAGGGATGCCAAGGGGGCAGCTCTGCTCCCTTTTGCACACATGTACTCCCTGCTCCACCTAGACACACAAACACACACCGGTAATGTGTTTCTCTTCTGATTTCCTTTCACTCCTGTGTGTGTACACTGCTCTACACACCTGAATCTTCTTGTTGCTAATAGCCTCTGTACAGTATGTATTTGGGAAACGTGTGAGATTTGGCTGATGGGAACAAAGAAGCGGTTTTATAGGTCTGAACCTGAGGCCTGTGCTTCAGGCGTTGAAGTGAAGTTAGCTTGTCCCGGCTCGGCTGATGAGGCCTCGCAGTTCGCACGCCAACTCGGACGCAAATAATGTGTTCGTGAACGTTCATGTTTGGTTTTACGGAGCCAATGGACACAGCAGAAGGCCTTGGAATTTGAGCAGGGGCACTCCCCCCGGAATTGCGCTGAAATATGTCTGTTGGCATTTTGTCGGCTGTGTGTGTGTGTGTGTGTGTGTGTGTGTGTGTGTGTGTGTGTGTGTGTGTGTGTGTGTGTGTGTGTGTGTGCGCGTGCGTGTGTGTGTGTGTGTGTGTGCGTGTGTGCGTGTGCGTGCTTTCTTCTCCTCCCTGGTAAAATGAGCTGCCTCCTCGGTGAGGGTCGTGGGCAAGCTGCAGACCTGATGAAGCTGTAGGACCAAAGGAGCAGTCTCACCAAGAGAGGAACTGATGCACAAAGCAGAGACCCAGCTGTAGAAGATGTCTGTGTACATAAATAAATACACATGCAGTACATGGATGGGAGTGCATGGACACATTTGTTCCACATTTTCATGTCACAGACCCCCAAAATTGATATGTATAGGCCTATCAGGTCGTGGACCCTATTTGAAAAGATTTTGTACCAGGAGATTTATAGGCCTTACGTTTTTGAACTCTTCTTCATTTGGCTTTGGAACCATTTCAAGGACACTTGGGGCTCTGTCCCCAGACCCGGACCAACGCTGAAAACCATGCAGTGCTTAACACCGCTGCGTGTGTATGTCTTCTTTGAGTGTGTTGCATACGCGTATACTGTAAGTGTTGTTTATGTACGTACAGTGTCAGCATGTGTGTGTTGTGAGCGTGCGACTTGTGGGGCACCACACACAGTGTTCACACTTGGTGCATGCTTGCACTCCTCAAACCCGTGGAGCCAGCAGTGCAGCTTTTGTTGGAAGAGCTCCATGTGTGCCAGAGTTGTAAAATAAAGCTTAAAATGGATCGGATGAATGAATATAGGCCTATAAGGTGTATGGTTCAAATAAATGAATGGCAATGGAATGGAATGAAGCAGTTAAAATGGCAGCAGATATAGTAACAGATACATAGTCATAGTCCTTTGTGCGTATGGTCTCATGCAGGTGAGACATCCTCCAGCATTTTGTATGAGACATGTCAGTGTAAACATAAGTGGCATGTTGCGGTGCTGCCCCTGCGGTCTGCTGCAGCCCAATTCATACTGTAGTCCGTAGACCTATATGCTTGTGTGGATACTACTGTGGAATCACGGTTATGGGCTTGTAGATCTGCCATTTTCGTCGGTGACAGAGCATGAATTAGGCTTTTATATACACACAGATAAGTGGAGTGTTTAAAAACAACAACACACAGCCCCCTGGTTCCACTCTAGGACCTACACCTAAACTCTTCCAGTATTTGCCCCATCCCCCCCCCCCCCCATACCTCTTTCTTCTTTTTCACATGCTTTTACAGTGAGGTACGCTGAAAGCTCTCTTTGTTGCCACGGTCTGTGGCATTTGAATGGTACCAAACAAGCTCCCAAGTGCAAAGCGAGCCCCTCAAGACGGCGAACTGAATAGAATTCTTCCCCTGACTTCTCCCTGGCCGAGCGACAATGAAGCGAGGGAACCACTCCTTTTGAGTCAAGCCCGCACTAATGGCTAAGACAATATTTGCAGGAATGAGGGGGATTTAATTTGCATTCAGGCTGTCTTCCATCTCTTTTCATGCAGGGACTCGGGCCGCGCTCAGTTCAACTGTGCCGCCACGGCCTCTGAAAGTATAGCATTCTGACGCTTCTGCTTTGATTTTGTTTTGCCCGCACCGCCACTCTCCCCCTTCCTGTCTTATTTCTTTTTTTGGGGTGGTGTGGGGGGGGGTTGTTCTTTCAAACACCATTTGCTGCCCTGCGCTCGATTTCTCTAATTCAAAACGGAAAGAGGAGAAACGAGAGAGCTGGGGTGGGAGGGAGCAGGAAAGGAACAGGTGTGTGTGTGGGGGGGGGGGGGGGGGGGGGGGGCAAAATGAGAGGAGAATTGAGGGATTCTGCCAGGACGAGAAAAATGCCTTGATTGTTAAGTGGGACGTGTTTTTTTCTAAATATTATTCATCCTTGATTTATGCTAGTGATGTTTTTTTGTTTTTTTTAACAGACGATATATACGGACACGCTATTCATGTTAGCTTATCCTCAGGTGGAATTAGGCATTATCTGAGTCCCCGTTCTACTCTGGAATGAGTCGTCATGAAAGCATGACGCCAATGTGTTGATAGAACCATCTCAAGGATTAACCACAAAGCACTTCTTCCGTTCTTATAAACTGATATTCCAAAAGCTATTGTCACAGGTTCACAAAATTACCTCCGGGCTACAAAAAATAATTCCGTTGTCGTTTTCGTGATTAAATAAAGTAATTAGCAGAATCTTTTTTAAAGAACAGCGCTTTGGATTACAAAAGAGAACCCCCCCCCCCCCCCGCAACACACACACACACACCCCTCCCCCCTCCTAATACTGAGTGACAGGAGAGAGGCTGTTGAGATGTGGTAAGAAACACAAGGCAGTGTTTTTCCTCGGGAGCTTTTTGAAGTCCTTTTAAGCAGGTTCTCCGTGCACATAAGCTACACACACACCCACACACCACTAATTATCATCGCTGTTTTTTGTTTCGTTTTTTTTTTACCTATTTGATGCACAAAATGTAAATGTTCCTGGGATTGTTGCCATAGAAATTGCCTTACAATTGCCAGTCGCAGACTATAGTACAAATGGACTTTTTACATTTTGATTCCCTCAGCCGGCGGCTATAGCTTCATGCATGTGGCATGATGACAAAAGGATGGTGGAGTAGTATAAACTGTGTCGATTTGGGTATTAGAAATGAAGAGGGCCATGAGACGGCCATACACACTGGCACACGTCTCTTACTTAAAATTACAGTGGTATCTCTGTCTGGTATTTATGGTGCTGTGCTGTGTCAGGGGATGAGCTATTTGAATCAAAATGTGTTCATAGTCAGGTATGTTTGCATTATACGTGGAATTGGTGAGGTTGGTCTATTTACAAACACTTAAACTCTGTATGCTTGGTTGCACAGTACATCAACTAGCAAAAATCAACAAGTTCACAATGCGATGCCTTGTGAGCCAATTACTACAAGAATAGTTCGTTTTTAGTGGGGATGTAAATAATGATTTATAATGAGTCAGATAATTATTAATTCACAAATACGGTGGCTCAAGAGTTAGATGGGGTGCTTGAACCTTCCGGTTCGATGCCAGGCTCCTCACCCCTTCATTGAACCTTCCGGTTCGATGCCAGGCTCCCCACCCCTTCATTGAACCTTCTGGTCCGATCCCAGGCTCCCCACCCCTTCATTGAACCTTCCGGTCCGATCCCAGACTCCTCACCCCTTCATTGAACCTTCCGGTTCCATCCCAGGCTCCCCACCCCTTCATTGAAACTTCTGGTTCCATCCCAGGCTCCCCACCCCTTCATTGAACCTTCCGGTTCGATGCCAGGCTCCCCACCCCTTCATTGTGTTACTGTCCACGCTTCCTTGGACGAGCCACTGAACCCCTAAGTGCTCCCAATGAGCAGCTTGGTGTCTTGCATGGTTTCCCGTGCCGGCGGTGTGTGAATGTATGTACAGTATGTGTGAGTGGGTGAATGTAATGCACTTTGTAAAGTGCTTTGGATAAAGGTGTTACATAAATGTCACCATTTTCCAGTTTAATTTTGTGAAGATTTGATCTTTGAATGTATTCTGATAATCACTCTATAATTAAGCGAATGTCTGAGTGTTTGTGTGTGTTTGTCTGTGTGTCAGAAACAGTGCCGTAACTCCTTACTGCCTGCACCAATCGCTCCCACTTTTCACACAGGCATTGACCATATGAATATGGAGGGCGTAACGTTTTTCGATTTGACACATTAATGATTATTAATTAATTTATTTGTGAATTAAAAACGCACCCGGGTGCAGTACCCCCCGCAGCCACAGGGCGGCAAAACTCCTCTCCCCAGAAATCACGTGTCACCAGTGTCACAAGTGAATTGCATTTTGGGACGGTCACTGATTAATACTGGGACACAGTTTTCCACGTAACTTGAGTTGTTTCGCCCGCTGTCAATTTTGCTCGCAATAGACAGCGGGCGAGCGATCGGGATATTTCCAACCCCCTTAACCAAACTCGCTGATCTGCTCCGAGTCCACACCACCTCAGGCCCCTCCCCCTCTGGCTGCTATTCTTTGCACGAATGGACGGACAAGCGATTGAGGCGAACACTCTACCTTAGTAACAGACGATTCAAACCACACACGGGTAAAAACAGCGCAGGCACCATTGTGGCAGACAGGCAGCTGTTACACACGGCGCATAGCCTACTAAGGTTATTTAACCACCTTTTGCAATGCAATGTTTGAACGTCACTTCATATAATAACTTCAAACCAAACGCGGGTGACACGCCTGGTCACTGACGACGCGCGTCGCGCAGTTACAGATCTCATCTTTCCTGCACCTAATGTGAAACATTGAACAGCACGGCCACGATCACAACGGAATGATTATCTATCGGGCTGGCTCTGTTGGATCACTTGATATAACTTTTAACCAAACGTGGGTGAAACAGCGTGCAGCCGCGCACGTAAAGAGTGCACGTGCGCACGCACATGGAGTGGACGGATTGATTGATATACCAAAACAACCCTTGCTTAGCACCTCGCTAAAAGCGTGTGCGCAGGCTACTCTGAGGTGGGCACCCACTGTCGTTATAATAGGAACCTTCTGCCCTTGCCTGGCTGGATTTGTGTGTGTGTGTGTGTGTGTGTGTGTGCAGACTATACTTTTGCTGTGAGCGTGTGTGTAAACTACTTAAGCTGTGTGTGCGCACGTGCGTATGTGTGCGCGTGCGTCATCGCGTGGCCGTTTTCAGTTCGCTATAAACACAACACGAGATACAACTGTCTTGAACATAAGCCACAGAAAACAGCTAATCTACAAGCTCACAACATCACAGGTTGCAAAAGCCATGAGTTCTCGCAAGCCAAAGCTCACAATTGAGACCGTTTTGGACGCAAATCCACCTGCAAATTGGATCTGTGCGACTGTCCATATAGGTGCATGTCAAACTGGGGGTCCTTGATACTTTTCAAATGGGGCTCTGTGGGCTAATAAGTGTAAATGTTGCGGTCCTTGCTCTTGCCATGAAAACGTTTCCCTACCATGCATTTGTAAGAATACTTTCATGTTATACTGCTGTTTTTATTCATAAAAACACACAACAGCAACAGAAATGGCAGGATAGAAAGATGGGGAAAGACGTGTACATGTAGCAAGAGCCTCGGGTAGGATTCGAAGGACAAAGCCTAAATAGTATGCTCTCTACCAGGTGAGCTGCCAGGGTACTCTTTTCTTTAAACGAGCACAGTGCATAATATAATTCTCAGTTCACCACACACAATCCTTGCACTCTCGGTGCTACTATGAGAATGACGTTTCCGATCTGGTGGAGTGACATTGTCTGCCCGCGGACTCTTTGGGCCCCTGTAATCAGCTCAAACAAAGATCTCTCTCTGACTCAAACCATGCTGTAGTTGTTTTGGGCCATTGCCTCCGGTGAGACTAAAGTTGTGTTTCGAACGGGCTTCTCGGAATCACAGTTAGAACAGATGGTTGTAATGACCAGGTGTAGCTATACCACTGGTGTAAACAAAAAGACTACAAAAATGAAAGCTGCACAGAATGGGTGCAGGCTTTAGTCTACCGGCTCAAACCCTAACCTAACCATAACTGCAAGCACAGAGCAGCACATGTTCGCCAACCTTAATCCGATCGCTGTTTCAGCATGTCGGTCCTATGGTGTGTCGGATAAGCGTTTTGGTTTGACTTGACTTGACCTTTGACACAAATCACAATCCTGTATCTGGTTTGATGCACATTTTTACCTGTATAGGTAAAGATTCAAGCAGGTAGGCTCCATCTATCAGCTGTGGTTTAAAGAAAAGTTCAGCATTTGGGCAGGAGACTCGTGTTCAAATCCGGGGTAGAACAGGAAAGTTACATTAATATATAATATTAACAGCTTAATCAGCTGTTAATATTATATATTTCACTGGCAGCAACAACACTGTGTGAACCTCCACTGTAGTCTGAATTCCCATGACAGGGTGTAATATCTTGTTGAGCCAGTAAATATAAACCTCCGAAATCTTCGGTTCAGTGTTTCTCCTCCGTGTTAGATGGGTTTTCCTCGTGGAAAAGACAACAGCGATACGCTTGTTGTGTTGTTGCTTTGAATCTAATTCATCCTCTGAGGCTGAACATAGAGTAACAGGCTGACACTGTTTTAAAAGGGGATAACTGTGAAACAAGACTCCTGTTTTTAAAAGGCATCTTTCTAACAGGAAACATAGACGTATAGCCTCTGTCAAGAGTGCCTCTGGGACCGCAGTGCGCTATATAGACATTTGACAGGGTTTGTTGCAATGAAGTTGTTTTGCGTTTCAGTGCATTCTGTTTGAGACGTCGTCTGTGCTGCACTTTTCCCCCCCGAAATGTTTCTGCTTCCGTTCATAAATATTCATGTTGTGTAAATGGAGGAGGGGAGAAAATAGATGCAGACAGGAAGTGACCGTCTGACCTCAAGAACGGCCCCTTTAACATATAACGTCGCTGTCGGGTGGAAACCTCATATGTCCAAAACTGTTACTTTTCAGGGTTCTAATTAAAAACTAAATAGCTGATCTATAAGCTCACAACGCATCGCATTGCGTTGCGTTTTGAGCTTGTAGATGGGCAAAGTTTACGTGAAACTGTAGGGAAGTATAGGGCATTCATTTTCGAAACTCGGGATGCCAGGCTTAATGTTGTTAATTCATGATATTGTTCTCGTGCTGTTTTCTTCTTCTTTTGGCCAGTGGTGCTCATTGTTCCTTTTCAACGTATTCATGTAATTGGTCCTCACTCCTCACTAATTTTCATGATTAATAATTAATACCAAAAATAAATTCTACTCTCTACTCTATTTGTCCAGTATGTGTCCTTTTCAAAGGAGGGCAGTGGGCAGTTCAGAAACCCATTCACCAATGACATCATCGTTAGGCAAATATTTTTTTAAACTAGATAAAAAAAACGATCTTTAGATTTGTATTATCACATTGCAACTTTTCAGGAATAGAAAGCCTGCCGTTTCAATTAGCTTGGATTCCCCATCGATGATGTCACTAGTGGATGGGTATCTGAACTGCCCACAGCCCACCCATGAGACACATTTTATCATGAACATTAGTGAGAACCAATTATATGAATGTAGGTTGAAAAGTGGTGAAGTGGTCCTTTAAGGGGTTCCAACTGACAGACCCTTACAGGTCTGTACGTAACTGTGAAAGTGTAACAAACTAGAAGGTCTAACACCACAAATCTGTGTCGCAGTGCGATTCGACACATAAATTATCTGTGCCCATTGTTGTTCTATGTTGTTGTTGTTTATCCGTGAATGGTGTGTGTCCGCTGTCCGTGTATGTTCTCGGGCCATGGCATCACAGAAAGGGTCACGGTCTGTCTATGTCTGACTTGCCGAACTGAACTGCGCACAACTTTGCTCACAACTTGTTACCGGCTCAAATGTGTTAGTTATTGGGGTCCTAGAAATTAACAGGTTTGAGTGTGTGTGTGTGTGTGTGTGTGTGCTTGTGCTTATATAGGGCTATAAGGCATAGCAGTGGGCGTGGTTTTGTGGCACCACTGAAAAATCTGCCATTAATTTCTTTTCTCCATAGAGATTTAGAAATATATTTATATAAATTATTTTAAGCCTAGAATCAATCCTGGCGAATCATGACCATAAAACCTTGATATTGTGAAAAAACAAAACAAACAAAAACAAAACATTAAAACGCTAAACACACGCTAAAGCACATTTATTAAATGCAGTATATCATTATTATTTTCACACAGAATCAAAGGTCGTTGATCCTGGATGGCTTGATTCTAGGCTTAAAATAATTTGTTCTGTTTTCAGTGGTGCCACAAAACCTCACCCACTGCTATGCTCTATAGTGATACTGTATTATATAGACATTAAAGAGAACAAAGAAAAATTCTATCGATTACTCACCCCATGCAGACTTGAATTCATGGATATCTTTTAGTTTTTGTCACATTCCTAAATGCTATTAATTAAGATTACCAGCAGTAGTTCCCTATGGAGACACAAAGGAGACTTTGGCAGAACCACTGCAGGTACTAGGAGACTAGTATCAGCATGTTTGGTTCAACCACTCATAGTCCGCAAATGTTAACTTTCACTGGTATAATCCACAGGTAGGTCCAAGAGGATGAACAAAAGTCCAGGGACAGGCCTATTGGTGCGGTGCTCATGCCTTGTTCAACAGTCTAATGGTAGCCCGGTGGAATCAGTTCATAAACCTGGTGGTCAAGGAATGGAAAGTGGGCAAAAGACATGGGTAGTAGAGTTTTGAAAGTGTATGCGTACATGTGTGCATGCGCGTTGGGAGGAGCGATCGTTGGGGCAGCAGCTTGCACATATTCTGTTTTTGACGAGCTGGTGTCTGTGATTGAGGGGAACCTGTAGCTCTATATATGGTTGTAGCCCGCGGACATATTGACTCCAGCCAGGCTGGTGAGGCTGCATGGTCTGATATGACTGCAGGCTATGTGTGGGGCTCTGCTGCCTGCCTGCCTGCCTGCCTTCCCACGGTATAGCTATAGCTTGTACTGCTGCTAGACGGTGGAGGAAGGGAAGGCCTGTGAGCGTGTTGAGTTTTCCACAGGGCAAATACCCTGCACTCCCATCTACCGAATTAACGAGATGAGGAGCCACAGATAACGATCCTGACAGCTTGTCTGTCCAGGAATACGTCTCCGGGAGTGAGAAGGAGGCCGACTGTATGTACGGCGTGTTGACGCTCGGACATGAGGGCAGGAATTCCAATGAGCTGATGTCCAAGTCTGGAGATTGTTTGTATCTGTAAATTGCATCCCCATCAGACATTTTTAATAAATCTGAATCGGTAAAAGAAAAAAAGTTTTATTCCTGTTCAATTAATCATGATGAGTTGTGATTTGGCTCCAAGTTGTTTTCCGTTTTTGTTTTGTTTTGCCACTACACCATTATGAATAATAACTCAAAAATAATGATTTTTGCCAGTACAGTGGGGGCAGGAAGTCCATAAAAATCTCAAATGTTCTACTCTACAAAAACCGCAACCTTTCACATTTCACGTCCTCCCCTCCAGTCATTTCTGTTGAAATGAGTGGTGCTTGCAGCCGGCGGAAGAACTCTGGTGCCAAAGCTGTACTTAGTGAATGACAGGTGTCCAACCCGCAGCCTTGTAAAAAAGTCTACAAGCCCTGCTCGCAACCCCCCTCTCCCCTCTCCCCACAGCGAAGTTTGTTCGTCTCTGCACCTATGATTCATAGCGGGCCCAGACAACAGCAGCCTTCCATGTCGATTCAGATTCTCTCTCTCTCTCTCTTTCTCTCTCTCTCTCTCTCTTTTCCTTATCACCTGGCTCCACAGTGCTGTTTGCAGCCTCATCGTGGTCGAGTGGAAACCTTGTATATCCTCCAAAAACTGTTGCTTTTCAGTAACATAGGTCACGTTAATATTTTTTGATATATATATTACAGTAGTTTGACAGGAAATGGGGAGAGAGATGGGGAGTGACACGCAGCAAAGGTCATCAGGATCTGGAGTCAAACCTGGATAACCAGCCTAATAGGTGCCCAGACGGCTATGCCAGCTGCCCCGGTCATTGTTAATACTTTTCATCGGTTCAACTGGCCTATTCATAACACCCACAGATGCACTTTGCATGTCCACTACACGCTCACAACGTGTCGTGATGCAAATCGTTGTGATCTTGTGGATTGTCTAATTTTGCTACTGTTGTGTGACGCTAAAGGCAATAATTTACGCAAGAAGAAAAAAAGAACATACATACATAAGCCGTAATATGGATATACGAGGTTTATGACAGTGCAGATATATGTTCAACATGGCCTGGGCCGTGGCTCAGCAGTCCAGGCACCTTGGCTGCTAATCCAGTCTGACACTGTGCCGCAGGTTCGACTCCTGATCCCGACGGCCTTTACTGCATGTCACCCCTCATCTCTCTCCCCATCTCTCTCACTCCATAAAATGGAGGGATAGACTATAGGGATAGAAAATATAGAAAATATAAAATAAAGGCGAAAGCGACATAAAAACAAGATATGTTCAACATGCTGAAAGTGTTTAGGAAATCGTTATATCCCAGCTCATTTTGTTTCTTTTTTCATCCAGCCTCTTTCTTTCACTCTACTAGCGCAGTGCTTCTGTTTAAACAAAACCATATTGAGTCGGGACCGCACACAAACCCACATGCTCCCACTCTGCCAGCGGGTAAACACACCCAGAGATGTTTAGAATTACTAATGATGCGTCCGAGAGTTCAAAGGGTTCCCGCATTTACTTAAATCACGTTCCAAAAGCCAGCCAGCAGCCAATCAGATAGGGGAATGACTACACACACACACACACACACACACACACACACACACACACACGCATGAATGTGTGCGCACACACACACACACACACACACACACACACACACACACACACACACACACACATACACACACACACACACACACACACACACACACACACACACTCTGTCTCTCTCTCTCTCCCTCTCTGTCGCACACACACTAGCTTCTTCGTGAAGAGGAAATATTAACTGATACAATAGTGCTGGGTATTCCTGGGTATTTAGTGGATCACTTTAATCTCGCAGTATTTCTGCTTGATATGAATTAGAGTGAACCGCCCTGCATGCATAGGATGCCCCGCCTTGTGATTACAGCTCGTTAGATTGAATCATCAAAGTGAAGACGGATTAACGAGTGACAGCAGTCCATCATCTCCACCGACTTATTGTATTTATAGCCATAGTATTCCTTCTATGTATACCTTCTTAAACGAATGGCCTAAGTCATTTTTGACGGGCGCTTTATAGCCCCTCCTATGCACAGCTTTAAACACACACACACACACACACACACACACACACACACACACACACACAGGTGTGTTTGTAGCACGGCATGTGATGATTTGATTGGATGATGTATGATAAGAGCGCCCCTCACTTCACACAAGTGTGATTTTTTTAAAGCTTTTCATGAAAAACGTAAACTGACCCAAATCAAAACTATATGATATTTCTTAATAATTTCACAGAATAATGTTTAAAACAATATAATTACTATTAATTTAAGTGTGAGTGTGGTGGCTGTGGCCATATAAAAACATAATTTTAGCTTTCTGTATACACTTTTTTGAAACAAATCTTCCTCCTGATTATCATGTTTTAGGGGGGAAGAAATCATGGCACTCCATCTTTAACTATTTATTATGTGTCTGCTGATGATGTAATGGTTTCAGCGCGTTTTTCTGTAGTTCAGGCATTGTGTCCATCCAGAAAATGTTAGCCAAAAGGCCACCAGTGTCTGTCCATTGTCCGCGTGACTGAAGACTTTGCCACGGTGGTCTAAGCGCTGAGACAATAGCCGTATACCAGCCGCTATTGTCCCGTTTTTTTGTGCGAGAGGACTCGCTGAATTAGCCTCTGCCATCGCTATGGTCTGAGCCCCGCCCTTAATTCTACCCTAAACCTCCTCAACTCCACCCCGGCCACCATGAATAGATCCGTTGTCACGCTGCATAATATGACAATCTCATTATCACCTAATTGCGGGAGTTTGACACTGGCTCCAGACGTGGACAAGGTTGTTAGCCCCACGCAGCACCACGCAGAGAGCGAGGAGGAGACCTCCAGACGCAGTGCTGCTGGACGCAGTAAACTGCCAGCCCTCTGAAGGCTTCCAATTACACCTAATTGGATTGGTATAGTCACCCCTTGAATCAACTGGCCTAATAAGGTTTCCTGCTGTCAGAACTAAAATAATGGATACATGCTAGCTGTATTCACGATGGGAGGGTCTGTTGTTTCACACTCGCTGGAAAAAAAGCTCAACACAAATACCAATTAACGTGAGACTCAGGCATCACAGTCAACAAGAGAGAGGGAGAGAGCGAAACGAGGATTGAGAGATGGAGGGGGCGGGAGGGAGCGTGTGGCAATGAGTCACACCAAGGCAAAGGCACAACTAAAGGTAAAGGAATGTTGTATTTGCTTTCCTTAGATTGAATATTTAACGAGACGTGCACGGTTAAAAATTTACACAATGTTCAAGCACTGACACGCCTGTTAATATTTAACCGTCAAAGCTGCATGCAGGGATTCAGGTCTGTGTTTTCCCTTGGAATTGCTTTGAAAGCAGAGACTCTATAAAATGTATCAATGATCCAAATGGACATAATGTGTGTGGATGAAACATGTGTCTCTCTCACACGTCACATTGTGGCATTTGTCAGCTCGCCATTCATTGTTTGCCTGCAGAGTGTGTGCGTGTGTGTGTGCGTGCGTACGTGCGTGCGTGCGTGTCTCCAGACCCCAGGAACCACTGAACCCGAAGACATTCTGGTGACCCGGTGTGTGACGTATATGGTCTCCTCTGTGGCTTGGCTTGAGTTCTGCATTGGCTTTGCAGCGCTGCTTCAAGACAACACAATGAGATGCCACACAATGACACACAGGAAGCAGCGAGCTAACATCTAGCAAAACATTTGAGAGCTCTTTTCATATTTAGTGACAGATTGGTATGTACACAATCCTATCTTCCTACTTTGGGTTACGCTGGTTCTCAAACATGTTATTGTCAAGGACCCCCAAATTGTATGTATTATTTAGCCACAGACGGTGGACCCTCGTCTGAAAATATTTTGTGCCAGGGAGCACCATAAGAGAAGGTTATTTTTGTTCTAAATGATTCAAAAGTTTCAAGACTTTTCTAAGCTTTTTCAATATAAGATCTACACTATATAGGCTCACAAGCGTTGCATCGTATTGTGAGCTTGCAAGTCATCTGGTTTTGAATAGCTTAAGCATGAAATTGGGTTAAAGTAGTATGCTATAGTAAGTTAGTTAGCCTGCTAATGCTAAACCATCCCGGTTGCGTGAATTCACATGATCATGTGTTATCTGCAGACCAGTCTGGCCCCAAGCGCTGGGGGGGGGGGGAGTTTTTCAGAAACCAAAAAGTGGAAGGGCCAATCAGCGTCAGTGCTCAGGGCCCTGTCATTGACAGATGCTTAGCTAGTTATCCTGGAGGGTCACAGGACCCTAATTTGAGAACAACTGCTGTAGAGGATAGGATTTGTCTGCCTGTCAGGTGGGACAGGAAGACAACACGTCACATCCGTAGCGAGTTGTGAGCTGCTAAATGAGATAGATCTACTATATCCAGTGCTCAACACCACCGCACGACTGAACCGGGCTTAACAAGTGCCGCTTGGGGAATACACAGGCTCGGTTACACAAATGCGGGAGGGAGGCCGCTGAGATGCAGCACGTGCCATAGCCCCTTTTCAATCAAATCAAATCTCTACGCACAACGGCAGGAAAACTTTGGCCTTCGCCGAGGAAAGGGAACGTCTTGTCCCGATAATTACACTGGGATATTGAGATTGTGTTGCCACAGGGCGAAAAAATATATACTCCCATTGCTGAAGCTCCTTGGTGGCTCAATGAGCCTTGCCGTGCGAGCCGCAGCCGGCGAGGGTTTTGGTGTTTGATCCTCACAGAAATGGGGAGAAATCAAGCACAGACATGAAGGATTGAAAACAGACATGAAGGGGAGGAAAGCCATTCAGGCTTTCATCACTCCAGAACATGTGATCCTACCGTATAGCCGGATGAACATGTGTACATACCATAGCAAAGGAAAGTGTTTTCACGTACCCAAAGGCCAATGTGTAAAACCACTCGCAGCCCCAGAGAATGAGACCATTGACTATAGAGTGAAAATGAAGAATTTATTTTAGCTGTGGAAACCCTCTTTTTAAAGTATAGCTATACGTAGACATCCATGTCACGGACCCCCATATTTCATTTTGGCTGTGGATTTCAAATGATCTCGAATGAGAAATCTTTTTTGGCTTAAATATGATTTAATATTTAATTTAATTGTCATAATGTAGATGAGACATAGATTCTAGTGGGAAAATTGAAATATTGTAATAGTCACTCATGCATTTTTCTGTTATTAATAATTTCAAATGTAGGCCTAATTATACATTTAAAGTACCGGTACTCATTTGGCTAAGGACCTTTAAGACCTTCTCAAGGACCCCTGGGGGTCTGTGGACCCCATTTGGAAACTGAGCTGAGCTGTACGTATGTTAAAGTATTATTGATACGGATTATGATATTATTGATCATCTCACAACTCTTGTGACAAACAACAATGTGAAACCACAATGTGCATGACATGCCAGGCTAGACTGCTAGACTCATAGACATAGGTTCTGGCTCTGAGGTGTCTGTATCTCAACGGAAGGCAACATGGAGGCAACGAGAGGCGATGGCGATGCGTGATTGCATTGGCAAGCTTTCCCGAGATTCCTTGCGAAGTATAGTGGAAGCAAAACATGCCTTCAAGATTCCACTTGAAGGCGGTGAAATTGGTGAGCTGCCAAAATATGGGACCATCTTGTGGACTTCACATAACTTACATGAAGGTCTTTAAATACATGTAACATGACATACTTGTAACATGAAACTACATACTTGTAACATGAAACTATACACAAACATACTGTACAAACAAAACAACCATGAAACGAATTTTGGAGATGGGCTATCCAGGGTCTGAGAGAAGAGTCCAGAGCATGGGAGATGGGCTATCCAGGGTCTGAGAGAAGAGTCCAGAGAATAGGAGATGGGCTATCCAGGGTCTGAGAGAAGAGTCCAGAGCATGGGAGATGGGCTATCCAGGGTCTGAGAGAAGAGTCCAGAGCATGGGAGATGGGTCAGAAGCTAACTATGACCAGTTAGTGTGAAGATGGAGCCATGATTTAAGGTCTTTCCTAAATCTTGCAAGATAATTTAAGGATTTCAGGGCTGGAGGGAGTGCATTCCACAGAGTATAGTGGCTATGTAGTAAAAAGCATTTATTTTCCCCCTTGAGTGTCCTGAAACTGGGGGGGAACAAGATCACTGACTTTATGTGATGTCTACATGATTGTCACATATTTCAGCAGGACACCAATTTCACTGTAACACTGCCATGCTGGAGTGACCAAGTGTGAGTGAGCGAGTGGCCGAGATTCTGGTTATTGGAATTCAGCTTAATGTGAACCAATATTATTGCTTTTGTAATTTGGGTACAACATGGTGACATGTTTTAACAAGTGACATTATATTATCCCCTTTACAGAGTTTGGCAAGTGTGGCAGTTTATGACTGAGGTGGTGGCACTTCGGTAGTTCCACAAAGCAGCAGCTATGGATGGGTGCATATGAGTGTCAGGGCATTGCACATGGGATAAGTGCAAACAGACTAGATCCAAAGGAAAAGTAAAGTCCATGTCCAGCCTGTTGACACAACTACACCAAATATCACACAACTAACAGAGGTAAAAATCCACATGGTAGTTCCACAAGTCCATGGCCAGCCACAGGCAGTGGTCAGGACCATGTGTTTAACGCCTCTTCTGCATGAATAGAAAATTCAGCTATATGTAACAATATTATCTCTATAACAAGTCTTTGGCTTCATTTGATTCTTCAGTCTAATAATTATATAAACTAATAGCATAAGAAATATGCTAATTTAACAAAACAAGGAACAGCTGTGGTATTGGCATTTTTATTCAATGTGAGATCTCACGTTGAATAGAGAGTGAGTGCATTCAGCTCAGACTGCTCAGTCCATCTTTTGATGTGAGTGGAGGAGCTACAGCCTGTCTGTTGCCTCTCACAATGCAAAGTGCCATAGCCTATACCTCTGCATTATTGCCTCTGGAATTCCTTCCTGAGGGAAGGGCCCAGGAAATCTGGTCTAGGCGTGGGAGTCAGGGTTCCCACGGTCATGAAATTCATGGAAATATTTTGAAAATAGAAAAAAAAACATTTTCCAGTTCTGGAAAAATCTCATTTTTATAAAGTAATACAATATGTACTGCAACTCCCGTACAATGCCCTCTAGTCTAGTCCTTGGAAACATCGCCGCCGCCATATTTTGGGGGGCACACTGCCAGTTGCAGGCAGCTGGCAGTGTGCCCCCCAAAATCTAGCATGCGTAAGAATGAACAAATGACCGCCCCAGAGCCGGAAGAGGTGTCTACCTTTTCATGTCTATGCTGGGAAAGGGCTCGTTCCTCCAACGTACCTAGGCATCAACACCAGTGCAGCACCTTGTGCCACCTTCATGGGTATGTTTTAAATACACTCTGAGAATATATATGTATATAACAGTATGGCCAGTCTAAATTTCAGAATGACGGCAATATATAACAGATCTGGTAGATCTGCTTATATTTTATTATTATGAAAAATCTTCTCAGATGGGGCTCCGCGCATGTGTCCTTACACTGGCCAAAATAAAACAAGTCTTTGTTTTGCTGACTAAAGTGGGGGTGAACCTCTGCAGTTGGACAGGCCAGTGGCCCCTGTGTGTTTACTGTGTGAAGTCAGTGTGGCCCTATTATGTCCACAGACAGTAAATGTGTCAGGCAATGGGCTCATGCTGGGCAGACGCATTAGCAACACAATGGCACCAGGTCCACTGTGTCAAATGAAGCAGTGTTCCTTAACAATCCCGCTAATCATTGTGTTTGCATTGGCAGCAGCCTGGCCAGTCATTAAGCACGCCGTGATAAAGCAGGGCTGCTTTGCTTATAACGGCCAGACAATTAATGACAGACATTTTGAATTAAAGACACAGTGGTGTCTGTGATTCTCCAAGGCTCCTTGAGGGAGCAAAATGAAGAACAGTTTAAACACCTATAGCTGTTTTAGTTTTTCAGCTGTTTGAAAATGACCGACCTACAAGCTCACGACGTGTTGTGATGTGAAGGGTTGTGAGCTTGTAGATCTGCACTTTTTTATGTTGAAACTCTTGTCCCGGGCACAAAATATTTTCTCATGGGGGTCCGTGGGGTCCTTGAAATGAAATGTTTGAGAACCACTGGCATACATGACCATTGACCAATTCAGACTCAGAGCCGTACAGAAATGGGAAAATAGCATACAAGTACAACATTGACAAATACATTTTTTTTAAACTTTTTAACTTCCATGCTGAAAACATTTGAAACTTTCCTTGGAAGATATTTCATATGAATGTTAATAATGATAGATTGATGGGATTCAGATGGGATACACATTTATTCATTGTTGAACTAGAGCTAGAGCAAGAGAGGATTTGTTGTTAAATTAGTTTTCCAACTGTTTCTGGAAATGGTCGATCTACAGGCTCACAACGTGTCACATCGTGTTGTGTTTGTATTTTGACAATTCTTTTAATAGGTGAATTACAAAATAAGTGTTTAAACCTGATTTAAGTGGATTGGATGGAGCCCGCACACCATAGGTAAAGGCAAGACGTTCTTTATTTAAATACTGACAACGTTTCGATCTGTTTGATCTTCATCAGGTCATGTGGGAAGATCAAACAGATCGAAATGTTGTCAGTATTTAAATAAAGAACGTCTTGCCTTTACCTATGGTGTGCGGGCTCCATCCAATCCACTGAAGTTTCTTTTAGCCCAGCACCCAGCCTGTCGATGTGCGTATTCTACGTCTGCTCTAAACCTGATTTAAGGACAACTTGCTGATCTATTTTAGTCTGAAAGTAGGAGTAGGGTTGCCAACTACCTCAAATTCAATTATGGGACACCTGACCAGGCGTCCTTTATTTAAAAACATGTAATGTTTTTGAGTGGTGCAGCCACTCCAATGAACAGCAATGTGTTTCCCTATGTTTGTTTAGGGTCCGGGTCCCTATGTCTAGGTGACAAAGTGGCGCTGCTGAGCTTCACAAGTAATTCCGATGGAACATTAGTCCGATATGCGCTGCTCCCGTGCTTGCGGTTATGGTTAGGTTAGGGTTTGACAACCCGACGCATTGTGAGCTTATAGATCTGCTTCTTTTTCTTTTTTTTCTTTTGGCAAAAGAAAGTACGGAGACTACTCGGGTTCAGTTTACTAACTTCAAGTCACTTCAAGTTATGAGCAGTTTGAACGTGCACTGTGTGTGTGTGTGTGTGTGTGTGTGTGTGTGTGTGTGTGTGTGTGTGTGTGTGTGTGTGTGTGTGTGTGTGTGTGTGTGTGTGTGTGTGTGTGTGTGTGCACGTGTATGTGCATGTGTATGTGCGTGCATGCGTGTCATTGATTTGATTCCCGGAAATCCGGAAACAAAACGTGTGTCCCTTATCAGTTCAATAAGGATGAGCTTGTATAGAGCTTGTGTTCAGCCATGATGAGGGTGCTTAATGAGGCCACGTTGTTAGATTGGTGGGAACCCACGTTGTGTTCAACCTCTGGAACTGTGCACAAACAGGACAACTATAGAACAGGTGAGACCTGATACAGGCCCTATTCACTCTCATAATGGCTACCAGAGTGGACCCATATACTATAGGCACCGTCACCTATGACCCTGATGTCACTTCCTCCATTCTTAAAGGGTCAAATTACCCTCACGCCCTACGTAAACCTCAGCGTTGGCCACCAAATAGCTATAGAGCGACCCGGGGCAAACCACTTTGAGTCCAAAATGTATTGTAGTGCTTCTGGGGTTGTTGTTGTTGTTTTTTCCTGAAAAGTGAGGCTTGCTCTTCCCAATCATGCTTGCTGTGACTCACTTGATAAACACCCCAGAGGAGAGAGAGAGAGAGAGAGGGAGAGAGAGAGAGAGAGAGAGAGAGAGAGAGAGAGAGAGAGAGAGAGAGAGAGAGAGAGAGAGAGAAAGAAATGTGGAAAATGCGAAGATTCTAAGAGAGACATTGACATCTCCATTCACTGGTGCATAACTTCCTCTCTGTCAGTTTGCACTCTGAGTTTTCTGCTCTCCCAGATACTGTATGTGCCTCACAGTGTCAGATTAGGGCCAAGTTGTTCATGAATATACAGCTGGTTACCAACATTAGTCCCCTGTTTGGCTTAAAGCCAGTACAGTAGGGGTGAATTGAGCAAATAGAGACAGGCCTTGCAGATGCTAATGTACTTAGCGTTAGTGGTAAACAAAATGAGATTACTGGGGAGGGAAGGCAAATGCTGAATTTGATTTACTCCGAGTTTAGAGTAAACAGCTTGTCAAACCGCTGCTCTGCCGCTCTGAAAAAGACTGGAGAAATGTGCATTTGACTAACAAGCGGGAGTAAGTATTTCTTACTATTCATACAATTACTGAGGCAATTGTCACTGTAATTGGCAGCGGTTTGTGGAAAAGTGAATGTGTAAGCACATCTCCCAGAGATACTCATATTGATATTGTTGGGTTTTTATTTATTTCTTCCACCCCTCTTCTCTCCATTGTTGTTGTTTTTGAGTGATAGGGGGATTATAGTAAATAGAGTTATGGAGCAATCTGCTCTGTCATTATAATGCTAGAATGGGAATCTGCATTATGTTAAAACGGAGGGAGAGGAGAAAAACAGATAAACAAGTTTTGCCCAAATAAGAATGTTCTGAATAAAAAGAGAGAGAGAGAGAGATCACCTTAATGTTAGTTAGCACACCGCTGTGTCTCGGCAGCATTAGCATAATCCACAGCATAATCCACAGCATAATCCACACAGAGCGGTGTGGGCCCCTCCGTAACGATCAAGATAACGAGCACAACACCCCCTCCTTATGGGAATAATACCGGGCGAAATGAGATGGAACCGGGCTTACTGCTCTTGTTATTATGCGATAAATAGGATTGTCCAAGTTAGACATTTTCACGCACGTTTACGGTAAGTATATTTTTCTTTTTCTTTTTGACATTTTCCCATTTTATTTTCATTTCAGTTCTGATGACTACAGCAGTCATATTATTTCTCGCTCGCTGCAGGGAGAAAGTTTGCAGTGTCTCGTCACAAAAAGGCAGGCTAATTGCATGTCAATAATTCAATGCTTAATTTTAATGACCAGGAGAGTTCATTTATTCTCTGCCTAGACTGCCTGACGATGTTATTAGTCGGGATGAAAGATGAAGCTGCAAGGAGATGGAGAGGGAAGAGAGGATGGGGGGGGGGGTGAAAGGGAGGGGATAGATAACGTTATACGTTCTGCTATTCTCCTTTCCTTCCTCCACCCTTCCCTGATGGTGGAAAAGGTCTCCCAGACTCCTGAGTTGACAGTTTGGCGGAGCGTGTGGGCTGTTGGGGTACACGAGGAGACTGGAAGGGACAGAGAGGAGGGGGGGGGGGGGGGGGGGTTGGGGTGGTATCTCTGGGTTCTCTCAAAATGCTTCCCTCTTGGGAGCACGGTGGCACAGTTGGTATTGCTGTAGTGTCACAGCTAGAAGGTCCTGCGTTCGATTCCCGCTGGGGATGCTGTGGGCGCAGGGGGCGTGCCTTTCTGTGTGGAGTTTGTATGTTCTCTCTGTGTCCCCTCACAGCACATATGAGGTCATTCTGGACTCTAAACTGCCTCCCCCTGGCCAGCCGAGGCGCCTGATGGAGGGGAAAGGAACTGGTTGTAATAACGTGTTCCTTCCACGCACTACATCCAACCGGGGAAACTCCTCATGCATTGAAGGAAGCCTGCGGTCAGTCCGCTGCCCTCTTCAGGTTGGTAGAGGGAGTGTAGAGCCCAGGATTACATTAGTAAGATGCCTGAGTAAGGCGAGGTCACATGCACGCATCTGCCTCGTTGACGGCAGACTGCTGGGCGAGCGCTGGCGCTTTGGCATGGGGGGGTCAGATCAACATGGAATGAATTCTGTACTGGCCATATAAGGAGAATGTCTTGAGTGTACAGGGTTTGATGAGGTCAGATCAACATGGAATGTCAGAACAGGTCAGCTCCATACATTATATGGAGATCTAAGGGCGGTAGCGGGGACATTCTCTTAAGTGTACAGGGTTTGATTAGATAGATAGATTTTCGGGCCTGTTTTTGCTGGCTGCCAGGCGTGGCTGCACTAATAACTTTGGGGCAGGACCGTCTAGAGTTTGAAATTTGAATGGACATGGTATAAGTCAAAAGGGAGACATCGAAGAGGAAGTATAGATGGGGAAGGATTCTGACATATACACGAGACCTGGGCACCATATATGGTGCCCGACACACTGACTGGAAATGCGCGATTCCATAGTTAACTGCGACCACAATAATTGTCTCTGATTGATTGAATAAGTTTAACAGTACATGCAGGTAGTACAGTCAATACTAAAGGCATAACAAGAAAAGCCCCAGGGGCTTGCTTCCATTGTGGTCCATTGTACGCAATTCACCAGTGATGACACAGTCATTCTCTAGTCTAAGGGGTCGTGTCCACCAAGGCTCTTTTTCCCAGCCGAAAACGGCAAGCTTCTCAAACGTTTAATTTCAGGAGTAATTCTCAGAGTTTACAGAGCTATAAAGGCTCCTTGAAGGAGTTCCAAATGGACCCTTACAGGTCTGTAACTCTGAGAGTATACAAATGGAACCAAATGGACATTGGACCCCACTTTGAGAACCACTGAATTAAAACAACGACAATGAAATGCTTGGCTGCTTTAAACAACATGTTGAGGCCTCACTGCCCAGTGAACCCTACAGGTGTTTAAACCAGTGTTTGTTCAAACCGGCCCGGAAGTCCACCATTGAGCCTGCATAATCCCGAGCAGGATTCAGCCTTTGTTTGTGCTAAAGAAACAGAGGTATTACGGCCGGGGCCATTATTTGGCCTTCCTTTTTGGGTCCAGAAGGGAACGAAGGCCCCCCTCCAACCAAAGAGTCCTCCTCCACCTCGATTGGTGGAAGATGAAGGCATCGCAGAGCACGCTCGACAATGGCAACACTTCCTCCAGGCCTAATGTGCTCCTGAGCCCCGGCTTTTGTCCGCTGATTAGCCGGCCTATTCAGGGCTCAGACCCCTAATTGCATAGGCTGTATAGCTACCCAGCATTACAGTAGGAATTAATGAGCCACAATGACTACTACACCCAGGAAAAGCTCCCTCATGAACCGGGGCCCGAGAGAGAGAGAGAGAGAGAGAGACGTCTCATATAGGAGACACATCTCCTATATGGATTTATAATATCTCTGCCAGAAAATCTTTTTATAGTTTAGTAGTTAGTATTACCCAAGGTGTCTTTTGCTTTGGCAATGTAAACGTACGTTTTCTCATACCAATAAAGCTCCTGTGAAATTGAATTGAATTGAATTGAATTGAATTGAATTGAATTGAATTGAATTGAATTGAATTGAATTGAATTGAATTGAATTGAATTGAATAGAGAGAGAGAGAGAGAGAGAGAGAGAGAGAGAGAGAGAGAGAGAGGGGTGGGGGTGGGGGTGAATAAGCTCTCCTTGAGAATAGAACATCTCTTTAAAAAATATATATATAACATTGTCCAAAATAATAAAAAGGATTTTTCTCCCTTCGCAGTAAAAATAAATGTATTTATTCGAAGCTTTCTCGTAATTAGGCCCAAGAGTGGGTTAGGGTTAGGGAGAATAGAGGTAGGCTATAGCTGGTGGAGGAGAGAGAGAAAGAGATTGGGGATGTGGGGGGGGAAAGCGGCATTCAATAGCAAAGAAGGCCTGTAGATAGATACAAAAGGAGGAATAAGAATAACGGGCTCAAGAGTGAAACCTGCTCAGAGAGAGAGGGAAGGGGGGGAGAGGCAAACACGTCTCACCAGATTTCAAACCGGCACCGTTTAGTCGTAGAAAACACTTCATCAAGGTGTTTTATGGAAATCTGAAATATGGGAACACCTGGGGGCTGAAAGCCAGCCAGGTCTATGCTAATAGGCACTGGTGACACTTTAAAGAACCTTTTGAGATTGGACAGTGACTCTCTCTCTCTCTTGGGTTCATGTGGGAGCTTTTAGTTCCATGATTTGTGCTCCGTCGCTCGACGGTGTCGATCGTGGAAAATTGCAGATCTACAAGCTTAAAGCCTGTTGCGTCCGTGACGCGCTTTGACTTTGTAGATCTTATAAATCTAGGCGTATAAATATTTATATTATTGCTCAGAGCACAGGCAGCGAGGAGTAAAAATGTATCTACAGGCATGAACGAGAGAATGTTTTATTTTAATTTTATTGTTTCTGACACACAACACACACGCATGCACAAATGCATGCTCTGCTTGCAAGTATGAAATAGTTATGATTTCCTTATTTTTCATAGTTAGAGGGGGGAAAGAATCTGCATTCGCATTACCATAGAAAATGCCCTCATTCCTTATCTATCATGCATTCCCCTTTGGCATGATTGACAGACTAGTAAAAGCCCTGCCAATTTGAACACGCGACGCCAGTACTACTAATAGTTACAAAGATTGGTAATATATTCCGCATCCCGGCAGAGTTGGAGAGTTTTTGTGTGTGTGTGTGTGTGTGTGTGTGTGTGTGTGTGTGTGTGTGTGTGTGTGTGTGTGTGTGTGTGTGTGTGTGTGTGTGTGTGTGTGTGTGTGTGTGTGTGTGTGTGTGTGTGTGTGTGTGCGTGCGTGCGTGCGTGCGTGCGTGCGTGTGTGTGTGTGCGTAGGGGGGGGGGGGGGGGGGGGGCGTTTTTAATGATTTAGGTGGAGGGCTGATGCTGAAGTATAGCATGCCTTTCATTTGTATTGTCTGTTGTGATGGCAATGAGTGTTGCTTTCAGCTTTCTGTGCCGTCCGTTATAGCGATACGCTGTTTTCAGTGGTGGAAAGTACCTTTACTCAAGCAAATACTTGTACTTATAAGTCCAGTTTTGAAGTTCTCAATACTTATACTCCACTACATCTCATAGGCAACTGAGTACATTTACTCAAGTAAGTACTTTTTACCGCACTATTTGACAGCTTTAGTTACTATTCACTTTGCAGAATTAGATTAATATGCATACATAACCACAATCCCTATTTTGACAACATAATGCAGTACTGGACAGCATAGGTGCCGGAGGGGGGGGGGGGTCAGAAGGGTCTGAATGGCCCGGGCCGGCCTAGTGGTCCGGGCACCTATGCTGCTAATCTAGCCTGACACCATGTGTCGCGGCCTCGTGGGTTCGACTCCCGATCCCGACGACATTTGCTGCGTGTCACTCCCCATCTCTCTCCACCCATTTCCTGTACTGTACACTAAAGGCAGAAAAAGCCCCAAAGATATCTTTACAAACAAAAGGGTCTGAATGTCCCCGCACTATTGGGATGACAACTCTATACCTACATCAATTTGCATTTTTAAATCGGTAATTGTACCAGTTCTACCTCATTTATAAGATTTAAAATCCAAAGGAAATTCCAACATGTGGGGTGTTTTTTTTTATGGAGAATTCAAATATGACTTTCTTTTTTTTTTATAGAATAACTCTAACCTACATTATTTTGTACTTCTAAATTGCAATTTTTTTTAACCTATAGGATTTTTAAAGACATAAAGGAAAGAATTTATATTGAAAAAGTTTAACAATTCAAGTGCATGTATATCACTGGATACAATTATGATGATCAATTTTCACTTCCTGAACTTCGGTTGAACAAGTCCTGACTCAGCCTTAGACATCAGCCTCCTGCTGGTCTCCTGAGCCCTGATCCCTCCATCCCTCGTTTCCTCAGAGAAGTATGTAGCAGAAGCCTAAAGGCTCTTACATACTCCAGTTTTTGGCAACTGTTGGAAGATCTGCATGGTGTGCCCACAGTGAAGCCATCCTCCAAACAATCCTGGCCATCAGCGGAGAAGGAGACCCAGACGCTCAGCTGGGAGACTCCTCTGTAAGTACACCTGAGATCAATTATGATGCTTCCAGCATTGGTGGATTGATTAGCTGGTCAGAAGGTGTGTCAGAGCCACCTCTGTTCTCATATCTCACCTGCACACTAAACACCTCAGAGATTAAGACCTTCATTGTCACCCCCATGAAGGTGCCCAACTGGCCTTACCACACTCAGAGCATTGGGAGGGTTGTCAAAATAGTGACTTAGGCTTCTGCTACATACTTCTCTCAGGAAACGAGGGATGGAGGGATCAGGGCTCAGGAGACCAGCAGGAGGCTGATGTCTAAGGCTGAGTCAAGGTTAATTAAATAAGGTTAGGAAGCGAAGACCGTACGGTGGACGATGTTGCTCCCTGGAAGGAAAGAAACATGCGCAATGGATGCAGCAACACTTCCGCGTTCAGCTTCCTGCACATGTTTCTTTCCTTCCAGGGAGCAACATGGAGTCCACCGTATGGTCTTCGCTGTCTAACCTTATTTAATTAACTTTGGGTTGAGTCAGGACTTGTTCAACCTAAGTTCAGGAAGTGAAAATTCATCATCATAATTGTATCCAGTGATATACTGTACATGCACTTGAATTGACTTTGTCAATTTAAATTATTTCCTTTATGTCTTTACAATCCTTAGAAAATCCAAAATAATGTAGGTTAGAGTTATTCTATCAAAAGGATAATGTCGTATTTGAATTCTCCATCAAAAAACACATACTTTAGACACCCCACATGTTGGAATTTAATTTGGATTTTAAATCTTATAAATGAGGTAGAACTGGTACAATTACCGATTAAAAAATGCAAATTGATGTAGGTAAGAGTTGTCCTACAATAAATTATGCCATATTTGAATTCTCGATCAAAAAACACACAACATAGACACCCAAACATTTTGATTTTCTAAAAAGAAAAAAAGTATGACCGTCCTACTGTTACATCCTGCTTGCTGCATGTAACAGTAAAGTCAAATCTTTATTAAATCTAATGACCCATCTTTTTTTTTCTTTACACCTTCCGAGTTCAATTCAGCTGTGTAGCAACGCAGAGAAACAGTGCAATATGGTCAGGGTAGGTTGAAAGGTTGACCTCCTCCAAGCCTCAGTCACTTGTCAACATTCCAGCCACAGCTCTTGGTTTCTGGGACGCTAATCAATCAAGAGCCATGCCCGTTTTTAGAAATGCATTTGGGAGCAGGAGTAGATAGTGAGTAGTGTGGAGAGAGCTTTTCAGTTCCTCGTATGCTGTGTGTTTTCTTCTGTAAGAATTTGCTAAAAGAGGATAAAGGAGGATAAGAGGGGATTACTGCTTTTGTGTGGAATATTTTCAACACTCTGAGTAGTCATTTCAGGAATGTTTGGGGGGCTTTCGGTGTATTGTGGTTACCCACCTGTCGGTTTGTTTTTCTCATTCTTTTGCTGATTGAAACAAACCTCTACCCCCCCCCCCCCCCCCCCAACCCACCCAACGGTCATTCATTGAGTTCTAAGTCTAGTGGCGTTTGGGCTGTGCAAACGCAGGTACATTAGCCCCGGTCTTATCTTGCACTGGGAGCCTGTCTGTCTCTGGCCAGCTCAGAGCATTTTACCTGAATGGCCTTTGTTTCCCCCAGTAACACTCCCCCCACCCACTACCACCATTCCACCCACCCACCTCTCAGAGCAGGTCAGTGCCCCGAGCCATTCCACCATGGATCTGACCCTCCTCAGGTTGCCTTCTCTTACAGAGAACGACAGAATAGAGAGAGGGGGGGGGGGGGATCCTCTTTTTTCTACAGGTTAGTTACAAAAAAGTAACTTTAGTAAAACACGGAGCATCAAATAGACAAATAATCTAATAATCAACAAATAATCTAAATAATAATCTTAATGTATGTTACTGTAGGCTACTGTATGTAGCTGAATTGTATTTTGATGCAGAGTTTCCTAACTTCCATTCTAAGTTAATGGACTAGTCTTTTTTTCTAAAGCTTGGATAATTTGGCATATAATATGAAATCAGTGTATGTTTTATTATCATATATTTATGGTTGGTCTGAAAGAGCCAGGAGGGTCTTCCAGAGAAGAGAAGGAGAGGGAGAGAGAGAGAGAGAAGCAGGGAGATGAGAGGAGAAAGGGTCAGGGGCTCAGGTGAGCTTAGCGTGTAGGCTGTCACTCACACATGAGACGGTATAGCTCAGGGGAGGCCGCTGTCATCATCTCTGTGCCCTTCTCTACAACCCCCGGCTCCCTTCCATCACCTTTTGCATTTAGTCTTTCATGGTGCATTAAAAGGTTCTCGGATGCATCCAGGGCCATCCCTACATCCAGGGCTATCGAGGGCCATGCATCCACCCACGCGTAAAGCCAGAGATGTATTACGCAGTGCCCCTTTTTAGTGTCATCGTCGACTCCTCGGGTGATCATTTAACATATTGTGGCTGTCGGCATGAATCCTTGTATCCCATATTTCAACGAAAACGTTTTGGGGTTGTAAATTAATATCCAATTCGTCGTACAAAAGTGTCACGAAAGGTTGCAAAATAGCAGCTCTATACAAGCGTCGCAATGTGTAGATCGGCTATTGTATACTTATTTTAGAAATATTGAAAGTGAAAATGAAAATGGTTAAGTTTGTCTGTGCATTTTAAATATTGGACCATTGACAAGTAAGATATTTTGACTAAATACTAATTACATTGCAGGTCCTTTTTCTATTTCCTGATCAAAAGCCGTTCTAAAAACTGTTTCATCATCGTTTCGTTTCAGGTGACAGTTTTCATGGACAGGGACCTCACTATTATCAGGCCTTTTGAGCTACTGAGGAGAAATTATACCATATATTGTTATGTTCTTCTTTACCTTTGGCCTTATTTGTTCTAGGGGCTATATCTTGCGCCACCCCTTAACCCTTATCCCTAAACTAATTTGCCATTTTTTACTATTTTAAAAAACCTTTTAAAATTGTTCAAATAGCCGATCTACAAGCACACAATGTCTCGGTGTAGATCGACTAGTTGAACTATTTTAAAATGTTTTTAAAAATAGTAAAAGATGGCACAAGATGGAGCCCAAGGGAGTGTCATGGCATCTAGGGCACTATTTTCACCATACCCCTTATACCTAAACCTTTCTTTTTAAACTATTTTGAAAACATTTGAAAATTGTTCAACTAGCCGATCTACATCGACAGTGAGCTTGTAGATTAGCTATTTATTCGCTCTTTCAACTATTATTATTTTTTTTTTCAAAATACTAAAAAAGGCAAAAGAAGTTTAGCGATAAGGGGTATATAGCACTGGCAAAAATAGGGCGGCCTGATATCTATTGTTTTGGGTACATCTTGCATACTAATGACACAGATCAGTGATCAATGAAACAGATCCCCTCTTATCTTCTCCCTTATCTTATAACTATGATCCCAACCACCGATCTGTGTGTCTAATGCACTGCTTAACCCATGATATCATGCAATTAAAACACAACCACCATGCACCACCCTGAGATAGTCTATACTCCATTGCCTCATCAATTACTTATTGATTCCCAAGATGGTGCGTGGTTGGAAAATGCAGGCGGTGAGAACAGCCTGCCCTTCACATAACTGAAACTGCCATCTCCTTTTTTCTCCTCTTGCCAAATTGTTGACGACTTATAGTTCACTGTGTTGACTCTGGCAAAGGTCGCACATCAAATATAAAGTTCTGTCATAAACGGCAGGCTTGGAAAGTGGCAGTGAAAGTACTTTTATTTACACTGGCAACAGACATTCCACATGACCAGGATGTATAAAAAATGACACAGAATAATGGCACATCGATCATTAAAGGAGCATTCAGTGATTTGGGTGATTTGGATTGGCCGGTTGGGAATTGACCTATAGCTAAGCCCCTCCCCAAACTGCTATGGTCCAATCACAGCTAAGCATAACATGGGTTAGACAAACCTCTCCACCAATAGTTTTCCTATATGATAAAACATTGTTTTAAATTAAAAAAGAAATGTCACACACATATTTTTCCAGTGTTTATGGCAGGCCTTGTTGACAGATTTGGAAGAGATTTTGAAGGTCTGGTTCCAAAAATTCCAGTGTAAAATCCATGATATTTACATTGAGCCCTGCTGGAAAGTGTCCAAGTGGGAGTGTCTAAGTGGTAGAGGGCGGGGCTTTGCTAAAGGTGAATTAGAAGGTTCTTGGTTCTATCCACGGCGTGTTGAAGTGTCCTTGAGCAAGACACTGAAACCCTAAATTCAGGTTGGTGCCTTGCCATGGCACCATGGTGTGTGTGAATGGGTTGGACGTAATGCACGATCGTAAAGCGCTTTCTATACGCCTAGAGGTGCTACATCTAATGCAACACATAATTTCCATTTAAGAGATTTGGTTTATAGTAGCGGGGGAAAGGGGGGGTCTAGCATAGATCCCCATGAAGTAGGCCTATACGGTTTAAGTGGTTCAGGCGTATTATACCATATTATGTTTTATAAGCTCAGTAAGACTGGGGTCACAACAACACATTACGCTGATCCTCTTCGATTGCACCACCGGCTTACTGGTCTTATGGTCTACTAAAGCAGACAGCCATTGTCTGGAGATGCTGATCTTAATGGCATCATTGACTGATAAAGATGTCCACCGTCTATGGTCTGGACTCTGGAGATAACACCCTTTCCCCCCAGTTGTAGAGAGCTTAAGGCTTTATAACCTGGCTGATGCAATCAGACAGGGATAAAATCAAAGTCACCTCAGTAGAAGTCCACTCAGCCATGCTAACTTCATTTCAGCAACATGCTCATTTCAATTACCGATTTGCCATGGCACCACCGACCGCCGTCCTGTCCATATGCAAGAAACAGGAACATGTTATCTCCCACCATTGGTGTGCACATTGCACAATCACACCATGAGTGGACGGAAGGGTATCGCCAGAAACGCCAGAAACGAGTTAAAGTGGTTGTTCTCAAACTTTATTTTAATTTCAAGGACCCCCAGTTTTGGTATGCAAATGAGGAAACGATACGAAATAAAAAACATGAAAACAGCAGAATCCCTTTTTTTATATGGTAAATAGACTACAGTAAACAAAACAAAACGTGGAAACAGACACAAGTAGATATTGGCACACTGGAGTGATAAGGCCAGACATAACTGTGGCGATCGGAACGCATGATCTGTTCCCTGTGACCCTCTGGCTATGAGCCAAGACACTTGAATTTCACACTATCAGTCTGTTTGTCCCTGAAAACGGGCCACAGCCGGAAATCACTGACTGCTAAAGATATATGATGCAGCTATTATACCATTCATGGAGTCTGTGTCACTATATTTGGAAGTGGAATCTGCTACATTCTAGACACAGCTTGGAGAATAATGGCCCTTGTGGCTCCCGTGACCCGTCAAAGGAAGGCGTGCTAGATATCTGGTTATATAAGTGATATAAGTGAAGCAGTTCGCTATGGGGGCGAGTATATATCGTCGAGTCAATATGTCAAGTGGACACTGGACAGCTTGTATGTCCAAAAAATGGCCACAAAATTAATAAAATATCCTGTGTTCCGATGGCTCCAATGTAGGTATTATTTAGTCCCAAGCTCTTGTTTTCATTATAAACTCACAGAAATACACTTAACCACTTTCACTTGCAAACATTTTGATACTTAAAATAGCATCCCACCAAAGTAAGCTGCAAGCTCACAACACGTGAGCTTGTAGAGCTTGTAGGCTATTTTCTCTACTTTTGTCGGACACTCTTGTACGAAGCAGGACATAAAAAAAAATCAAACCCGGGTGAAGTGAGTGGTGTAACTCCGTGTGGGGGTCCCCAGGGGTCCCCGGAACTTCCAGACCCACAGGAACGAGCCCAGGGTGCCGGCCGAGTTCCAGCGAACTGCCCCGCGTCCGAAACGGTTGAGAAATGAGTTACCGTGTAGAGGTCCCCAGGGGCTCCCTGTACTGTACTGTACTGTACTGTACTGTACTGTACTGTACTGTACTGTACTGTACTGTACTGTACTGTACTGTACTGTACTGTACTGTACTGTACTGTACTGTCACACCCAAAATGTGTGTGTGAATTAGGCTGAACAACAGTGACACTTGGTGATGAAAACCAACCAAACGCTATTTTTGCTAACTCTATTTTTGCTAACGCTATCGTTCGTGTGTGCGTGTGTGTGTGTGTGTGTGTGTGTGCGTGTGTGCATGTGTGCGTGCGGGCGGGCGGGGGGGGGGGCGGGCGTACGTGCGTGTGTATTAGGCTGCACAACAGTGACACTTGAAAACCAACCAAACGCTATTTTTGTACTCGGACACGGAGACACACAAAGCTCCGTATAGGAGTGGTTGCACCACTCAAAAACTAAAAAGTTCAGATATATGGACAACAACCGTTCCCTGGATAACAAACAATCTGCTGGTACAATCATATGTGGTCTCGGGATCCTAGTATAATTAGATTTTCAATGTCATTTGAATTGACATTGACAACAGCAATTCAAATTGAAAATCTAATTATACTAAGATCCCCAGACCATATGTAACAACTTGTTTGACCGACATTGGACTCCATTTGGCCACAACATGTCATTATCTTTGCGCGACATGTAGGAGTGTTTCCATTGTGAAGAATAAGAACTTAGGCAGCAACTACAACAGCAGAAAGCGGGTTTGGCAGCTAGCCCTCAAAGCAGTTCAAGGTTTGTTTATCAGGTTCATACCAGAATAGAGTCATCAGAACAGCAAAGTGCACTTGAAATTAAGAATACAACACATATTTTACAAAGTACAAAACATACATAAAAGTTTGTCTGCACATATACCTGAATACCTTTACCAGTGGTGGGCAGTAACAAAGTATGTGCATACTTAAGTACCTTTTTGAGTGTCTGTATTTAACTTGATTTTCACGCACTATACATCTCAAAGACAAATATCACACTTTTGACTTTTGACATTTCTAGGAAGGGAAAACGTACATTATGAATTGACCACTTAAGCCGTGTCTATAAATGAGACGTAGCTTGCGGAGTTAGTTCAGTCAGACATACTCGAGGGGGTTCATGCCATGCTCAAAGGCTCATACTATACTCAAGAGGTTAACATGCTGCATTACTATGTGGGCGTATAAGTGTGTGCAAGTCCCTCACGTCATTTGCCGATGCGGCAGTCAGCTGACCATTTGGGCGGGCTACTTAAGCTCACTAGACGGCATGCTCTTCCTGCCTTCCTCTGCATATGGTTCCTGCTGGTTGTATGTGATGTTTTTTCCCAGCACCACCGGCTCTGTTATTTAAGCTCCCCATGGGGGTTTTATATCTATCTCCCTGCTCTTAATGTTTTATGTTGGTGCTTAATCGTGCCGAGCAGGGAGAAAATCCAGCAATATCAATTATTCAGCTGGAATCAACATGCCTGTCAGTGATTGTACTGATGGGGCGGGTCAGGCGAGTTGAGTTGTGGAGGCGTTCTGGTGTCTGTGGAGACTGTGGGGAAGGGAGAAGGGGGAGACAGAACGCACGCCGCAGAAAGGGTCATCAGTGTCCCACTATCTGGCCTTGAGGGAGGCCGAGCTATCCCTGCACGCTCTCACATGCAAATGCAACGCACCACCCACCTGAGAGCCTCCTCGTGGCCCCCAAACTCACCGCAGATGTTTGCAGGAGAAGACTTCAAACGGAGTATCTCCTCTGCCCCGGATTCCAGTCTCTCTACCGTATGTGAACTTGATGTGAAGGCTACATTAATAAATAACGCCCATGTTTATACCCACCGCGTTTCATTACTAAAATAAACATGTCTTAATCGAGTCCTGCTAATGAGCGGTATAGATGCCCCCGGGGTTGCTCACTAGGGGGCGTCGCGTACGGTCTCTGCATGTGCGCGGTGGAGCGAGGGCCCGCCAAGATCGAAATGCAAACTCCGCAAGGTCGTTGTAGTGCTTCACACATCTGCTCCCTCCCTTCTCCCACTCCTATCTTTCTCTCACCCTCCGGATATGTTTTACTGTGTTCATATCTTGTCGTGTCTCTCTCCCTCTCCCTCTCCCTCTCTCTCTCTCTCTCTCTCTCTCTCTCCTTCTGACTGGCGCCATCCTTGCCCTCGCCATCTGTTTTCACAGCATGCCACACACACACACACACGTGCGCGTGCGTGCACACAAAGATAGAGGGAGAGGCAGAGGGACAACACTCCATTTTGGAGTGTTGTCAGGGGGTATACAACACAGATCTCCAAGCCAGTATTATTAGCCCAGTGATGTTGCTATTCAGTGGTATTTGTATTTTTGGATACTGTGGATGCTTTTCACTGCATTACAGTTCTGAAGACAAATATTGTACCACTACATTTTGAGGAAAGTGCCTTATGAATTTACCACTTAAGCCCTATTTAATTTGGGGCGGGCAGATTTGTAATACAACAATACATGTATTCTAAGTCAAAACAAAATGTACTTTGTAGTTTTGACTGCTAGTTGTGTTTTGTTTTGTGTTTATTTTTTCTTGTCTTTTTCTTTTGTGTAAGTCATGTGTATTTTGTATGCTTTATTGTAAAATCATTAAAAAAACTTTGATGACAAAAAAAAAGCAAGTACTCCGGTACTTTAACTCGAGTACACATTTGACTGAGCAACTTTTACTTGTAGTTGAGTAATATTTGACCAGTATTGACCAGTATTTATACTTTGACTCAAGTATACCGGTGTTGATTCCTTGAGCTAAGATGAGGGTAACCTGTGTCATAATTAGTATTGTTGGACTTGGACGGCTCCCAAAGCTATGTGCAACATAGTATGTATACTGTACATGGCTCTGTGCCACTCACTCACATGGGCACAGAAAGGCTTTAACACTGCCAAGGCAGACACTCGCATGCTAAAAACTCAGTGCTTTATGGCATTTTGGCTTACAGAATAATGGCAGATATATTTCCATCTGAAGAACACAAATATTTTACATGGCAAGATACAGCCTACTGCCGAACTGATGATCACGTGACATATAACATTCCATATTTTAACTTTTTATGTATTTTGACATGACATGACACTATGACGTAAAATTCTCCATTCATTGTCAATGGAATTCAATGTTTGTGTAGGACAAAAATAGATACTATGCTCAGACACTATGACGTAAAATTCATGAAAGGAGAGCAGGTAGAAGTGGATGTGAACATGAACATTGACACTTGCTGTAGAACTCGCCTATGTCTATGAAATCCCATTTGTCAATAAAATATAATTATATAAAGATATATCGGTGTTCCGAGGTTGCATGAATAGTAATGAGAAGGGCTTAATTAGTCTCCATCTTCCTCTGCGTGCCACTGAGGCCAGTGACCCCCAGCCCGTCTGGCCAGGGTTAGCCTGGGGGCAACTATGCTTGCCCCTCTGCAATATCCATGGCCGCTACATCTGCTATAATGAGGGTCAGCACTGCGGGAAAATGAAATTATCACCTCCAGCATCTGTAGGCTATATCGTTCTACCCCCATGCGTTGGAACCAGATGGCGAGTCTACCTGCTTAAGTGCCATCCATATGTCATTGGAAGCAGGCGGGCCATTTCTACAATTACAGCCAAGTTAACCCTTGGCTGTAATTGTTAACTCAACTCTGCCTGGTGTGTGGGCATATGTGTGTGGTACACACACATATGCCCACACGCCAAGCAGAGTGGTGTGTGTGTGTGTGTGTGTGTGTGTGTGTGTGTGTGTGTGTGTGTGTGTGTGTGTGTGTGTGTGTGTCTGTGTGTCTGTGTGTCTGTGTCTGTGTGTGCGCGTGTGTATACTTACTTTTTTGGCTTCACGGTTAGTGTTAATAATAAATAAAAGGTAGGTTAACAAATAAAATGTATGTATAAAAAAGTATAGTAATACAAACGTGTGTGTGTGTGTGTGTGTGTGTGTGTGTGTGTGTGTGTGTGTGTGTTTAGATGTGTTCAGAATGTATGAGTGCACAGTGCACACCGGCACACACATACATATGACTGTCTGTGTCCGTGCCGTGCATATTGCCGTATGCATGTATGCGCGCGTGTGTGCATATTTCCCATGCAAGGGGAATCTCCATGGGTTCACTGTTTCTCTCTCTGGGCTGGAGAGAGAACAATCTGCGTGCTGTTTTACAAGAACGGGAGATAAATCTGACATGGGGTGTCAAGTAGCAGGCCTCAGACCAGCCGACAGGCAGCCACTGCCGGCTGGCCGGATTCCTGTGGCATCAAGTGGCTGAAAAACTCCAAACAATCGCACAATAACACACATTGGCTCAGCCAGGGAGCGGGGGCCAACAATTGTGGGTTTCTTGGCAGTGGGAGAATGATATTGATGCTGTGCAAAGGTTTTAATTAGTTTCTCTAGTGAAAAAATTAAATGCACTTTATTTAATTGTTTTTTCCCCTACTGTTTACTGTACATCAAAGCCATCTGACGGATCTTGATATCATTGTGAAATAGATTCCTGGTTGCTACTTATTTATTGTCCACTGCTTGTCTGAGTGAAGTTGTTGGCATTCAACTATAGCAGGAGAAAACAGCTAAATTAGATGTGTTCTCTCTCTCTCTCTCGTTAGCGCGCGTGCTTTCACTCGTATTCTCTCAAACAATGCAGTCACTTCTCCCTCCACACATGCGCGCTTGTACGCACGCACGCACGCACAAACCTTGAACACACACTATTTTTTGCTATTTTTGGTGAACAACACTGGCACGCATCTATAAATCAAGCATCTATAAATCAGGCATAACTCCTAACGTAACCTGTAAATACCCTACCCCCAACCTGAACCATTACCATTGTAAACCGTACTCTAGAAAGTGACCATAAAATATCCATTTCTCTTAAGAGGACCAGGAACACGGTAGTAATACAATTCTTGTATAATACAAGCACGCGCATGCATGCACGCACGCAAGAGACTGTGGCTGTGTGAAGGGAGGATTTCCTGGGGCTGTGGGTCCTCTCAGCAGTAGGCTGATTGGAGGGGCCGGCTGTGTTTGTTAAGGTAATGGGCCCTAGGTGAGTTAATTCACAGTATCCACGCTACACGCTCCATCACCCCAGGAGGGCCTTAGCCAGATAGAAGACCTGCAGGAGGGGGGTTGCTGGTGGAAGCTTTCCCCCAAAATCCCTTTAGCCTCTCTCTCTTATGTCCCCTCCAGCTCCACCTGAAAGTGATTACGGGGCCGGTCATAAGCAAACAAGCCCCATATGGAGTGTCTATAGTGAGGCTGAGGCAAGGGCCTGGGGGAGCCTCCTCTATCTCTTTGGAGAGGAGAAGCCTGCGCAAACACGGCTAATGAAGTCTTAACAAGGCGGCCCAGGGTTAGCATGAGCCCACTAAATGCCACCAAGGCTCTTTGGAATTGTGTCTGGCCGACTGCATTGGCTAAATCTCCTCCAAGCTTTTCCTTTACGAGATAAGCATTAGCATCTCTCTCTCTCTCTCTCTGAGGTAAGTCGAGAATGTGGCGAGCAGGCACACTTGATGGGTCTTTCTTTTCTTCAGTGGGAGCACTTGATTCTGGCCGGCAGAATGGGATTTTAAATGTCCACATTAACTTTGGGATTTCAGTTTGACTATGGGATTTATTCACATGATTCCACAGTGTTCCTTGATGTCCAGACAGGAATTGGGTGCCTGCGATGTTAAAGCGACCAACCCCAGCCACGTCGCCAAACAGGACACAAGTGTATATTTCCTCTGAGTCAATCACTATCTTTCTGCCAGAACGGACCGTGCGCACTCTCCCAGCCAGCCGTACTTCCCATTTCTCCTTTCGCTCACTCTGTCACTCTTTGACCTGAGTGTCACCCTCACTCCCTTTTGTACGCATACTTTCCCCCCCCCCAGACACTCTCAAATATTTGCAATTATTATTATGAAAATCTCTTCTCTCTCTCTCTCTCTCTCTCTTCCTCCCTCCCTCCTGCCTTCTCTCCTCCATTCTGAGGCGTCGGAATCACTGTTGTCTCCTAATCAAAAGCAAACAGTCATTAAGAGAGCCCTTGCCTTATCTCATGCATGTCCCATACACAAATTAACCACTTTCAATCCTAATTTGGCCATGTCATTATTATACATACATTTTATACATTTTTCACTAATCATCGTGCAATGAAGTAGCCTATATATACAGTAGCCTATAGGGCTTACGTGGTTAATAGCTCTGACATGATGTACAGTACCATTGCACAGGGGAGTGATGAATTATGTTATTCTTGTTGACCAGATGTCTCGGCCTGGCTGGGATTGTTCAAGCGAACAAATACTGTATCGTCTAGAACATTATCATTTTCACCACAGATAAAACAACACTTGCTTTGAGTGCTCACATGGGTTGTTGTCTCCACCAGGCCGAAGGCATGGGGGGAGAGTATGTTTTGCACTCCGTCCGTCCGTCCGTGTGTCCGTCCGTCCGTGTGTGTGTGTGTTTGTGTCCGTGAGCAGCTAATCTCGGCCACCGTTAACCCGGTCGATGCCAAATTTTGCACACACACTCCCTGGATGCCAACGATGAACCTCTGCCCCAAACTTTCCAGAACGGCCTATTATAGCGCCACCAGGAGGCCGCTTTGTGCAAAACAAGTTTTTGCACAGTACACCTACAGATTTTGTCCAAACATCACGCAAATTGGTACACAGTCTCTCTAGAGCCATTCAACGAAACCGGTCTTTCAGATTTCTCAGACTCCATCCTGATTTACTTTTGTTGCCCTTTTATCCAACGACCAGATGAAGGCAAGCTGCAATGTCCTACATTCCTATCCTGGTGGAGACCTGTGCCCAGAAGGGCACTTTTTCTAGTTTATTATCGTGTTCCGTTCTGTTGAAAGGTCCAGCCAACGGTATAGCGAAAATAGCTGATCTACAAGCTCCGTTAGCTTGTAGATCAGCTATTTTTGCCTTTCAAATAATGGATGTACAGTAAGCGTTGGAGTCTTGGTTTGGGGTTTTTGAAAATAATGGTCACCCTACTTATTGTACTCCTTCAGTGGCCACGCTGTGGAATGCTAGTGTGACAGAGACCTGCATGGTGCTCCAGTCCTGCTACACAACACAATGCCACTCAACATCCACTCCACCACCCAACACCCCTCCCACAGCTCTTGTATTCATGCCTGGACATGGTGGGAGAGAGTGGGAGGGGGAAAAAGCATTACTGTTTGTTTATTTCTATATTTTTGTATCACACTTGCTGTGCACATGCATTTGCAGACACTCCTGTCACTGTTGTGTTCCTGTCACTCATAACTTTTAGTTTGGACAAGTTTGTGTGTGTGTGTGTGTGTGTGTGTGTGTGTGTGTGTGTGTGTGTGTGTGTGTGTGTGTGTGTGTGTGTGTGTGCACCTGCATGTGTTTGTGCAGCAGAAGACAAAATGGCGATAGCCCATTCAGTGAAGAAATGAATGTAATGTTTAAAAACCGATGTGACAATATTAATGTGTTTAGTGTGGTATTATTTCCATGGCCAGCTATAAAGTTTACTGACAAAAAAAATCAATAGGACTAGATTTTAAGATGTATTTGTTGCCAATGCACACATATTATATATCACTCTTGATGGTTTTTATTTTTATTGTTTGACTGTAGATGTTATTGACGATTTTAAAGATACAGGCTGTACTGTAAGCTAAAACATGCCAAATGGGTGACACAAAAAAGCCACAAAAGCTTAATTGTTTCCATTGTGGGCCATTACACATTTGAGAATGAATCCTTGAAACAATTTCAAGGACCCCCATAACTCTGAGAGTGTACAAATTAGGCCCCTTTTCCACTATGGGGTGGAACCAGAACTATCCAGAACCTGAACCTATTTTTTTTAGTTCTGGGTTTGTTTCCACAGCGCACAACGCGGTACGGCACGGTTTCAGACCAGGTTCTCAGAACCTTTTTTCGGCCCTGCTTTTGAGGTAGTACTAACGCTGAGTTCTGGGAACCTATGGGCGGGGCCAGCAGCGCTGCTGCTCTCGATTGGTCGAGCTGAGGTGACAGCACTCTGAGCATCTGAGGAGACCGGAGCGAGGAGAAGCGCACACAACACAACAGCGCACATTTTAAACTCCTAAGTGCGACACAGCGACAGCGGACACACAGAACAATAACCTGGAAAAGCACACAGAAACACTATGGCCACGAGAGAGGGAGAGACAGAGCTTGTGTGTGCGTGAGGGAGAGAGAGAGAGAGAGCCATAAAGCTGTCGCGACGAGTTGTTTGCTTGCAGTTGTTGTTCTATACTACAGCTAACAGCTAGGCTAACTGCAGATGTGTGTGTGTGTATGTGTTTGCGTTTGCGTGCGTGTATGTGTTTGCGTGCGTGTGCTCGCGCGCGAGAGCGCCATATAATCTATTCTAAATTGCCAGAACAGAATTTTCTTTCTTTTTCAGGGCAAGGCATTAGGCATATCATTACTAGAAATGTGCTACAATACAGTACAATACAGTACACAATACTACACATTGGAAGAATTAAATTCAACTAGCACAACGGTTAAATGATTTGTATTTGCACATTTCTTGATATTGACATTACAACTGGACTGGATGTTATGGCACAATTTGCTCAATCTGCTCAAGAGGCACTATATTTGCAACCCACACAATGTTAAATGCTATATTCAAAAGGTGGGTTATCATTTATCATCATATGAGCTATAGCCCATATGAGATATATTTTTCTCTTGCAGTTTAAGCAAAATATTGTAGACAGGTAAAGAACAACTGGTCGAATGCATTTAAAACGGGTGTTTTACTGTTGTCCCACTCCCCACATGGAAAGGAAATCCATATCGGCAAATATAGCCTATATATAATGTATTCTGCATATATCCATGTTCATATAAACTACAGTAGGCCTATGTGCATATACAGTATATCTATTATGTATAAGAAATATATGTGACAGCTGTGGCATGTGGCTGCCATAGCTGTGGCACATGTGGCATATAAAAATATGTTCATATTATTGGTTTAAAAAAGTACAATAAAGCAAATAAATTTGAAAATAGACAATCTACAAGCTCACGTGTCTCATCGAGCTTGTAGTTTGTCTATTTTCAAATGGCCGAAATGTATTTAAGTAGAATACTATATACATAGCTACTTTCCACCACTGTTGAATAATAACCAGTCATTATTTAAACATGAATATCTCTGTATTCCGGGACCCCCCCGGCCGTGCCAAGGGGGGGGGGGGGGGCCTGCCGGCCAAGCTACTCAGCAGTGGGGGAATAGGGGGGGGGGGGGGGGGCAGACTTAACAGGTTCTGGGTTCTGGTTATATGGAAACGGAAGCAGAACTTGGTTCTGGAACTACACATGGTTCTTGGTAGTTCTGGGTCCTGGAAAGTTCTGGTTCTGGTTCTGGTTCCACCCCATAGTGGAAAAGGGGCCTTAGTCACTTGGAACCCCCAATGAACCTTGAGAGGATCCTTAGACCACACTTTGAGAATCACTATGTAAATACAGTGTTAATGAAACTATAGTTTTACATACTCTCAATGTTTTAATCTATCCACATAAAACTGTATAAATGAAAGTGTTGATCGAAATCATGAATTAATTCGGTCTCTGCTGGTAGCTATAATGGTAGCCATAGCCAGCCTACATCATTACTTTCCATTAGTGCAGGCAGGAAAATCTTTTCTTCTATAGGAGTTGAGGGTCTGCCGCTCTCTCTCCTCTGCCCCTCGCGCAATTACGCCTCCTGCTGCGCCCAATGCAAGCGTTAAACAAGACATTAGCACCTCATTTGAAATATAAAACATCCTTTCACCAGGACAGACACCTCCCTGGGTAGTGATATCATGTGCAAATTAAGCAATTTACCAAATGCCCCTCTCTCACTGTGTTTTTTTTGCCCTTAATGTTAATCATAATGTTTATGGAGGAGGTACAAAACCTTCAACAACGAGTTGTTTGCTACTACAATTTACAACAATTTGTGCGTTTAGCTTTAGCAGAAGCTCTTATCAGAGCGAGTTTCGATAAGCAAGGTGATCACATACATACATCAATAATGTGGCTACTATCAAATTTCTATTGAAACTGCAGGATAACAATATCAATCTAAATTACATTCTTAACATTGTGGTCATTCTCATCCATGCATTTTTTATAAAGATTGTAGGAACTCAACCTATGCACTAGTGCGACAGGACAGGGTAAACATTTCGAGATAAACGAAAAGGGCTAATCAATTCAGCCTATGCTAATTTAGTTTTAATTCACGGCACATGGCGATGTAATGCAGGCTAGACCTACTCAGAGTCAGTCAGACAGCAGATAAATAAATATGATTAAGGGTCACAGCAGAACATCCCAAAAGTAAACTTGATTGACTTATCTCCACACACAAGCACCGCCTCTGCTGTGCTGCGATTAGTGCTCGCTGCACGGGGGGAGTGACATCAGCCCTCCAGTATAAGTAGTCAACGCGACCATTCAGCACCACGATTAATATGAGACACAGAACGGAGACGCGTACAGTGCACCTTCTCACTGGGATTTGAAGACAGAAGGCACGCATTTACAACGCGTTGAGACCCACATTTTGTTTCGCTTTTTGTGCGATTGGAGTGGACACGCCGGAATAGGAAAGGACGCTGTTTTAAAGGATATAGAAGGCGGTTTCCATTATAAGGTGGATTCTCCTGCTTTCCTCAGCCATCTTGACTTGCTCGCCCGAAGGCTATTTTCTCCTCTATCTGCACGTCTCCGCTGAAAGTAAACACGGGCTTGCAAATTGCTTGCAACTCCGTGCCAAATAAGTGAAGCGAGATGGGCTCGCTGCACGAAATCTAATCGGACTGAGCTCCACGGAGGAGGAGAAGGCTAGAGAGAGAGGCGGAGAGGATTTGTATCTGCGGCGCTGGTTCTTGCCAAAGCAGTGAGAAAGGGGGTAAAGGATGGAGTACGACCTGTTGGGGATTTACTTGCTGCTTTCGCTCGCTCTCCTGCCTAGATCCAGCGGCACCACGGCCAAGGAGATCACCTGCCAGGAGATCGCCGTGCCGCTGTGCAAAGGAATCGGATACAACTACACCTACATGCCCAACCAGTTCAACCACGACACGCAGGACGAGGCAGGGCTGGAGGTGCACCAGTTCTGGCCTCTGGTGGAAATCCAGTGTTCCCCCGACCTCAAGTTCTTTCTCTGCAGCATGTATACCCCCATCTGCCTGGAAGACTATAAGAAACCCCTGCCTCCGTGCCGGAGTGTGTGCGAGCGAGCCCGGGCGGGCTGCGCGCCTCTCATGCGGCAGTACGGCTTTCCGTGGCCGGACCGAATGAAGTGCGACCTGCTGCCCGTCCAGGGAAACCCGGACACGCTGTGCATGGACTACAACCGGACCACCGACTCCACCACGGTGTCTCCGGTGCTGCCCAAGCCCACCAACTATCCCGCCAAGCCGTTCAATCCGCACAAGAACAAGCCGAGCGGCGGACACAGCCGACCGGCGGGGGTTCCGGTTAAATACAAGCCGCCCGCAGTGCCGTGCGAGCCCGGGTGCAAGTGTTTGTCCCCCATGGTGCCCGTGAACACGGACCGCCACCCGCTCTACAATCGGGTCAAGACAGGGCAGATCACCAACTGCGCCATGCCGTGCCACAACCCTTACTTTACGCAGGACGAGAGGACGTTCACCGCCTTCTGGATAGGACTGTGGTCGGTGCTGTGCTTCGTGTCCACGTTCGCCACCGTGGCCACGTTCCTCATCGACATGGAGCGCTTCAAGTACCCGGAGCGGCCCATCATCTTCCTGTCCGCCTGCTACATGTTCGTCTCGGTGGGCTACATCGTGCGCCTCATCGCCGGACACGAGAAGGTGGCGTGCAACCGCGAGTACGACGTGGAGCACATCCACTACGAGACCACGGGGCCCGCGCTTTGCACCGTGGTCTTCCTGCTCATCTACTTCTTCGGCATGGCCAGCTCCATCTGGTGGGTCATCCTGTCGCTGACCTGGTTCCTGGCGGCGGGCATGAAGTGGGGAAACGAGGCAATCGCCAGCTACTCCCAGTACTTCCACCTGGCCGCCTGGCTCATCCCCAGCATGAAGTCCATCGCCGTGCTGGCGCTCAGCTCCGTGGACGGCGACTCCGTGGCGGGGATATGCTACGTGGGCAACCAGAACCTGGACAACCTGCGGGGTTTTGTGCTCGCCCCGCTGGTCATTTATTTATTCATCGGGACCATGTTTCTGTTGGCGGGCTTCGTGTCCCTGTTCCGGATACGGAGTGTCATCAAGCAGGGGGGCACCAAGACGGACAAGCTGGAGAAGCTGATGATCCGCATTGGAATATTCACGGTGCTGTACACGGTGCCCGCCACCATCATAGTGGCCTGCTACTTTTACGAGCAGCACAACAGACAGAGCTGGGAGATAACCCACAACTGCTCGTGTCTGCTGGACGAGGACCGGAGGAGTCCGGACTATGCTGTGTTCATGCTCAAGTACTTCATGTGCCTTCTGGTGGGCATCACGTCGGGCGTGTGGATCTGGTCGGGCAAGACCGTGGAGTCGTGGAGGACGTTCTGTACGCGCTGCTGCTGGGGCAGCAAGGGCACCAGCGGCTCCATGTACAGCGACGTGAGCACGGGCCTGACGTGGAGGTCGGCCACCGCCAGCTCCGTGTCCTGTCCCAAGCAGATGCCGTTCTCACAGGTGTAAAACTGAAGTGAACAAAAAACAGCAAAGCTAGTGATGGACAAAAAGTTAAATATAGGCTGCTACTCAACCCCTTCAAGTACTTATAGGTAGTGGCTATAGCTACTCCTGGACTGGTCAAATGTTACTCAACTGCAAGTGAAAGTTGGCTGCTCAGTCAAATTTGGAGTTTGGGGTGAAATACTGGAGTAAGTTTGTTTTTAAAAACACTTTAAAGGATTCAAATGGTACAAATGGCAAAGTAGCTACATTTACCCTTTTTTATTGCTGTAGGCCTATTGAAAATTTGACAAGCAAATTAAAATGTATTTCTTTTTTTTAGGAATGTTCCAAAAATAGTCAATAGAGTCACAACAGCAGATCTACAAGCTCACGTTGATGCATTATGAGCTTGTAGACATGCCTTTCTTTTCCTTTTTCTATAGGCCTAGTTGAATTAGGTCTTAAGTGGTTAATTCGCATAATGTACTTTTTCCCCTTCCTAGAAATGTAAGTGGAGTCTGTTTCAAAATTCAAATGTATAGTGGAGTGAGTCCACAAGTATCCAAAAATGACAACACAAACACTCACATACTTAAAGTGCAGATACTCAAAAACTATATTTGAGCACTAGAACGCAAGTACATGTACTTTAGTTACAGTCCACCACTGAAAGAACAGCTTATGCAGACTGCTAATTGTTTTTGGAGATAACTCCCATCATTAGCATTGTAATGGACTGTTGATGGCCGCCCTTTAAAGATAGCAGCTGGAGAACTGGTTGGAAACAATAGCAGGCTACCTGGCATTAACACACAGGTTAATTCCTTGCTGTTCATATGTATGTAGGTAATGTATGCAAGGCTGTTGCTTTTCCCCCCTTTTTTTATCCAAAACAGGGCATTACTTGTACCTTAAGGCAAAGGACAATTTTTTTTGTTCCTAACTTGCTTTGTGGAAAAAGTTGCCTGCCTGTGTTTTTGTAACGTTTGACCATTCTATCTACGTGCCAGACAAGACCGATAGTATTCTATCACTCAATCACATCAAAGATGGTTTAAATTAAGCCTTAAAAATAGTGCCCCATTATTTTACGGGTCGTTCTTTTTTGTAATTTCAAATGTATTTATATAATGGCTGTGTACAAATGTGTAAATTTTGTATAAAAAGAAGAAAGTTTATAAGCTATTGTAAATTTGTACAAAGTGTAGATGTCTTTTTGTGAGGAAAACAAATATGACCTTTATTTTGACAATAAAACGTTTGATAAATCTCAAGTCTTCAGTGTTTCTGCCACTGTGAGCTTAATCCATTTAGGACTGAGGCAGATTCTAAAAATGCCTTTGAAAGTTTTCTGAAAAACTTCTAATATTTATTCAAAAAAATTACAAAAATGTTACTATACTGTGTATAGCAACAAGAAGGGGTTCCCGTCCTGAAGGATAAAAACACCAAAATGTCCTGAATGCGTTGAAATGTCCTACACCAATGGTTCTCAAAGTGGGGCATGGGGACCCCCAGGGGTCCGTGGGGGGGTTCCAACTTCCATGTGGGGTTCTAAGCTAAATGTGTTAAAATCACAATCAGTTTAACTGCCTTTTCCTTTTTCATACTTCCGCTATTCAAAAATAGACAATCTACAAGCTCGAAACAAGTCACATTGTGACACAGGAGTTTGTAGATGGACCATTTTTGAAAATATTTTTTTTAAGTCTCGTTACAATTGTGAAAAATGTTGTCATTTTTTTAACTGAAATGTTTTTTTTCTGGGGGTCCCTGGCACAAAAAAATATTTTCAAATGGGGCTCTATGGCCAGATACACACCAATTTGGAGCTCCTTGACATGAAAATGTTTGAGAACCACTGTCCTACACTTTCTCTTGTCAGCCAGCGTCTCTTTTGTGGCTGCTTGTGGTCACCATGTTGAGTGTGGCAGCGGGAGCCTTTGAGAGTCCCCTGCTAAATGGAAGCCCTTTTAAAACCATCAGAGACTGGTAATTAGAGGCAGGGGTTGAGTTGGAGCATCTCCATAATTGTTAAAAGTCCTCTTCACATGCCTGCTGAGGCCCGCTTTCTTAAATGTTGTTAGAAAAAGAAAAAGAGGGGGGGTCGGACTCGTAGTGAATATTTTAAATGTGGGGGTCGGGGTCTTTTCATCTACAGAAACTTTGATGTCCCCCTTTTTTTTTCTAAAGCCGCTTAGACTAAAGGTAGCTTGTATTAGGAGTGTCTCTCTGATGTGCCAAGGTTCCCTCTAAATGTTCCTATTTGAGCTTTGATGGACATTTACAGGACTGAAAGCGTTCTGGCCTCTCTCTCTCTCTCTCTTTGGTTTAGTCAGAGCCCAACCTGCCAGAGGAGCCCCGGATCCTCTCACTCTCTTTTAGATTCCTCGTAGAGTTGAATTGAGACATGTTTCCCTCGACTCAGAGTTGTATTGGAGAGTGCGAATGGGGGCTTTGACATAGTGAGATTGCCATGAAAGCCCCCACAGGTGGTCTGTTCACATGATCTTACATCTTACGACCCACTCAGTGGGGGCAATTATTTTTACTACAATTGTATCAGGTTTGGTTCCCAATTAACCCAATGCACTGGCATACGATGAGACACTCCAATCAAGTCTGGACATAGCTTTGATTTGCTACTCAGTGGTGACAGTGCCCTTTGTAGCGACTGCTTTATTCATTCACAGCAGACAGTGGCTGTAACTTGCAAGACTCTTTTCTTCTGTTGGTCACAGCTGTGTATCTTTTGGGTGCGCAAGAATGTAACTCAGCAGCGAGCGAATAGCCATGCAATTCTGTTTGTCTACTGAGACACCAGGCAATCAAAGGTGAGTCAGAGGAAAAATACATTTTTTATTCTAAAATATTTTTTATTCTACAGCTACACCATTTTCACCTCAGTTGCACGGTTTTACATTTGTTGTGTGCAGTGGATTGGATATGGATTGTATTAGTGCTCGGCTGTCACAAAAAAGTGATCAGTTCACATGAGACTCTCTGGTCAGTGTTCTGGTCTATTTTAGCACAATGTCTTGATTGAAACATGCAGGGTGAGGATAGCATACATTATCAAAGTACAAGTTACTGTCTTCACTCCCAAGTTCATTGTGAAAAGCTTACAATTTCTTCAGAAAGCCCATGCATTCCAATCTTCCAGTGTAAAATACACAAACACATAGTGCCACCTAGTGGTGAGAGCCACACTGTACATTTAGTTAGTACATTTAGTTGACAAGGAATTTGGTTTGGCATTCCATACTCCAACTCCACATTCCAACAGTTTGATTTGAAGGACCACCATAACTCGATGCTTTAATAAGTTAAACAAATCAGTTTAACCACTTTAACTCTATTTATAGTACTCAACACGTGAGCGTGTATGTATATCGGCAAAGTTTTACTACACGAAGCACGTTCTCTTCTAGGGGTCCCTGGCTCAAAATCTTGTCAGATGGGGGTCTGTGGCCAAATATTGAATTGTGGGTCATTGACATGAAAACGTTTGAGGAACACCTGATTAGAGAATGATGGAACACGGCTTTTGAGGCCCTAATAATAAAAAAGGCATACTCACGAATATTTATGGTATAATTTACAGACACTATTATATGTAGCAATGTAAAATTAAGTTAAAAAGTAAATCATAGCTGGCATAAGTGAAACATACTACATTGCATTGTTACGGTTGTGTTTACTGTTGATAAATGAATGGTGTATAATTGTATATATATAATATATAATTTAAATATTTTTATTTCAAAGGGGCTTCTTTATTGACATGGTAATTTACATTGCCAAACATTTTGCCATAGCACTTTACATTTGCCATAGCAAAACTAAGAAATGTATGCACAATTCTCACAGATCTCTCTCTCTCTCTCTCTCTCTCTCTCTCTCTCTCTCTCTCTCTCTCTCTCTCTCTCTCTCTCTCTCTCTCTCTCTCTCTCTCTCTCTCTCTCTCTCTCTCTCTCTCTCTCTCTCTCTCTCTTCCTCTCTCAACACAGCATGTCCAGGCTTGGCAGTAAAGCACACAGTACATTATTATCAGGGAACTGTCTGCTTCCATCACACACCCCTGTCTACAAGAGAAAGTACAACTGACCTCCTGAATGATTTTTAGTTGATGTTTCAAACACATGCACGGCGCACGTGCACACGCACACGAACGCACGGTGCACAGATGGCTGGCAAATGGCTGGCTGTTAATGGTCCTATTACACACTGACATGTTGTATTGTGGTTTATTTTTAGGGTTACCATAATGATTGGTGCAATTTCATTTGATCCCGTCAGTGCTGCGCTGTTTGCTGGCCAAAGTCTTTCTTCAGCCTATTACAGGCTGACAGTGGGGCACATACTGTACTTCAAAACATGGAAACATGGAACACCTTACTTAAAACAGATTGGGTTTCCGGACTTCATCCCTTCATTGATATGTCTCCCTATTACTCGGGGGTGTGTGTGTGTGTGTGTGTGCGTGCGCGCGTGTGTGTTTTAGGAGATGCATGATATATCAATCTTTTTTTTCAGACCCAGGGAGATGCATATCACAAACAGTACAATATAACGACAAAAAATAATAAATAAATAAAATGCAAATATCGCACACTGTTCAGTTTCTGACATACAAACATGTGCACCAACGGTTCCACTATATAGATGAGAACCTGACTGAACTGCGCGTAGGGTCCGTTATTACAGCAATGATGTCGTTATTTGATTCAGATGCCCTACACATGAACCTGTACATAAGGTTTTGTAGTACAGCAGAGCAGGTAGGGACCCCAACACTAACACACATCTGGCTAGCACTGGAGCACTCTCTTCTTGGCACTCAGGTTTACAGGTGTGAAATTTGTTTTTGTGCAAGCCCCATTCATTGTTTTCAGGAAAATAGGTGGAGGGCAGAGAAGAAAAGCAGAATATAGCGCTTTATCAGTTCACAATTATCAATTTATCAATTCCGAAAGAACAAAGTTGAAGTGGAACTAGGTCCACATAGCAGCAGCAGTTATGTGCATGATGTCAGCCGTGACTTACAGTAAGCAAGAACAACACATGGTAATACATCAAGTACATGAAAAAAATCATAAGTAAGCTAAGAACCCACCATCCGTATAACAGTAGAATATCTGTACAATGAAACTATGAATATACACTAGAATGCTTTATGTCTACATAAAATGCTATATAAATGACATACGTTGAGCCTTTGCATACGCCTGTAAGGTCGTCGAGGCTAGGGAAAGGGCTACGGTTCAGAGGGAAGGTCCGCAGTGCCATCATCAGGCACCCCAGTCACTCATCACTGGTCCTCTCCAGTCATTCAGTGCATGCACACTCCTAACACATGACCCTGGATTGACTGCTCATGTTTCAACCTCAGCAGTCCACAGTGGGGGAAGAAATACACTTAGATTCTTTACTGTAGTAAAGTTATTGTCCGGAAAACATATTTAAAAGTACCAAGCCAAAATAGCAGATCTTTACAAGCTCACAACTCAAAGTATACATTAGGGCTTTAGTCGTTAATAATCGGAATCTACAAAGTAACTAGTAACTAAAGTTTTCAAATAATTGTAGTGTAAAGAATACAATGTTATATCTTCTACAATGTTCAATCTTATTTTAAAATATTGGTTACTGGGAGGGCTAACCGACAGGCCATCCAGCGGACCACGCCCATGTCACATAACCATAAACAAACCCGTATATACTAGGCATATATGGACATCCGGTTGTCCAAGGCCACAGATCCGACCGATATGCCTATAACCCTATATGGTCATGCGCATCGAGTTTGATCAACTTCAAACTCAGCTTGCGCATCAGCAAGGACTCGAGGGAGTGTGGTGCTCGCCACAAGTCGTTCAGATATGTGATATGTGGTACGTTGGCCGGAACCGCCGATCCGACCATGACAGTCACAGGTACTTACAAAGCCCCTGACACAATGAGGCCTAGTCTAAAAAAATGATGACAATAGCTCCCAAAAGTAAGTAAAGTAAAAAACGAATTCCTCAAATTCACCCATCTTCATATACAGTAACTTGCTTATAAGATGGCACTATTTCTGACTACTCACTCTGTCTGTCAGAGGAGGGCTGTGGACAGTTCAGAAACACACACATACACAATTATACGAAGGTAAATGTTGAAAATGGGCGAAGTGGTCCTTTTAAATGCAGTGCTTGAGTAAATGTACTTTGTTACTTTTTTCCACCACCGGATCCAATAAGACATGACCTTTGATTGACTGGTCATGTTTCCCAATCAAATAAAAGCCTTCAATGTATTTGCCTCCTCATGCCCTGGCGGTGCCATGGAGGAGGAAGCATTCTGACACACTGGCTGCCTGCCTATAAAATATTAACGCTGGCGTTCATTTGATGAGATTCAGTGGCAGAGCAGAGCAGTGGGTAGGTAGGTGGTCATGCTTATTAATAGTATCGATCCCCCTCCTCTGATCCGAGTGCCTCGGTGGGCTTTCTCATCTCTTAATGCATGAGGGAAGACATGCTGTGGTTGTGAAGTAAGCCTGTTGGCAGGCAGAAACCTCATATCTCCACGTTTCAACTTTTCTTTTTGTCGTACAACACGTTGCGGAAAAGTATACTGAACATTTGTGAAAGTGGTTGTCGTGTGTGTCTGTGCGTGGGTTTTATAAATATTTTAGCAATTAAAAGTATTAACAAGAGCTTGTGACTAAACCAACAACTGCATGGGATCCATTGAAACACAGATTATTTGGCCCATCTCCTGAAAAGTAACAGTTTTGGACATGAAAGCTTTCCACCTGACTGCAACGATAGATAGCCTACAGAGCAGCGTGTGTAATCAGCATCATCAGTGCAAGGGTAATAGAGTCTTCCGTTTCATTCTGGTGACCTCTCTTCCACCCCAATCAGCGACTTTGGGAAAGTGTAGAAGTATAGAAGAGGAAAGAAAATGAATATCGGCGCCTGTCTGTAGTTCCTCACACTGGTCCCCAGGGAGCGTTGTTTATACCAGCAGACAGTTAACAAGGTCCAACATGTTCCTCATTAGACAGCTGGAATGATGAGAACGCCAGGTGAATGCAATTATTGCGACTTCTTGGTAGAATAGAAAGCCTGTGCTGTAGCCCTAGTCCCCTAGGGGTTAATTCTTACACTTTAAGATTAAAAGTATCACTCATTATTTTGCCGTGTAGGTACGGTATTGACGATATCCACGCGGCTGCCATCTTGCCAGCAAGGTGCTAACTAGGTGCAACTTCCCATAGACAGCCCATTCATCCAAACAGAAAAGTCCTATCTAATTGTCTAATTATCTTTCCTGTTACTAAAACCAATCTGTGAGCGGTGAGTGTTGTTATTATGTTCTGATAGCAATCAATTGTTATATGGAGTAACATCTCCCCGTTTCGCCAGCCCTTTCTTTAGTCAAGGAAAATATTTTCAAGTCAAAATACGATTCAAGTTAAACAAACATACAAACAAGCAGACAACATTGGAAGCTGATAAATGGGTGTTCTTTCTTGATGGCGCCCCATCTGAAAAAATAATTTTGTGTTTATTAAAGACCTGGAGAGTCCCCTGTTTCTGAATATTTAATAGCATATGATTATCAGAATATAGAATACAGTTTTTAATCCATAACAAATATCACTTAATAAAGAACTGTAAGCCAAAATACTCTGTAAAGTACGGATACTCCAACACTGACTTATGTACAGTACTCAATTAAATGTAGGCTACTTATAGTTACTGTCCACCACTGCCAAATATATCCAATTCCTGAAGACAAAATGCCTCTAAAAGTGCCCACCAGTTCTGTGTGAATGACTGCATGAAGAACCAGCTAGGTCCCACCAATCTGTCCATAAAGCACAGGCTGACCTGGGATTCCTGCAGCCCCCTTTAGATTCATTGGGACAGCCTCTGGCCTCTGTTTCACCTTATCCTCCCACGTGGCCATTTGAGAGGCCAGATGTGTGGAAACAAAGGGGCTGGAGAAACCTCTGCGCTGTCACACATCATAGTAATGGTTTCTAAGGGACGTCACCGTCATAGAAGCTGCTACAGTTCAGTTTCCGTTTATAAAAGTTTGGCTTTTTGGGGGGGTTGAGGGAGAGGGTCATTTTATAGAGGCCTTGGCTGCAGCTGCTCTGTCTGCAGCCAATAACGTCTTGGATGTCAGTGGAGAATGATTGCTCTCGTTAGCAAAGACTTAACAAGCATTATTTACTAGTGCAGTGATTTCCCCCAACCTGCAGGCCCATCTACACTGCCCCATTTACACTGGAAGCTAAATATAGCCTAAATCAGATATGTGCCACATCCAGATTGAAATCTGATTTGTCTAAATAAGTCTAAATGCAGACAGGTCACATGGAATCCGATTTTTTTTACAAATGTGACTTGAGTCACATTCAGATGTGGTTTCCGATCTGATTTGAGGAGATTTGTCTTTGTCTGAATGCAACAACCTGATCTAAATCAGATTCCATGTGACTTGTTTGTGTTTAGACTTGCAACGTATTTAAACAAATCGGATTCCAATCTGGATGCGCCATAGATCTGATACAGGCTGGATTTAGCTGCCAGTGTGAACACATCTGGTCACTTGCAGTGTGAATGGTCAGGCTAAATGATCAGGTTTGCTTTAAAGCTTTCCTTTTCATTACTGAATTTACATTATATTCATGCAAGACTTATAGTGTGGCATGAGAGTCAGTCTCATTTCAGTTAGCCAAAGAACTTATAAGCAAATTGCAATGCAATGAAATGTACTTGTGTATAACTCAACAATGAGTTCAATACAAGAAAAATAACATTTGAGAAAAGTTATAGAAGAAACAAATCTCCGCATTTAGAGGCTGTGATAACAAAACTGGGAAAAGGCAATAAATAAATAAATGTACAAATGTAAATAGACAATGATTGATTGATTGATTGATTTAATACTTTATTAATCAGAAATGTAAACAGTGCTAGTTATAGTAAGACAGAATAACACACAAAAAGGTCCTGGGGACATACTTGTTTCCATTGTAGTCCTACAGTATGTATTCAATTAATCAATATGAGATAAAAAATGTCATCAACAAATATAAACCACAATAAGCTACAATGAGTCCAATACAAGAAAAGGAAACTGTCAGACAAGTTATAGAAGAAACAGCTGTCTATAGGAGTGGCTAGCACCACTCAAAAATGTACAAATGTAAAGTGAAAAAAATCATTTCTGTCATCGCCCGACAAACTGATCGGTCAGACAAAGTCGTCTCTGCTGAACGTCCTTGTTGTTCTCGTAGCTCTGGTCGCCCGGCTCGGCCTACTGCTCCTCCCCTCGTAGAACAACGGAGGCCCCAGGGTCACCCTGGACGAGGTGGGGGGCAGCATGTAGGTGCGACGGGTCCTGGCCGTGGCGTAGGTGTGTGTCCTACTGGGCCTCTTCTCTGCTCTGAGATGGGACATAGCGGGAAGGCGTTGGTTAGCTGCTAGTGTGTGGATGAATGGTGGAGGGATTTCTTCCACACAGTAACACTTGGAGTGTTAGATTGACCCCCTAGAGCCTAGCTGACAAAGATGAAGCAGGAACCCCCTAGCTGACAGAGATGAAGCAGGGACCCCTTAGCTGAGAGTGGGGTCCCCATATAAAATATTATTATACTGCTCCCCAGTTCAAATATGATTATTTTGGGGAGTCCCGGCCTGAAAAGGTCCACTCTAATACAGTAGCCTAGAACCCTGACAGATAGAGAATAGATATTTACGTTGAGCGGAGACCCTCTTTTCCAGCAAAATACGTCATGACGGACGATGCAGCGATGAGCAGAATGGCTCCGCCCCAGCCAATGAAAACCCCCGCTCCCAGCTCAAACCTAAACACAGCCAATAAAGAACACAGTCAATGAAAAGCCCTGCTCCCAGCTCAAAACACAGCCAATGAAAACACAGTCAATGGCCGCACGCACACTGTCGCGCGTGGACGCGTCAGACGAACCTGAAGCCCTTCTTCTTCGTGGGGTTTTTAGACAGCTGGTGGATGGAAAAGAAGCTCCACCTCCGCACCCGACTGACGCGACGGACAGCTTCACGGACGCGCTCTCCTCCTCGTCAGTCGGGCGCGGAGGTGGAGCTTCTTTTCCATCCACCAGCTGTCTAAAAACCCGTTTTTTAAGCTGTGCGCGACCACGCGCGAAGGTCTGCCTCCGGGGATTGGGTACAGGCACACTGTCACGTTGGCAAGAGGCCGCAAGAAAACGCCTAGAGCAGGCACCTGTTGCTGCTTTTTTGGCCGATGTGACAAGTTGAAGCCACGTACCCAGTGCCTGTACCCAAGAAAGCTTAGAGAAGGAAAAGACGCCAACGTCATGGTGTCACGTGACTGGACGCCGGGGCTGCGCCATGACACCCCACCACGCCCCCATGTGCCAAAACTCACACTGGAAGTTCGATGAATACATGGGAGTGGATGGGAGACCGCTGGACATCTTGTAAACAAACATTATTTATGAACGATAGCGACCTTTGTCATATAATCGGTCCAGGAATATAATAGAAGACATATCACAGATTGTTTTCCGACTGGGTTTTTTTCGACTTGCTAACTGTTTAATTTTATTCAGGAATTTAAAGAGCACTGTACGGCTCTGGGCTGAATGGGCTTAACCTGACTCCGCCAGCTGGTGGCAGTATTGGGTTCACAATCCTGCCTTCAAAAGCCTATATTGTTTTTAATTCATCAACATTACAAACTAAATAACGCTTAAAAAATGTTGAGAATAAAGGATTTTGCAATATTACAAGTCAGTGGTGTTTGATGAAATACTTTTTTTCATATTAACAGTAGCCTTAGGACCAACCCACCTAGTATAATACAACAGTAGTTTTAAGTAGTACACAGTGACGAATCTGCTGCTGAAACTGCTGGGAATGTATTGGAGTGAATGGAGCAAAGTATAGACAAGCATATAAATAAACACTTTGAATGATTGAGACCATTGTAAAATAAACGCTTCTGTAACATAACATCACACATTACTTTCTACTGTCTTGAAGTCACCAACAAGTACCCAGTGGTCTAGGTTTACTGGCGCCCACCTCCCACTATTTTCAGTTTTTCACACCGTGTAAAGTACCGTGCCGAATTCAAATAGCCACTACTTTGCATAACAACAGCTTTAACTGTTTATATACCTGAGCTGACTGTGAGCGCACGTAGCCGGTAAGCATGCCATGCACACTTGACTTACAGGAGTGTGGACTGCTATGGCTCCAGAAGGCTACTGCTGCTGTGTGGTGTTCTCCTCCATCAAATAACAGTTACAGATATATTCGTCCAAAGCAAACCTTTTAGTTTCGCTAGTGTCCAGTAAGGATGTTTGTCTGACCATTTTAAGTCTACTTTTGTGTTTTAGGCTTAGGCTATAGGTACAGCTGTTCTGTGTGCATGCCGCGATGCGTGCGTGCGCGTCACGTTCCGTGGTACCAGTACAATTTCATTTAGCCAGTCATTCATTCATATTTAACTTGAAATTGAATAAGGCAATGTCTGGAGTTGATAGAGCAAGCATTAACTTATTTAAGGTATGCCTATGCCTACTATATTTTGAGGGACACATGACACTTAAATCGTTTAATTACCTCTACATTTCACATGCAAATATTATACTTTCACTACAATTATTAGTTATTACTAGACTACTATTACGTTGTATTGTACTACTTAAAACTACTGTTGTATTATACTAGGCGGGTTGGTCCTAAGGCTACTGCTAATTTGCGTATTTATTCTGAAACTTAACCACTTGTAGAGAATATTACATTGTGATACTGCTAGGCAACTTTTACTTTAGTGAAAAAAAGTATTTCATCAAACACCACTGACTTGTAATATTGCAAAATCCTTTATTCTCAACATTTTTAAAGCGTTATTTAGTTTGTAATGTTGATGAATTAAAAACAATATAGGCTTTTGAAGGCAGGATTGTGAACCCAATACTGCCACCAGCTGGCGGAGTCAGGTTAAGCCCATTCAGCCCAGAGCCGTACTGTGCTCTTTAAATTCCTGAATAAAATTAAACAGTTAGCAAGTCGAAAAACACCCAGTCGGAAAACAATCTGTGATATGTCTTCTATTATATTCCTGGACCGATTATATGACAAAGTTCGCTATCGTTCATAAATAATGTTTGTTTACAAGATGTCCAGCGGTCTCCCATCCACTCCCATGTATTCATCGAACTTCCAGTGTGAGTTTTGGCACATGGGGGCGTGGTGGGGTGTCATGGCGCAGCCCCGGCGTCCAGTCACGTGACACCATGACGTTGGCGTCTTTTCCTTCTCTAAGCTTTCTTGCCTGTACCCAGGAAAAAGCCCTGATGCCAGCTGAAATCTAAACACAGCCAATGAAAAGCACAGCCAATGAAAAGCCCTGCTCCCAGCTCAAAGATATACTCATCATACTCACTTCTGTGCTTTAAAGTTTGGATCCACAAATTCACTGATGACTTTGTTTCCCCACCAGGAGTATGTGATCATACCACAGAATCCTAGGAGACAAACGCATGCTGTAAAACATACAACATAATGTATAGACTTCATACCTCTTGCAATTTTCAGATGCTTCCATCATACATTCTGGAGAACGGAAGCTCTGAAGCAAGCAAGCTTACAGTCGCGCGGATGTATCTGTCAGTGAGATAGGGAGAGCTGCGCTGTGTTCATTGTAGGGGGGGGAAGAAGATTTAGGGTCGATTCATACTCTTATTACAGCCGGAAAAAAACTCGGTTCGGTTCTGCAGAAACTATAGGGAACCGTACTAAAGTCTACACTTCGGTGCCACTGAAAATGTCTGACGAGCCGAAATCATTTCGTCAGTACATCGGTATTTCCTCAATCATTCAGTCCAGCTCCGAGTTCAATTTGTCGGCCGTGAAGCCAAGAAAACACTGGTAGTTTGGAAGAGACACAAGGACACTTCCAAATTACACTAGGCTACACAAATAACACATTCACATAAAAACGCATCGCATGCTTAAAGAGCCACGTTGTGCGTGCGCACAAACATACACACACACTCAGATTATGTATCCACGGTGCGAGGCTCATTTCCCGGCCACACAACATATCCATGTCAAGAACCTCCAATATTTACAAGCGACTTTGGTGCTAGCCGTGAGGTTCTGGGACCTTTCCCGAAAGCGACTTTCTTTCGGGACTAAATAGGAGTTTGAATCGGCCCTTACTATTCTCTGCCTATCCGGTTGCAACTCGAACGGCCCTGAGTCGGCTCAAGCGAACATCGCAACGTTCAGCACGGCAACGCACTCGCTTTAGCTCGCTCGGTGGTGTCTCCCGTGGCTCAAGTTCGCCATTCTCACCTGAAGCCAGGTAGGTGAGCCCTCCTGCGAAGGTGACCCTTGCGTTGATGACCTCCGTCCCTCCGATCTTGGTGCATTTCATCCCTATCAGAGTGAGGACGCCTCCGAAGAACCCCAGGATGACCGCACACACCGCTAGAGCTCTGCACACGTGCAGGAACACTGTAGGAGAGTTTTATACAAGAATACTGTGTTCATTATCTTTTTTGTAGCAAATGACTAAACTCTTTAATCGATGTATGATGATTCGTTTCATGCCTATTGAAAACACTTGAGTATTTGATACAGTTTGCAGGAACAATGCAGGAGAGTTGAAAACTCTAGGTTGTAGGCAGTGGTGTAAAGGAAACTAAGTGCATTTACTCAAGTACTACCGTTTTGAGGTATTTTATACTATACTGGAGTATTTCCAATGTTCAATACTTTATGCTTCTACTCCACTGCATCTCAGAGGCAAATATTGTACTTCTTATCTGCCATTAGGACGCCAATCAAAGCAACGCCAAAAGGAAGCATTTTTTTTTATTATTTATTTATTCGCTTTTTAGGGAATGTTTTTAGAAAATGTTTTGAAATAAGTAGTAGAAACAAAAAAATTAAGGGACCCATAAAAATGTGTCCGGCGTGACCCATAAATGTGTCCCCATGTGTTTGGGAACCAGTGCTATAAGGTAATACCAGACAGGGCCAGCATGGAGGGGTACTCCTTGCAGTCGGAGACCCCCGTGGTGTCGGAGACGCAGTCCTTCCACAGGTTCTGGTAGTAGTTGCCGGTGGTCAGCACCACGGTGCCCACCTCGGACCAGGTCCAGTACTCGATAGGCAGCGTGGAACACACCAGGATCCATCCGCACAGGCAGCACACGAAGCAGCCCAGCTCCATGTACATCACCACCGTCCTGCATTCATGGTGGAACCAATTATTTATAGGACTGAGGCCGATTCTAAAAAGAAATAAGTCTTCTAAATCCTAAAAGTTTTGTCAGTGGTCAATGTCAGTGGTCAATTCTGGGGGTCAAGGACCCCCAGAATTATCTGTATTTGCTGTATATATATATTCAGAGCACAACACCCGAGCGCAACCAAACATGAAATTACTTTTCATGTCTGTTCTCATCTCCACTAGTCCCTAACATTTATTTGTTGACAATATTGTCAATATATTTAGTCTTAGTTTTTCGTTTTTTATTTAGTTTGTATTAGTTTTCATCAGGATAAAAACTAAAAAGATAGTTGACCAACATTTTTCATCTCAGTCTTAGTCGACGAAATCAACACTGCCGTACACATGAAAACAACACAATTTCACATAATTTATAAAGCACAATCCAATTGGCTACAACACCTGTACTGCATGCTGTCTTCCTCCTCGGTTCAGACTCCACCCGGCTGTGATGGTGAAAAACCAGCAAAGACGAGCAGTTCAGAAAAGATCTTTTCTACATGAGCTACAGAGTGAGTTCTGAGGGAACTGTGAGAAGCTGCGCAAAACAGAGCTGTCTCCTTGTTGATGTTTAGGGACGGTTGGGATGACGTCAGCCTTTGTCTTTTAGTTTTGCTCCAGTCAGCACCTTTTTCTATTCTGTTCCCACGGTTCACAACAAGATGCTGAGATAAGACGCTGGCATAAAAGCTGGTGGAAAGTATACAGCTCAAATCTAAATGGATTTTGACAGCAAATTTAGATTTTAGTTTTAGTCACATTTTAGTCACCTGAAATGTTTTAGTGTTAGTCTAGTTAGTTAGTCGACTAAATATAAGATTTTAGTCATCTACAGTTGATTTAGTCGACTGAAATGTGTTTTGGCAGGCCTTGATGTCATAGTAATGGCAGATTTTACACTATGGTTGCATCGCATGCTGAAAATAGCAGTTCTGCAAGCTCGTAGCTTGAGCTTGTAGATCTGCTATTTTCAGAATGCAACCTATAACTGGATCTCTTATCCACTAGTCATTTTCACATTTTAGTCTTGTTTTTATTTGTTGACGAAATTGTCAAATATATGTAGTCATAGTTTTAGTCATCATGGCTTAGTTTGTATTTAGTTTTCGTCAGTGAAATTTAACCCTTACGGTCCATTTGGTTTAATTTTTGGTGCGTCCCAGAAAACAGGCTTAATATGCAGTGCTCTATAAGCACATGCAGTAGCCTAATAATAATGCCTAATGTTGGTTGCATCATAGAAATAGTATATCAAATGTTTGTACCCCAATAACTCTCTCTGAGAGTATTCAAATGGAACCAAATGGACCCATTCTATTTGGATGCAGTGTTGTAGATCTGTAATGGTCCATTCTGAACCCTCTTCACCATGCCATGTGAGCTTCTAGAAATGTTTGAAAATAAAATTGGCATTGCACTACGCATTGTATTTTGTCCATTTCTATTTAACTGAATTGTTACATCTATTATGGCATATTATGAAGACACTGTATCCAGCCGTACACTTCTTCAGCTCTGTGCATAATTGTTGACAGACAGTGACACCTGTTACGTTGCCTGAGGCTTGTGCTGATGTCCTAACTAGGGCTATACCTGACTGGCCACGCTTTCATGTTCTACAGTATACACCATGCAGGATGGTGGTATAGAGTGGTGCAACTCCCCCCCCCCCTCTCTCTCTCTCATTAGCAGGCAACAGTGCAGCACTCTCTCTCTCTCTGTTTCTGGCACGTTAGGTGGACACGGACATTGCTGTTCCTTGGAGTGGTTGCACCACTCAAAAAGGCAGAGGGGGCTTTGGAATAGCGGCACTGGTGTTACATATAAAACAAACACACTTGGAATGGGACAAAATGGAATTGGTAGTTTTTTGTATTGTATTGTAATGCTACTCATGTTTGTTCGCAACATCTTAAAAAAAAAGCCAAAAGTAGTTATTTTTGAAGGGCGCCTATTCAGCTATTAGTGTAGATTCTTTGTCTTACACAAACATTAAATTCCCATTGACAATGAAAGGAGAATTTACGTCATGGACGAGCAAATCTGCTATTTTTGTCCTACACAAATAAGAGCACACCTCAATTTCTACACATCCTACATACTTACACCTAGAAACCCCATTCAAACTTTAAAATGTTCATCGGTGGACAGATGCCTGAAAATGTATCTTTGAAATGTCTCATACTGTAGTTGTCTAGCCGAAGGGGGAGGTAGACGATTAAGCACAGCCTACTGGAGAGGATGGCTTTGTAGAACTGGAAGAGGCACATGGTTTCAGCACTTTCCCTTGACTAGACTGTGTAGCTTCAAATCATCCAGCATTGTTCCATTGCAGAAAAGGTGACCTTACATGATTGGCCCCAACCCTTGTTTCATTGATGGATTTCATATCAGCTCCCTTTCTAAAATGTGGTTTTCAGTCACTCCCCATGCATGTGAGTGAGATGCACGTGTGTCCATCTGCACATAATGGGAAAGATGTGATGCACAGCCGAGGTGGACACAATTAGGTAGGTCCATAGTACGGGAAGTCGTTTAGGAATAATCAACTTGCACATATACCGTATGCATACTTCAGTTCAGTTGCACATACATATACCTCACTTGCACATACATGCATATCGGTACTTCACTTGCAATAAATACATACTTCACCTGCACAGTCATACATACCGTACATATCTCACCTTGTCTTTCTTTTTTCCTTTATAATATTTATCCCACGATTTTGTAACCCATTTTTTCACAGTGTCAATTATCTATTAATTTACAAGTGTTAAGTTCACATAAATTCATGTTGGTGATCACTCTGTATATCCATAGGAATAATAGCATCATGATGCCATTACAATACATGGGCTACATATGGAAGAAATGTGTTTAATAAAACAAAATTAAGTTCATTTTCTTCCGTAAAAATAATTCAAAAAGTGAAACTTTCATATATTCTCAATTCATTGTACATAAAGTAAAGCATTTAAAACCTTTTTTTGTTTTAATCTGGATGATTATGGCGTACAGCTCATGAAAATCAAAAAATCCTATCTCAACAAATTAGAATATTTTACGAGACCACTAAAATGTTTTTTTAAACGAGACCATCTGAAAAGTATAAATTAATGTATGCAGTCAATACTTGGTCTGGGCTACTATTGAACACATTATTTCATCAATGGAGAGTGGCATGGAGGTGATGTTTGTTTGATAACAGCCGTAAATTAATTTGTATTGTTGAGTCATATGTCTCATATGTTTCACACCTTCCACTTCACAATACAACCATAGATTCTCTGTGGGGTTCAGTTCAGGCCAGTTGGCTGGTCAGTTAAGCACAGTAATACCATGATCAGTACACCAATGAGTTTGGTTCTGTGGGCAGGTGTCAAGTGCTGCCTGAAAAGGAAGATCAGCATCAACATAAAGCTTGTCAATGTACAGTGTCCAGAGTCCAGAGGCACACAGACAAAACACAGTGATTTTGTCCATGTTATCGGCTGGTGTTGATCCACTGACAGTGAAAACTTAACAATGGTTACAAGTTAACACAGCCATCTTTTTTTAGTACATTGTGTTTCAGTAATCAGTATGTTGACAAGCTTCATGGAGATGCTAATTTTCCTTTCCAGCTCGATTTGGCACCTGCCCACAGTGCCAAACCTCCAAAACTACTAGTAACTGCATGGTGTATACTACTCAAAGTCCTGGAGGTCCTGAAGGACTTCACGAGTTCACGACATAGTGACTCTGTCAGTGACACGGAGAGAACATTAAGCAAAACTATAGGGCTGCAATAGAGCACCGAAGTCCTGACGTAACTCGCTCATCCCGACGATTCCCCTGGTTCGCGGAAGTAGTTTCTCTATATGGAGAATAACATGGGGTGATCTTAATATCGTCTACTATAAGCGTTGTGGTCCAAAAATAAACAAGCTGTCTCTGCGTTATTGTCTGGGAGGTGTCTCTGTATCGTTTGCAACAGTCAGTCACTCATATATGATACAGTGTGCTTCTAGCGAAAATCTAACTAATTCAGCAGCAGTAACATTAGCGTTTTCTCTCAGTCAGTTGATTCTTAATATCCATATGAGTGAAGCGGCTGGGATGACATGATTATTTTTCAAACACAGTTGTTATATGAGGCGATCTAAAATCGCCTCAATGGGGATTTCAATGCAACTAAACAAATACATGAACCTGGGGACTGACGCCCTCTACTGAAAGTGACGTCAGACTTCGGTGCTCTATAGCTAATTTTCTTAGTGACTATTCCATAACTATTGAATTAGTCGACGCTGGACAGGGAGTGCCATGCACGACCTCGACACATCTACATTATGTCAGCTATGTCCACTGCTTTTGTCACAATGTTGTTTTCTTCACAATTATAGTATTCCAGCTAGCGATGTCTGTGTAACTAAATCTTTTGTTCTTTTTTTCTGGGTTGCCTGATGCATCATGAGGACACCTCTGACATCTACACCAGCTGGGGAATTGTGGTGCCAAGATTAGAGACATGACTGTAAGTTACCAAAGTCCTGAAGGTGCCATACAGCTGAGTTCTGTCCTCCTCACACACTGACTGGTATCAGGGTCAATTTGGTTCCACGTGTACACTCTCAGAGTTACAGACCTGTAAGGGTCCATTTGGTATTTTGGTTCCATGTGTACACTCTCAGAGTTACAGATCTGTAAGGGTTCATTTGGTTCCATTTGTTACACTCTCAGAGTTACAGACCTGTAAGGGTCCATTTGGTTACATTGTTGCATCTCCTGGCCGTGCATCTACCCCTGGCCTGCAACAGAGACGCAGTGCATCTACCCCTGGCCTGCAACAGAGACGCAGTGCATCTACCCCTGGCCTGCAACAGAGACGCAGTGCATCTACCCCTGGCTCCAGGGGTAGATGAGAGAAGGTCATGGTCAACTGGGCAATACATTTTACAGCAGATAATAAAAGCTCTAAAAACACAAAGCAGTAAAACATACAAGCAACAACAGAACTAGTGCACCCCCTCGCCACAGAAGCATTAAATCCCATAGTAGACTGTGTCACCCCGTCTTTGTTTATGTAATCATATGTATTTGTATTTCTGGGCAGACTGATCTGTTGTCTGCTCTGCTGAACACATTTTTGTAGAATCAGCTGTTTAAATACTAAAACCCTTTTTTGTCCTAGCACTCCTTGCTATCCTTGCTAATCAAGAGATGATGAAGGACCAGATGAAAATAAATAATCTAGCCGATAGCCGATACCGATTCTGATGTTTGTATAGGCCTATATCATAATTTTCCAAATAGTAGCCCGGGCTGTTAATATACAAAATTGATTAGGACCCTGGGCGTTTAAAGGAACTAGGCTGCTATTTGCAGTAGGCGGTAATTTGTTTTTGCACCGGTCTGCACCGGGCCATTATTTGGTTACAGTTCCTGTCGAGCATGTTTAAAAAAAAATAAGTTATGATAAACATACATAGCAGACAAAGTCTTTTGTCTTTTTGATTTAATATTGAGAATAGGGGAGTTTATAGGCAGCTCTGCTGCTTAAGCTTAATTGACCCAGATTCATGCAAACAGACTGACATGATGTAATAAAATTTGTTTGGTAAAATTCTAATATTATAAACATTTTATAAGGCTGTCATATATTTGAATAAAGGTTGTACTCATCAGTGAAATTAACCGCTGGGAAAATCCCTAATTGAGAGAGTGTATGCCTAACAAGCGCACCACAGCTCATGAAATATATAGGCTGCATGGCTAGGGCTTACCCTACCATCTCTCTCCATATGGTTTGATAAAGGCATATAAAAAACATATAAAAAAGCATAATCGGTTGTGAGGTGGTGAGGCCACGGTGATTGGCGTGCAGAAAATAGGAGATCTGCAAACAACACGCTATACGTTAATATAAATGAGGCTGACTAAGGAATATCACTGTACTCAGTGCACTGAGCGACACACAGCCGCTCTATAGGCTACATCTCCGTACAAGGGTGTATTACCGGGTTTGGCCGCAGTAGACCATCGGCCATTACCATCTGTGAAAGTCACGTTTTTTAGCGATGCGTCGATGGCAGTTAACAAGGCGAATATCGGCCTCTACCGATTGTCGGCCGATACATCGGTGCACCTCTAGTAAATATGTAGATGTGTCTTTTCTCTCTTCCCCTTGCTCTGTCCTCTTTTTCCCTTTCTTTTTTAAGGAAATACACACGTTTTACACCTATAAACCTGTGATGTGACAAAGCTTTTCTGATTCTCATTCCGACAGGTGTTGAACCAAACCTGCTGCCGATAAATGATCCTGGACGAGCGGCTACAAAATGGAATGGAATGGAAAATACTTTATTAATCCCCGAGGGGAAATTGATTTGTTACAGCAGTAACAGGCAGCCAGCGTTACGCAGCGCCAATGGACTTCTCATAACATCAAGAAAAGTGCGACCGCCTCCTTCAGAAGCTAGAGGAGAAGGCCCCTGAGCTCAAAACTCAACTGGTAATTATTTCAAGGTTCTACTCGGGGAAACACACACACACAGTCATGTAAAGTCGGACTTCACACACAGCCAGCCATGTAAAGTCGGACTTGATACTTCGATATTACACTGACTTTACGCTGTTTACTTTACTGATAAACTACTGGACTATGAGACCAGTTCATATATTGTGCTAAATATGAGTGACCATCGAAAGCCGTCACTCATGCGTATAAGTAATGACTACTTGTATATGGCAGTGGTGTCAGATTACATACATGTATACATGGGGGCATTACTTTTAATCCTCCCGACACTAAAACACATCGTGCTTACGTCACCATCGAAAACCAATTACACCCTGGCATTGGGTCCTTTAATCCACATCTTTATTACGTCATCATTGAGAGCTAGATATACCAGTATACAGATCACCTAAAACAGACCTTTCGAAATTAAACACATTTCTCGAAAACATGGTAAAGTATCTATCATCTCTGACTTCTGCAATTATGATAATAGGAGATTTCAATGAAGAGCAATATAGTGAGAAAGGTAGAAGTATAAAGACCTTCGTATCAAGATTAGGCTTTAAACAATTAAATACAAATCCAACTACAGATTACGGAAGTATTTTAGATCATGTATATTTTAACAAATGTGAAAGTATTATTACAGAAATTGAAGTTAGAGACACCTATTACTCTGATCATGATTTAGTATTAATATCACTATATTCCAAGATGAAATACATTTAAAACAATTGACAATTTAGAATAAATAATAGAATAATTATACTGTATAACATATTTTAATTCAGTTTATATACCTTTTTTTTCATCACATATCAATAATTTATTTTTCTTTAAAAAACTAAAAAGGGATCGATAAAACTGTATTTCTTATATAGATAGAAACTTGAACCATACTTAACTAGAAAAAGTGCCCTTCTGGGCACAGGTCTCCACCAGGATAGGAATGTAGGACATTGCAGCTTGCCTTCATCTGGTGGTTGGATAAAAGGGCAACAAAAGTAAACTAGGGAGTTGGCATACAAAGTTATCCACAGATCCGTGCAGTTAGAGGTAAAAACACTTTTCGGCCAGTTCAATGGTAAATGGTGCATTTATATAGCGCCTTTATCCAAGGCGCTTTACATAGATTGTGCATTACATTCACCCATTCATACACCGATTGCGGCGGAAGCCATGCAAGGTACCAACCAGCACATCGGGAGCAATTTGGGGTTCAATGTCTTGCCCAAGGACACTTCGACATGTAGACAGGAGGAGCCGGGATTCGAACCGCCGACCCATGGATCATTGGACGACCTGCTCTACCTCCTGAGCCACAGTCGCCCCACGCGCCACGCGCCACCTTGAGGCTGAGTTGAAATTGTTCATGTGGCATTTCTTCCTCGGCCTAGTGGGAATGTGCGTGCACAATTTCACGGAAATCACGCAATGTGTTCATGATTTGCAGCATTTTGTTTGAAACTGAGCACTCCTGTGAACTTTGGAAGCCAATCTTAACCAATCAGGATGGAGTCTGAGAAATCTGAAAGACGCGTTTCGTTGAATGGCTCTAGAGAGACTGTGTACCAATTTGCGCGATGTTTGGACAAAATCTGTAGGTGTACTGTGCAAAAACTTGTTTTGCACAAAGCGGCCTCCTGGTGGCGCTATAACAGGCCGTTCTGGAAAGTTTGGGGCAGAGGTTCATCGTTGGCATCCAGGGAGTGTGTGTGCAAAATTTGGCATCGACCAGGTTAACGGTGGCCGAGATTAGCTGCTCACGGACACACACACGGACGGACACACGGACACACGGAAGGACGGACGGAGTGCAAAACATACTCTCCCCCCATGCCTTCGGCCTGGTGGAGACAATAATACTAGGTGTTTATATGCATAAAGTAGCAAGTTACACCTAATAATTAGACATTTCAAACGTGTGCAACAAGCAAGTATGCACTCGACAGAGTGCAGTTCTAGTTTCAAATATGTTTGCCAATTATTCCAAAGATGTTTGAAAGTGTCAGGGAGGAGGGAGGGTGATGATCAACTAACAAATGTCAATTCACAGAGAGATGTACTGGCTCTTAAAGGAGGAGAACAAACTATCTGGGCTCTGGCGAAGCATGCAGACCAACATGCGAGGGATCAATGGGAAGATGCATCATGAGGAATCATGTGGAATTGTGGTGCCATTATACATGATGTAAGTTACCAAAGTCCTGAAGGTGCCATACAGCTGAGTTCTGTCCTCCTTACACAGTGACTGGTATAATGTAGTTGTGAACCACAGCAGTGTACAGAGTCTACAGCTGACATAATGTCAGCTCCCGATCATTAGCTACAATGTTTTAACCGACCTGTCCCGACTATGGCGTCAACGCCCTGTGACAGCTAGCGCTGACAGGTAGCGCTGTGACAGCTAGCCGGTTTTGACAGCTCGCTAGCCGGGAGCTAACAAACAACTTCGGCAGCCTCACAACAGCTTCGGAAAAAGAACCACAAACCAACATCATCGCCACATGATCTGACACCGATCCAACTCACAGGCCCAGTCTCTGGGGTGCTGTGGGCACCTGTCGTGGTGCCCTCGCCTGTATGTACCGCCCTGAGACGCTATCCCGGTTCAACACCTAGCCTGTTTCATCTCATCCTGCCATCTCTTCTTCCACTTTTACTGGCCATAGTCTTGTTTTCTTTCCTCAGCCATCATCATCATCATCACCTCCACCACCACCATGACACTCACCTCAGCTGAGCTGCGACAGCTGCCTCCACCTGAAGCACAGAGTGTCGGTGCTGGAGGGTAGAATCTCAACTCTCCACCAAATAAAGGATGATGAGATGTTCCTGGACTCCCTTCATACATCCTGCTTCATTACCGTTCCTTCGGCCGAGGAGCTTGATGTGACTGTCCCCGCCGCCACCGGACTTGAACGTCCCCCCCGGCGTTCCCCCCCCCAAGTCGCGGGAGCTCGATGTGACCCTCCCCGCCGCTGGATACGAACGTCCTCGCTGTTCCTCCAAGCCCCGGGATCTGGACGAGACAGTTACCCTCCGTCCCCCCCACTCACGAGGGTGCAAGACCAAAAATTACACCCTCGGCCTGCTCCACTCCTGGCCCATGTGGACAGTGATCCCCCGGGGAAAACATGGGAAGAAGCCCCCCCCCACACGCACCCCCTCCCATACAATTAATCAATTCATTTTCTATTTTAGATATGAATGAGTTCCCCCCACTATACCCAGCCGCCCCGTCCAACGGCAACGACCCACTGCCTAACCCATCATCCCCGGTCAACTCATCCACAACCACTAGCCAGAAACCGTCCCGCCTCAATCTGCTAAAATCAGCTGTTAAACGCCGCTCGGTGGTAGCCCTGGAACATGACTGCCATGATGATTATCATGACAGTCATGCAGAAACTTTGCCCTGTTTTTTGCGCTCGCTGCATTTACAAGATTTCCGTATATATAAACATTCAGATTTCAAATATAAAGTACAATTTACAATTTAGGCATTTAGCAGACGCTCTTAATCCAGAGCGACTTACATTTAAGCAAGAACAAAAGCATGGGAATACATCACATAAAAGCATTTATCATGAAACATGCGTAAGCTAAGAAGGTAACAGTGGAATATCTATATGATGAAACTATACATACACTATACATAATAAACTATACATATTCACTACTATGCTATACATATGTACTATGGCGTGCTATGACTATATACAATACAATTATAGTGCTGTCTACATAACATGCTATAAGTCTGTGTCAAATGCTATCTAAGCCAACAGAAATGCTATCTAAGGGGTTAGGGTAAGTGCTATGGGCCATGATGGAGTCTGAAAAGGTGGGTTTTCAGGCTACGGCGGAAGATTGGGAGTGATGCTGCAGTTCTGACTGCAATGGGAAGTGCATTCCACAGTTTTGGAGCCAGAAGGGAGAAGAGTTTGGGACGTGTGGAGCGTTGTCCCGGCGTTTTTAGTGAGGGTACTTCCAGTTTCCCTGCGTTGGCTGATCTGAGTGCGCGGGAGGGTTTGTAGGGTTCAATCATACTTGTAAGATATGGGGGAGCCATACCTTTGGTTGCTTTGAATGCCAGCATCAGAGTTTTGTATTCTGTGCGGGCAGCGACCGGGAGCCAGTGGAGGGAGCGGAGCAGGGGGGAGACATGTGAGAATTTTGGCTGGTTGAAGACCAAGCGAGCTGCTGCATTTTGGATCAGCTGGAGAGGCTTAAGTGCACATGCTGGTAGGCCAGTAAGGAGGGAGTTACAATAGTCGAGTTTTGACAAGACTGTTGTCTGGATTAGGAGCTGGGCTGATTCCTGGGTGAGGAACGGTCTAATTCGTCGTATGTTATAGAGTGTGAACCTACATGATCGAGTGACAGCTGTGATGTGAGCTTTGAACGAGAGCTGACTGTCCAGGACAACACCAAGATTCCTGGCTGTTGGGACAGACGTTACCAGGGCGTTGTCTACGGAAATAGTTAGCTCCCGCATAGGGCAGGACTTAGCTGGGAAGAAGAGAAGCTCAGTCTTGTCTGGGTTCAGATTGAGGTGGTTGGAGGACATCCACTGTGATATGTCAGCCAGGCATGCAGTGATGCGCTCTTCCACCTGAGTGGCAGAGGGGGGGAAGGATAGGAACAGTTGTGTGTCATCGGCGTAGCAGTGATAGGATATATTGTGAGCAGAGATGATAGTGCCAAGGGATTTAGTGTACAGTGAGAAAAGGAGGGGACCAAGTACAGATCCCTGTGGGACCCCAGTTTGGAGGGTTCGGGGGGATGATAGCAGACCTTTCCAGGAAACCTGGTAGGTCCGATCGGTGAGGTAGGAGGAGAACCACTTTAGTGCCGTTCCACCGATGCCTAGCTCCGCTAGGGTTTCTAGGAGCAGCTGGTGGTTCACTGTGTCAAATGCTGCTGATAGGTCTAGGAGAATCAGTACTGCAGAGTACTCCACGGGTGTTAGTTAGTAGCAGCGCCAGCGATTAGAATTGCTGCGTCCCGCGTTGTTTAATAAAAAGCATTTTTGTCCGAGCTCCCCGGCTACTTTTTTCAAACGGGGTTCGTTTGGGAAATCCACAGTTGCACACCGGGAGCGCACTCGCCTATTAGTCTGTATTGGCAGGGCGGTCAGCGTACCTATATCGAACACACCGAGTGCCACCCTCCTCCCGACCGATAGGGGCGCGTAGTTGAAAGCCAACATCTCGGATAAAAATGCTTTTTATTAAACAACGCAGGATGCAGAAATTCTAATCGCTGGAGCTGCAACTAACTAACACCCGTGGGACAAATTGTGAGTACTTTATATTTGAAATCTGAATGTTTATATATACGGAAATCTTGTAAATGCAGCGAGCGCAAAAAACAGGGTGAAGTTTTTTCATGACTCTCGTATGAATACGAGAGTCATGAACCATGGCTAGCTCGGTGGATCCCCTTGGGTCTCATCCTCCGAAGAAACCCACCCCCCTCACTCTGTCCAACACCTGGAAACGACCCACTATGATGCCGCTTCAGAAACCCACCACTCCATCCCCTTCAATCATTATCAGCGACACCATCAACTGCACCCCCCTTACTGCATGATGATGCCCCCACACCCACCCCTTCCGTTGATAAATCCTACCACGGTCATCATCGGCGACAGCCAAATTAAACATATCCGTTTTATTAAGGCAAACACACATAGCTTCCCCGGCGCCTCCACAGCACAACTCCTCGATAAACTCCCCGGCCTGCTCGCCTCACTCCCCTCCACCATCAAGAACATCATCCTCCACTCCGGCACAAACGACCGCCAATCAGAACAAGCAAAAATCAATTTTGAACAAATCTTTAATCTCCTCCGTCAGTCTGGAAAATCAATATACATGTCCGGCCCATTGCCCACGATCGGTCGTGGTGACGTCTCATTCAGCAGACTATCCGCTCTTCACTATTGGCTCCAATTCGCCTGCTTCAAATACAGCATAAATTATATCTCCAACTTCTTTCTCTTCTGCAACCGCCCCCACTTCTACGCCCGTGACGGCCTCCATCCTAGCCGCTTTGGCAACGAAATGCTGGTTCACAACCTCCGCAAGTCGCTAGCAGCTCAATCACTACCTCACACAAATAAACACGCAAATTGACTATTAGTTTCAGCTGACCACCACACTGGGCCGTCAACAACAACAACATCGAACCCCCAAAACTCCCCCATCGCCCCCTCTAGCGACACCCACTGCCTGCCTATTAGGCATAATAATTCCATAAATACTCACACACATTCAATCCCTGTTCAAATTGGCCAACGACCGCACTACAACCCCAAATCCCCCCCTACATTAGCAGGACCAAGCAGCAGCTTGGAAAACACGGAGTGCAACTATGCCGTGTAGTAACAAGGTACCATACAGCTGAGTTCTAAGTACTGGCGACACCAAGTTGTCATACAGTAGAAGTTCTACTCATAGTGCCAGTGGCGGTAGCTGGAAGAAGGTGTCATACAGCCGAGTTCTACTCAAAGTACTGGAGGTCCTGAACGACTTCACGACATAGTGACTGTCAGTGACACCGAGAGAAGGCCTGCAATAGCTCATTTTCTTAGTGATTATTTCATAACTATTGGATTAGTAGACAGGGAGTGCCATGCACGACCTACATCTACATCATGCCAGTTATAGACTCTGTCCACAGCTATGCTTTTTTTCCTTCAAATTTACAGTATTCCAGCTAGGGATGTTAATTATGTCTGTGTAACTAAATCTTTTACTTTGATTTCTTTTCATTCCTGGGTTGCCTTATGCGTCATGAGGACACCTCTGACTTCTATACCAGCTGTGGAATCGTGGTGCCATTAGAGACATGGAGAGGAGTACCTGACACTGTGATCTTTGGAAAATGTTATCTAAAGGATGCCACTACAGAAATGCATACATTACATGTCTATAATAGGAAGACACTGCATACAATTGTCAGTGATATGCTAGCTTATCCCTGTAAATAAAAAGTAATGTTGAGAGATAAGCTATATGCATACAAAACGCAAAAACGTAATGACAATGACAATAATCTTACCCAGGTACAAAGGGTTACACTTCAGGACAAACTAGACCTCACCGGCCTACGATGAAACTTGGGAAGTGAATTCCCGTTGTCATAGCACCCATTTTAACTGTCTGGGTCCCACATGGAGATATCTGTATCTGTCTGTCTGTGCCTGTGTCTGAAGAGTGCAAACTGACTGTGAAAAGGCTTCCCGTTGTCATAGCACCCATTTTAACTGTCTGTGTCCCACATGGAGATCTCTTGGTCTGTCTGTCTGTGCCTGTGTCTGAAGAGTGCAAACTGACTGTGAAAAGACTGAGGCAGAGGCCTTTAAGGAAACAATTCATTGAGGCTGAACTGTAAAAAGTCATGGGACAACTATTGAGTCTTCTCATCTGTATTATCTGATTAACATCCATGATAACACATAAAAGCACTAAAGACACCTTTGAAAAAGCGGACCCTCGGCGATAGAGCCTTCTATGTGGCAGCCCCTGCCCTCTGGAACTCTCTCCCCTTGGAGATTCGCCAGACTCCTACATTGGACGCTTTCAAGTCTGCACTGAAGAGACATTTGTTTACTCAGGCTTTTGGCAATTAGTTAGTTGCGAAAGCAGAGCGAGCAAGTAATAATTTCGCAAATTTGTGCCTGATTTGCTGGGACCAGATTACATAAATGACCATATTTCTTACGTCATCATTGAGAGCTAGTCATACATACAGTATAATATATATATATAATCTGTAAAATAAAATAGCAAACGTAAGACGTAAGAAATATGGTCATTTATGTAATATGGTCCCAGCAAATCAGGCACAAATTTGCTGTTTTATTTGCATACGCATCAAAAGTGGCGGGTTGGCTGGGACGGTTTTTGGTGCAAAGTTACCACAGTATACCGCTAATCAACTTACAAATTATATAGTATATGTATGACTAGCTCTCAATGATGACGTAAGAAATATGGTCATGTATGTAATCAGCTGGTCCCAGCAAATCAGGCACACATTTGCTGTTTTATTTGCATACGCATCAAAAGTGGCGGGTTGGCTGGGACGGTTTTTAGCGCAAAGTAACCACAGTATACCGCTAATCAACTTACAAATTACATATATATAGTATATGTATGACTAGCTCTCAATGATGACGTAAGAAATATGTGGTTTAAAAGACCCAATGCCAGAGTGTAATTGGTTTTCGATGGTGACGTAATGACGATATGTTTTAGTGTTAGGAGGATTAAAGGTAATGCTCCTGTGTATACATGTATGTAATCTGGCACCACTGCCGTATCAGGCACAATTTGCAGGGACGGTGCAAACGCATCAAAAGTGACAGTTCATAATGGTCTAACGTACTTGTGCGCTCTGCTTGAGCACTAGTTGGCCATTTATGTCCTACTAGTGTGCAACAAGCAAGTATGCACTCGACAGAGTGCAGTTCTAGTTTGTTTTGTTTTGTGTTTTTCTGTTTTGTAAAGCGTCCTTGGGTTTCTTGAAAGGCGCTATATAAATTCAAGTTATTATTTGATGCACACCAAATGCCATTTAAATGCTCTGTACATGATCCCAAGGCCCCATTTGAAAAGTGACACCAAGAAGAACAACTTTAAACTTTAAATCAAAGAGAGCTCAGTGGCACCCTTGTTAAGACAACATGTGAGCCAGAGGTTGTGAGTTCAAATCCAGCTGTGTTCCTCCTACTTTCACTCTGCAGCATGTTTTGGAGAATAATATCCAGAACACTGGAAAGATGGAAAGCTGAGGAGATTCTCAGAGAGCATGGTGGCACTCTGTGATATGCTGCTGTCTATGTGAGCCACAGGTTGTGGGTTCAATTCCAGCATGTGTCTCCACAGTAAGCTGAATTATAAAAAGTGTGAATGGAGTTTCTAGGTGAAAGTGATTTTTTTGTCGTGCCAAAATCTGCCATTGAGCCCCATGTTAAAAGTCTCAAATTTGTAAGCACTATATTTCTAAAACTATGACACCTTTCAAAGATTCCTTTTCAGGCAAACATGTCCACCGTAAGATGAACCTAAGTAGGCTAGAATGGGGTTGGTAGGTTTAAGTATGTAGGACTAGTAGCATGCCAAAGTTTGTGCTATTGCGTTCCAGCATGTGTCTCCACAGTAAGCTGAACTAGAAAGCAGTTCCTGTAGAAACTGCGTGGGCTCGCGTAAAATGCTTTGTATAAAGTTATTGCCGTGTCAAGTTTGAAACTCGGGGACCGGAGTAATGGTGTTACCATTGGTGTTCTAAATCCATAATCAAAATTTCGGGACTGTAGCATATTGTAAAGAAAAGTAGAAAATGCATTAAAGCTGAAGTAAAAGTTAAAAAAAGTATGAAAATGTGTAAAAACTATAGTTTAAGCATAATAAAGTATGTGGAAGTTGTAGAAGTGTTTTTAAAGTTTTTCTTTAAATGTAAAAAAAAAAAAAAAATCTAAAAAATTGAAGTTTTTTCTTTTTAAGTAAAAAAAGAAAAAAAAATATTTTTAAGTTTTCATTTTTTTCATTTTTTTCATTTTTTCATTTTTTTCATTTCTTTCAATTTTTTTTTCATTTTTTAAATTTTTTTAATTTTTTTTAATTTTCTTTTAATTTTTTTTAATTTTTTTTAATTTTTTTTAATTTTTTTGAAAATATTTTTTTATAAACGTGTGTGTGTGTGTGTGTGTGTGTGCGTGCGTGCGTGCGTGCACTTGCGAGAGCTGTGTAAAGGGCAACCAATAGGAAGACAGGGTGTGTGTGTGCGTGCGTGCATGCGTGCGTGCGTGCTCTTGCGAGAGCTGTGTAAAGGCCATCCAATTGCACAAATAGCAGACCTACAAGCCCACAAGGTATCGCAGAGCAACTCATTGAGATCTTGTAACTTTAATTTCAGCCCTGTAATTAAGCTCTTATATGTCTCAGCTGTGGAAGTGTAAAAGACAAACAAGTGGCGCGCAACTTGAAGGTCTTGATCTTGAATGGTCTTGAATGGTCTTGAATGGGGGGAAACTATGCCCGAACAAATTGCTCTATCGCAAAAAGTAAAAGTCGAATGCAAATAATTTCTTCGCTGTGAGTGGCCTGAGATATTGAGGTACACCATGTGCGATTGTGGTGTTGGTACGATCGAAAATGTGGTTATAAGAGCGAGTTAAGAATTGTCATCGCGATAATTTCCTCGTAAGGATTTTACTATGGAGGTCAATGAGCAGATTGACTGTATTTGTGTCACTTAAAAGGCCGTAGTTCACATTCTGTATGTCTCTGTGTTTTGGTGGTCACATTGTGTGAAAGAGGACATGTGTGGCTACAAAATGACCAAAGGACATGCGTGTAAAGTGAATATTTTGGCCGGGACGGCAATTTGTTTGGTAAATTTTCAAGGAAAGATTTTCTGTTCACGCACTCTAGTGAAAGAAGCCCTGCACTCTAACTTGGCACTAATTAGGCGAAACGGCCTGCGATTGAACTGCGATTTCGGAAAAACCGTTTAATGTATTCGAATATGGTTTGAACCACGAAAAAGTCCAGAGTCGTGTGAGCTTTCTAAAGTTTAAATCACGTTTCTACGACAAAGTATGCCAGAGTAATGAGGCTGCAAAAGTGAGGTTGATTTAGAGATAAATCCCATACATTGTCAATGGGAGGAAAAAACTATAAATAAAGTTAAATATTTTAAAAAGTATAAACTTTTTCAAAACAACTTTTTCACCAATGAAAGTTCAAAGATAGATGAACATTATAAAGTTTGAATGAAGTTTCAAAGTGAAAGTATGACGGAGTAATAAGAGCTCAAAAAAGTTAACTGTGAAAAATGGGACCTTTCTTCCATCGACTCTCACTATAAAGAAAGTAAAAAAAAGTTAAAAAGTTAAAAAGTATAAAAAGTATAAAACTTTGTAAAAATAAAAATACAAGCACACATCACTGCAAAGAGCTGAACAGTTTGAAGTTTGAACTAAATTTCTAGTGTAAAGTATGTGGAAGTTATAAGGTCGCAAAAAAAAGGGTGGAATAAAGAAGAAGAATAAATATAAACTGACAAGAACTATTGTGTGCTCGCTGTGGCGAGCCCACAATAACTATTGTGTGCTCGCTGTGGCGAGCCCACAAATATAGACTGGCAATAACTATTGTGTGCTCGCTGTGGCGAGCCCACAATAAATATAGACTGGCAATAACTATTGTGTGCTCGCTGTGGCGAGCCCACAAATATAGACTGGCAATAACTATTGTGTGCTCGCTGTGGCGAGCACACAATAAAGTGTTACAATTACTAGAGTCTGGTTGCCCTTTGGGCAACCACACTAATAATAAAAAGTGATTATAATGCAACTAAAAAAATACATGAACCTGTCTACTGGCGCCCTCTACTGAAAGTGACGTCAGACTTCGGTGCTCTATAGATATTCCACTGTTTATAGCTTATATGAAGACTTTTGACATATGTATTTATTAGGCCTACCATGTTTTTTGGACTTGCCTAAATTGTAAATTGTAAAGTGCTTCACAGGAAGAAGAAATCACAGAAATAAGAAATATTGCGATTAATTTGCCCCCATAAGTTACTTTGCTTTTTTAAATTATGTTTTAGGCTACTCTATAGACTATAGGCCTACTAATAACACTAACATTTTAAAACAATTTAATATAAACCATGAAAAGTTGAATCATACACTTCAATGCAGCCATATAGCCTATAACGTCATTCAGTCTGTCATGAAATGAATTTTGATTGATTGATTGAAATATTTATTAACAGTTTGTAGAATGTACAGTACATTTTAAGCACAAACTCAATACAAAGACTGTTAACTGTGAGTGGACGACCCAATTAAGCATTACACTTGTTTACAACAGGGTCCACATTGTTCAATTCATCAAAACATTTAGAGACATACAAATAGACACTTCTATGTAGCTAAAGAACAGAACAGGAATTCATCAGAATGAATGAACGAACGAACGAACGAACGAACGAAATAATGAATGAATGAATGATTCTGAATGAATGAATGGATGGACGGACGGACGGACGGACGAACGAATTAATGAATAAATTGTGTGCCGCGTGCGTGTGTGTTTGTGCGTGTGTGTGTGTGTGTGTGTGTGTGTGTGTGTGTGTGTGTGTGTGTGGGTGGGGGGGGGGGGGGGGGGTGTTTCCTTGAGCTGCGGTGCACGGGATGCGCATGTGCATGCAATTTAAGTCCTCAGGTCGCACCACCGCACCTTGGTAAAAAAAAGTAACCTCACACACGCCAACTCCCAACACGTGCCTGCTAGTGTTTGTAACTTACAACATGGCGTTTGTTTTAATGAATAACTCGTAATGTAACATTTAATTGACATGGACATCGAGTAGACTAGACTCGTCAGTGTTTTTACCTGGCTGGTGAAAAACAAAAAAAGCTTCTACAATAATCTGCAGTGGAAACAGAAGTCCTCACTGTCCACTCTATAGGTGAGTGTTTGGTGTTTGCTCATTTAGCTCAGTGGTTTGCAAGCCTATTTATTCGGCATTTGAGGAGCCACGGATCACCATTTGATGACATTTAGCCTCTCAGACCCATTTGAGCCACGGACCACCATTTGATGAGAATTATAGCCGACTCAATCAGACCCAAAACTATTGGAATATTTTGTTGTTTGATAAGATTGCAGTATTTATTAACAGTTTGCAGAATGGGTACATTTCACATGAAAGCACAACTCAATACAAAAACTGTTACTGTGGTCTGTGGAGGCACACTGATACAGCATTACACTTAATTGTTTACAACAGGGTCCACCATTTTCAATTCATCAGAACATTTAGAGACTAAAACATATTTTCTATAAAAGTTTGTCCACAATTCCATTCTGTATTGACGTTGGTACCTAGCCCAAACATTTAGATTCTCGTAGAGGTTTTTTTTCGATTCTGACGAATCTCTCTACGAGAGTCTAAAAGATAACCCCCCCCCCCCCCCCCCTTAACGTCGAAAGTTGAACGTTTGTGCCTCAAAATCACTCTTACCTTGTACAAATGCAAAATCTAAGCTGCTTTAAATGTTGCCCCACTTGTTTGTGAGGTGTACGGAATCAGATTAAACACGGAACATGCTTATTTTTCAATAAAAAAGGTATTCTAATCCACTCTGTTTCTGAATCCTCCATTGTAAATGCGGTAAACGGCGCAACTGAATATTGCCCGCGCCCCTAGCGGCCAGGGTTCTCTTGCGCATTTACAATGGAGAGAAAAGCAAGATGGCCGCCAGATTCCGAGACAGAGTTGATTAAAATACCTTTTTTATTGAAAAATAAGCATGTTCCGTGTTTAATCTGATTCCGTACACCTCACAAACAAGTGGGGCAACATTTAAAGCAGCTTAGATTTTGCATTTGTACAAGGTAAGAGTGATTTTGAGGCACAAACGTTCAACTTTCGACGGTAAAGGGGGGGGGGGTTATCTTTTAGACTCTCGTAGAGAGATTCGTCAGAATCGAAAAAAAACCTCTACGATAATCTAAATGTTTGGGCTAGTTGGTACCATTAGGAGAGATAACAGGCAAACGTTGATCAAAAATGACAATTATTTTACATCTAATTGTGTAGACTTCTGTTCTGGTATTACATTAATGAATGCAGATATTTACTCTGATTGGTTCATTTGGTTTCATTCTATCAAGAGTTAAAGATTCAATAAGTGTCCATTTGGTTACAAACTCATCATTCATTTAGTTGGGGACTTGATTGATTGATTGATTGAAATATTTATTAACAGTTTGTAGAATTTACACCTTGCTGGAAGGACCAATGGTGCACTGGCTTATATAATTAACTGCTTAATTATCATTAAGGAATTGATGGAATTGCCTGTGTGTAATTTCACTTTGATTTTCCAATTGATAAAGCAGCAACTAGTTAGTTAGAAGCATTGTTGTTTTGTGTGATGTGAAGCTTTTATTTGCTGAAGTTTTTCCAATTTGACAATGTGTTTGTGTGTGTGTGTGTGTGTGTGTGTGTGTGTGTGTGCGTGCGCAACATTGTGATTTGGATTGCACACACACCTGAGTCAAAATTACTAATTGACATCACCAGCTGCTTGATTGGAAATTTGGAAGTGACTGTTTAGTCATGTTGTGTTGCACATGTTTCCTTGTGTACAACATATAGACCATGTTGAAGTAACAACACACAAGAGAACTAAAATGGTTTATAATGTGTTCATTTATTGACACTGTGGGGAAGCAAAATTATGTGTGGGTCACCTGCCTGTCTCATATGCAGTGTTGTTGGCAATCCTGTTGATTGGGAAGGTGCCAAAGCACTGTAGAGGGGTGTTCATGTTCATATCTGTATGGTGTTTTGTCTTTTTGAGTGGTGCAACCACTCCTATTTACCTTTTGCAGACCACGGCCATGTTTTTTTTTCCAGAGTTTGGAAGCACTCGTTTTCAGTAAAGCAATGTCCTGCTGCCTCTTGCATTATGTGCTAATTCAAAACAGGTGGTACACAGGGCAGTTGAGTGATATCCAACGAGCACTTCCAAACTCCAGCACTTAGAAAAATAATCACCTGCAAGGACACAAAGTAACTCATAACATGTATACAGTGAATTTTTATGAAAGAGAATAAGTCAAGCTTTCCATACAGCTGCAATGTTCGACATTGTGTAATACTGTGTGTGTGTGTGTGTGTGTGTGTGTGTGTGTGTGTGTGTGTGTGTGGCCTAACAGACAGATACACACAGGCCAGGGAGGAGGGCTTGTACAGTATCACTCACTTCAGATGGGTCTGATTTTTATAATTAATTTCGGAATTAATTGGGCCTTTGAAATATAGTGGAATCAGTTTGGAAATTCCTTTGATTAAGAGTCATTTAGCCACTATTTGCAACACTTAATGTGGTGAATCTAGAGTTGCAATGCCCTCCATTGACATCCCATTGATCCAAATTGCATTTGCGATCTGTATTGAACAACGTTAAACTCATTGCAGCTGTAGTAGGGCAAGCTTGAATTATCCTCTTTCAATCTGCCATGCTTTTGTTTCCTAAAAATCTTTTGAGCTACTTTCTGTCAATAAAAAATCCGTGTTGGGATATTTTTGAGTGACACAACCACTCCTGTAGACAGCTCTGTGTGGCTGGGTCCCTGGGTCGTTATAGCATTTGTTCACCATGTGTCATTGTTGCACAGCCTAACACACAGGCCACGGAGGAGAGCTTGTACAGTACAGTACAGTACAGTACAGTACAGTACAGCAGACATATTTCGACATGGAAGCATTGATACTTTAGCTTAAACGGATAGTTCACAATGTTTTAACTTAAGCTGTATGAAATACTTGCCATTAATAGTGGTTGCAACTTTATTGATTAATTGCCCGAGTCCCGTGGTGGGAGTTCTGCTCTGGTTTTGGTGAATATTAAAGGGACACTTTTTGCAATATATGTTAATGACGATTAGAAGATTTAGAACACTTTCCTGGGGGTCTTTATGTGTGTAATATGTGGTTTTAGATTTGAGTCCTTCCTGGACTAAAATTCCCGTAATGCTTTGGTGCACTGCTCCTCCTTTTGGATAGAGGGAGGGCTGTCTTACTGAGCCAACATGTAGTCCAGGAAGGATGTGAGCCCAGTGTCCATGACAAACCACATATTACACACACAAAGACCCCCAGGAAAGTGTTAAATCTTCTAAATGTCATTAACATATGTTTTGCAAAAAGGGTGACAAGTTACACGTGTGTGTGTGTGTGTGTGTGTGTGTGTGTGTTTGCGCACACACCTGAGTCAAAATTACTAATTGACATCACCAGCTGCTTGATTGGAAGTGACTGTTAAGTCATGTTGTGTTGCACATGTTTCCTTGTGTATAACATATAGACCATGTTTAAGTAACAACACACAAGAGAACAAAAATGGTTTATAATGTGTTAATTTATTGACACTGGGGAAGCTAAATTATGTGTGGGTCACCTGCCTGTCTCATATGCAGTGTTGTTGGCAATCCTGTTGATTGGGAAGGTGCCAAAGCACTGTAGAGGGGTGTTCATGTTCATATCTGTATGGTGTTTTGTCTTTTTGAGTGGTGCAACCACTCCTATTTACCTTTTGCAGACCACGGCCATGTTTTTTTCCCAGAGTTTGGAAGCACTCGTTTTCAGTAAAGCAATGTCCTGCTGCCTCTTGCATTATGTGCTAATTCAAAACAGATGGTACACAGGGCAGTTGAGTGATATCTAACGAGCACTTCCAAACTCCAGCACTTAGAAAAATAATCACCTGCAAAAAGGGTGACAAGTTACACAAGTTAATTGATAAAATAATTCCCCGTTAAGTTTCCTCATAGACTTTTCAAAAAGTATTTATTTAAAGATGTTTACGCTGCGGACAAAGCCAACTTGAGTTGTCACAAATCATGACAAACACAATGTTTTGGGCCGATCAAATACTTTGTAATTTCTTTCTAATTATTTGATCATCCCAAAACATTGTGTTTATTGTCATGATTTGTCACAACTCCAGTTGGCTTTGTCTGCGGTGTAAACGTCTTTAAATAAATACTTTTTGAAAAGTCTATGACGAAATGAACACGGAATTCTTTTCCGGGTCTCTCGATGGAGCGGGACTGTGACGCTCTATAGATCTTTAACTCTTGAGAGCGTTAAATGAAACCAAATATTTGGTTTCATTTTACGCTCAAGAGTTAAATTATTGTTAAAAATCTGCATTACTTAATTACTTACAAGAAGTCTACACAATTAGAGAATGTAGAAGAATTGTTATTTTGATCAACATCTGCCTGCTATCTCTCCTATAATGGTACCAACATCAATACAGCATGGAATGGTGGAAAAAATCTTATCCAACGACACCAACATATTCTTTAGTTTTGGGTCTGAGAGGCTAAATGTCATCAAATGGTGGCTCAAATGGGTCTGAGAGGCTAAATGTCTTCAAATGGTGGCTCAAATGGGTCTGAGAGTCTAAACGTCATCAAATGGTGGCTCAAATGGGTCTGAGAGGCTAAATGTCTTCAAATGGTGGTCCGTGGCTCAAATGGTTCTGAGAGGCTAAATGTCTTCAAATGGTGGCTCAAATGGGTCTGAGAGTCTAAACGTCATCAAATGGTGGCTCAAATGGGTCTGAGAGGCTAAATGTCTTCAAATGGTGGTCCGTGGCTCAAATGGGTCTGAGAGGCTAAATGTCATCAAATGGTGGCTCAAATGGGTCTGAGAGTCTAAACGTCATCAAATGGTGGCTCAAATGGGTCTGAGAGGCTAAATGTCTTCAAATGGTGGTCCGTGGCTCAAATGGGTCTGAGAGGCTAAACGTCATCAAATGGTGGCTCAAATGGGTCTGAGAGGCTAAATGTCTTCAAATGGTGGTCCGTGGCTCAAATGGGTCTGAGAGGCTAAATGTCATCAAATGGTGGTCCGTGGCTCAAATGGGTCTGAGAGGCTAAATGTCTTCAAATGGTGGCTCAAATGGGTCTGAGAGGCTAAATGTCTTCAAATGGTGGTTCCGTGGCTCAAATGGGTCTGAGAGGCTAAATGTCATCAAATGGTGGTTCCGTGGCTCAAATGGGTCTGAGAGGCTAAATGTCGTCAAATGGTGGTCCGTGGCTCAAATGGGTCTGAGAGGCTAAATGTCGTCAAATGGTGGTTCCGTGGCTCAAATGCCCAATAAATAATGGGCCTTGATATGAAAAGGGTTAAACCACCGATCTTAATGTACAAACTAACATATAGTAACGAAATATTTCAAATTAACGTAGTGGAGTAAAAGTACAATATTTGCCTCTGATATGTAGTGGTAAAATTACTGGAAATTGAAATACTCCAAGTAAAATATATATTCTTTTATTATGTTTTTCCTATATTACAACCGTCCAAACGTGTGTAACTATCATGCCAGAATCGTATACCCCTGCTTTAAAGGAGTAATGTCACATTTTTCTGGACGCCGAAGATATGCTCAATTTTTGTCCGAAGTAAAGGCTTCAAAAGTAAAAGTTTGGTTTATTTTCAAGGGGCGTTAGTCCCTCCTATATTCGGCTCCAATTGACAATGAATGTTGAATTTACGTCGTGTGTCTTTTCAAATCGACATACGTTGTCATGATGACACCCCTCACTTCACACGAGTGTTTTTTTTATACAGCTTTTGTCTCATTTCATTGACAATGAAAGGAGAAATTAGGTCAAATTTCCGCCAAATATGATGTAAATTAAACATGAATTACATAGGGACCATTGGGGACCACCATTCTTGATGATGATGTACAATGATGAGTGCCCCTCACTTCACACACAGGTGTGATTTTTTGGTGTTAAGCAATATGTTATACTTTAACTATTGAAAAATAGCAGATCTACAAGCTCATAGTGTTGCTATAGCTATAGCTATTTTTGAAAATTTGTGAAAATGTGGCACAAATCTTTTAATATATTCTCTCATTGCGAACGTTTTTAACTCAAATCTTTGCTTCTGGGGAGGTCCCTGGAACAGCATATTTTCAGATGGGGGTCGCCCGTCAATTTCAATTTTTTTGGGGGTCCTTGACATGTGTTTGAAAACCACTGACATAGAAACGCACACAAAAAAACATGAGGATTTTCAGTAAACTGTCAGGATTTAGAAGGCATTTGTAGAATTGTCCTCGGGTCTAATCCTTTTTTTTTGTTTATTTTTAAAGGAAAATGATGCCTGCTGCCCTTGTCTGGAACCCTCCTCAGAACGGCGGTGGGGGAGAGGTACAGATTTGGCTCCCTGCCTCTCCCCGGTCTTTGGACCCGGCAGACCGGTGAGTGTTATTACAATGTTATTTTATTACAGTGTTAAGCGAACGCTTAACACTGTAATTTTTTAAGTTTGAGTACTTCGGTCATTCCTTAAAGATGGAGTGCCGTGATTTTTTTGTCCACCATAAAACATGATCATCAGGTCTTATTGTTATATAAGGAGGTATAACTTGTACAGTATTTGTTAAAATGTTGTTTTTATGTGGGCACGGCCGGCACGCCCATCAGTTCATTAAGTATGCCTGGTTTGCCTGATGGGTGGTGATCCACCTGAACTGAAGCCGCACCCACAGCTGTAGTATGATAATGTGTGATGGTGTGATGTCACTATATTAGTTTATTTCATTGGCTCGTTTGACTGTCAAGGGTTCATCCTCCCTACGTTACATCTCGGATCCAAATATTATAATTTTACCTCCACTACATTTATTTGAAAACATTAGTTACTAGCTACTTTAAAAAAAAAAATTTATTACAAAAAAAAGTTCTTATTTGGATTATTTTTTCAGTTCCAATTGACTATGAATGGAGAATTTACGTCATGTGTGTCTGAGCAAATCGACATACGACATTATATACGATGACAAGACAAGAGCACCGCTCACTTCACACAAGTGTGATTTTTATTCATACAGCTTTTGTCCCCACACGTCTCAATATTTGCAATTTGCAATATATTGACAATCAAAGGAGAACTTAGGTACAGTACAGTACAGTACAGCACCACTCACTTCAGACGGTTCTGATGTTTTGTTTGTTTGTTTATTTTTAAAGGAGAATGATGCTCTTGTCTGGAACCCTCCTCAGAACGGCGTGGGGGAGAGGTACAGATTTGGCTCCCTGCCTCTCCCAGACCCTCCTCAGAACGGCGTGGGGGAGAGGTACAGATTTGGCTCCCTGCCTCTCCCAGACCCTCCTCAGGACAGCGTGGGGGAGAGGTACAGATTTGGCTCCCTGCCTCTCCCAGACCCTCCTCAGAACGGCTTGGGGGAGAGGTACAGATTTGGCTCCCTGCCTCTCCCAGACCCTCCTCAGAACGGTGTGGGGGAGAGGTACAGATTTGGCTCCCTGCCTCTCCCAGACCCTCCTCAGAACGGCGTGGGGGAGAGGTACAGATTTGGCTCCCTGCCTCTCCCCGGCCTGTGGACCCGGCAGACCGGTGAGTTGGGGGGGGGGGGGGGGGGGGGGGGATGTGTGTGTGTGCGGGGGGGGGGGGGGGGGGGGGGTTTGTCTGTCTGTGTGTGCGCGCATGTGTTTGCCGTGTGTGTGTTGAATCTGTTTTTGATTGGCCCGACGCGACGTGTAATCTACGAGCATGTTGAATTTGGGGCCCGACGTTGACAACATTAAATCAATGTGATTTACGACGCTGAACGACGCTGGATCTACGTCAGTTATAGTGTAGTTCTCCCCGGGGTATGGGTTGAATCTGGGATAATCGGGCATAATGGGCAGGCGGGTCGTGCAGGGACTGGGTGGTGCAGGAACCGGGTCGTACCCAGCGGTCCCTCGTGCGACCCCCGTCCATTGTGCTCTGATACCCGGCCTCCCGTACCAAGGTCTTTAGTCTAGTTTCTCTCTTCTCTAGTTTCAGGTTTCAGGTTTTCAGGTTTCATCTCTTCACATCTCTTCAAAGTACCAACTGTTGAATATCTTGTTTCCTTCCCAAGGTTGTTTCCTTCCCGCCAGGTTGGCCAAATGTTTTCCCTATCTTGTACTTTCCTTCCCGCCAGGTTGGCCAAATGTTGTCGTTTCTGTTTGATTAACCTCTTTTCGTAGTACTTTTCAGGTGGTTTCTGTTTGATTAACCTCTTTTCGTAGTACTTTTCAGGTGGCAAAAGTTGAATTTGTGTCACTCTTCTAGTGACCCAAATTAACATATGAATTAGTGCAGCTCTGTACCGTATTACCCTACATAGCTATTAGGACGTTGTCATTCATCATTCATTGGAGTCCCATCATGGCAAGGTAACTATATTACCTATACTATATTGATTAGGGGCATCTGCTAAATGCCTAAATTGTACATTGTTGATGAAATAATATTAAATATATACACAGCAAGGTGTGTGTGTATTTTTATTATTTTATCAACAATTTGCAATTTAGGCATTTAACAGATGCCCTTAATCCAGCCAATTTTAAATAAATAATATTTATTTATACAACCGTGGTTACTAAAGTAAACTTTAACGTTGTATTAAATAGAAATTTCACAAAATACCTTTAGTTTATGGGACTTTATGAACTCCCGTGACCTGAACTTCCAGTTCGTCCCAGGTAAGTCTTTTGGGAGGGACTCGGACCCTTTTGTTTCCAGAACCTAGTCCTTGTGGAGAACAGGAGGCAGCGCTATGCTGCCCTGATTTTCTACTGAGCCACTGCCCCCAGCTAGCGAAGGCGCTGCCACATCTAGGTTATAGTATGTGGAGAAAGTCGAGGGTGTAGACCAGCTTGCTGCTGTGCAGACTTCCTGAATAGAGACACCCTTGTAGAGTGCCCAGGAAGCTGCCACGCCTCTCGTGGAGTGGGCCCTCAGGGCTTGAGGGGAATCCACGCCTTGGCTAGTGTAGGCCAGACGGAAGGCTTCCACTATCCAGTTGGAGATAGTGACCTTCGTGACAGGCTTTCCTTTGGTCCTGGCACCCCAGGACACGAAGAGTTGGCTTCCTTGTCTGAAGGGAGCCAGTCTATCCACGTATATGCGTAAGGCACTGACTGGGCAGAGGCAGTTAAGCCTCATGTCATGATGCGAACGGCGGGGGGTGGAATGCCTGTAGGTTCACTGGCACACACAGAGCATTTTTGGGAATGAAGGCGGGTTTGCTTTTAGGGTGACCTTGGTCGACCCATCATTGAACCTCATGCAGTCTGGAGAGATCGAGAGCGCATGTTAGGTCGCTGACCCTTTTTGCCGTCGTGAGGGCGATCAGGAGAGCCACCTTCAAGGTTAGGAGCTTGAGGCTCACTGTTTGTAGTGGTTCAAAAGGTGCTGTAGCCTGAGCCTTTAGAACCAGGGACAAATCCCACGAGGGGACAAGGGATCTGCATGTCCTATGTTCCCTGTGTACACCCTTCATGAACTGTTTTACCAGCGGGTGCTTCCACACCGTCTGGTTAACAAGGCCCGGGTGGCAGGCGGAAATTGCTGCCAGGTGGACCTTGACTGAGGAGAGACCTAGACCGTTGTCTAGGAGCTCCTGTAGAAATGTCAGGACGTCGATCACTGAGGCCTGGTAGGGGACAACTTGGTCTAGTCTTCGTGACGCTCGAAAACGCGCCAGGCTGTGTCGTAACGGTCCCTTGTTGACTGGGCCCTGCCTTTCTGAATCGTTTCGATGACGATCGGAGCTAGGCCCACGGAGGTCAACATCACCCTTTGACGGGCCAGACGTCTAGGTCCTGGGGGTGAGGGGGAAAGATCTCCCCTCTCGCTTGGGAGAGGAGATCCGCTCGAAGAGGAATTTTCCACGGCTGGTCGTAGAGGAGAGGGGTTATTTCCGACCTCCAGACCCCCAGGACGGGGCTATTAGGAGCACCGTCAGACCCTGAGTCCTCACTCTGTCCAGAGTGGGGCTGATGAGGGATAGCGGGGTAAAGGCGTAGAGAAGGGTTTTGGGCCATCGGTGTGACAGAGCGTCTAGCCCCGATGTTGAAGGTCCCGTGATTGCGAAGAAGAGGGGACACTTCGTGTTCTCCTCTGTGGCAAAGAGATCCACCCTGGATTTCCCAAACCTGCTCCAGACCTGGGACGCTGCATGAGGATGTAGCGACCAGTCTGTGTAGAGAGATTGAGTTAAGTGTTATGCCTATGAAGTCTATTGACTGCGTCGGCATGAGCATGCTCTTCTCGTGGTTTATTAAAAACCGAGCGAGGCGAGAGTGGCTGAGCACGCGATGTGTGTGCAACAGTGCTTCTCGCGGAGAGTTTGCAAGTAGGATCCAGTCGTCCACATATGTTGCGATACGGATTCCTTACTGTCGCAGGGGAGCAATAGCTGCCGCGGTGCATTTTATGAAAACTCTCGGACTCAGAGACATTCCGAAGGGAAGGACTGTGTATTCGTACACTTTTCCTTTGAACCCAAAGTGCAGAAATCTTCTGTGCGGGTGGTAAATCGGAATGTGGAAGTATGCATCTTGCAGGTCTATTGACGTAAACCAATCCCCCTCGCGGATTAGGCGCAGGAGGAGTGGTGGTGTCAACATTTTGAATCGCAAATGACGGTTCAATGCTGAACCGTCACTTGAAAAAGCTGCGACTCGAAGTGTACTCTCTTACACGGCCCGTCTGAGCCAAGAGAGAATAGACGCAACACTGCAGTGCGTGGCATCATTCAAAAGGGGACGCTCGATTCCCTTTCATGCATGCCTCCGAATGGCAGGGTTAATGGCCTCGGCGGTCTATCTAATCCGCCTAGCAAGACTACATATGAGACCTTTCCAACAATGGATAGGCTCTCTACATGTACCAATGCACCGTCGCCACCAGAAGGTAACAGTGACGTCACAATGCACACTAGCCCTTCAATGGTGGTCAGACAGAAAAACCCTCTCAGAGGGCGTCCCCATGGGAAAGCCTCTGATCAGGAAAGTCGTCACCACAGATGCCAGCATGACAGGCTGGGGAGCCACGCTGGAAGGATTCACAGCCAGAGGTTTATGGTTGGGGCCACTACGTGCCCTTCACATAAATTACTTGGAGCTTATGGCGGTCTTCCTCCCTGAGACACTTCGAGCAGCGCATCCGGGGTTGCCACGTCCTAGTCAGGACAGACAACACCACGGCCATGTGCTACATCAACAGACAAGGCGGACTCAGGTCCCCTCGTCTTCATCAACTGGCTCGGAAACTAATCCTGTGGTGCAACACACGCCTTCTCTCCATAGTAGCGCGTCATGTCCCAGGTCTTCTGAACACAGGGGCAGACCTCTCCGCTATGCAGACTGGTCGCTACATCCTCATGCAGCGTCCCAGGTCTGGAGCAGGTTTGGGAAACCCAGGGTGGATCTCTTTGCCTCAGAGGAGAACACGAAGTGTCCCCTCTTCTTCGCAATCACGGGACCATCAACATCGGGGCTAGACGCTCTGTCACACCGATGGCCCAAAACCCTTCTCTACGCCTTTACCCCGCTATCCCTCATCAGCCCCACTCTGGACAGAGTGAGGACTCAGGGTCTGACGGTGCTCCTAATAGCCCCGTCCTGGGGGACTATTAGGAGGGGAGGTCGGAAATAACCCCTCTCCTCTACGACCAGCCGTGGAAAATTCCTCTTTGATCGGATCTCCTCTCCCAAGCGAGAGGGGAGATCTTTCACCCTCACCCCCAGGACCTAGACGTCTGGCCCGTCAAAGGGTGATGTTGACCTCCGTGGGCCTACCTCCGATCGTCATCGAAACGATTCAGAAAGGCAGGGCCCAGTCAACAAGGGACCGTTACGACACAGCCTGGCGCGTTTGAGCGTCACGAAGACCAGACCAAGTTGTCCCCTACCAGGCCTCAGTGATCGACGTCCTGACATTTCTACAGGAGCTCCTAGACAACGGTCTAGGTCTCTCCTCAGTCAAGGTCCACCTGGCAGCAATTTCCGCCTGCCACCCGGGCCTTGTTAACCAGACGGTGTGGAAGCACCCGCTGGTAAAACAGTTCATGAAGGGTGTACACAGGGAACATAGGACATGCAGATCCCTTGTTCCCTCGTGGGATTTGTCCCTGGTTCTAAAGGCTCTAGCTACAGCACCTTTTGAACCACTACAAACCGTGAGCCTCAAGCTCCTAACCTTGAAGGTGGCTCTCCTGATCGCCCTCACGACGGCGAAAAGGGTCAGCGACCTAACATGCGCTCTCGATCTCTCCAGACTGCATGAGGTTCAATGATGGTTCGACCAAGGTCACCCTAAAGGCAAACCCGCCTTCATTCCCAAAAATGCTGTGTGTGTGTGCCAGTGAACCTACAGGCATTCCACCCCCCGCCGTTCGCCTCATGACATGAGGCTTAACTGCCTTTGCCCAGTCAGTGCCTTACGCATATACGTGGATAGACTGGCTCCCTTCAGACAAGGAAGCCAACTCTTCGTGTCCTGGGGCGCCAGGACCAAAGGAAAGCCTGTCACGAAGGTCACTATCTCCAACTGGATAGTGGAAGCCATCCGTCTGGCCTACACTAGCCAAGGAGTGGATTCCCCACAAAGCCCTGAGGGCCCACTCCACGAGAGGCGTGGCAGCTTCCTGGGCACTCTACAAGGGTGTCTCTATTCAGGAAGTCTGCACAGCAGCAAGCTGGTCTACACCCTCGACTTTCTCCACATACTATAACCTAGATGTGGCAGCGCCTTCGCTAGCTGGGGGCAGCGGCTCAGTAGAAAATCAGGGCAGCATAGCGCTGCCTCCTGTTCTCCACAAGGACTAGGTTCTGGAAACAAAAGGGTCTGAGTCCCTCCCAAAAGACTTACCTGGGACCCACTGGAAGTTCAGGTCACGGGAGTTCATAAAGTCCCATAAACGAAAGGTATTAAGTGAAATTTCTATTTAATACAATGTTAAAGGTTACTTCAGTAACCACGGTTGTTTAAATAAATTGAGCGTTTCATGTTGATTGTAATATTATCATTATGCTTCATATTAACTTTAATATTGTGTTCTGTGCTGTGTTCTGTCCCCTCCCCCCCACCCCCTCCCCCCCACTCTCGGCCTGCACCTTGTCGTGGTGAGTGGGCTTTAAACCAAGACAGGCCATTCATACCCATTACCTCATTTACTGCCACAGTGAATGAATAAATGTGGCCAAAGTTTCGTGACATATTGGTTGTTCAGTTTGACCCACCAGTTTTAGAGATATGGCTTAAAGAGTAATGTCTTGCAGAGTTGAGAAAGCAGGCTTGAAAGGTTCACTTCTGTGTTCTCAAACTTTACACCTAGCTACATGTTTAAGCATTTATTTTGTATTTATTTACATGTAGATTTCAGCTCTGACACTTATTTCATACATGCTCCAGTTTGTGAAGAGTGTCTGTGCTATTAACTCATTTTGGATAAAAAAGGGCTTTCTCCTCTGGTGAAAAGCTGGAGGTTGTGCGATGGCAGGCTCTCAGTCAAATCTGGTCACAAATAATCCACCCCTTGCCCGTGATGTTTTGTTTTTCCTTTCTTTTCTAGTAGTCACAGAATGTTTGTCTCAATTACGACCGTTTAGATAAACACAGGTTTACTCTGTTCCGCGATATGCTGTGAATGCTGGACAACATAGCGACATGCGACACATAATGTACAGTACAGTACGGTTCACCTATAACGACATGCGACACATAATGTACAGTACAGTACGGTTCACCTTTAACGACATGCGACACATAATGTACAGTACAGTACGGCTCACCTATAACAACATGCGACACATAATGTACAGTACAGTACGGCTCACCTATAACAACATGTGACACATATTTACAGTACAGTACGGCTCACCTATAACGACATGCGACACCTAATGTACAGTACAGTACGGCTCACCTATAACGACATGCAACACATAATGTACAGTACAGTACGGCTCACTTATAACGACATGCGATACATAATGTACAGTACAGTACGGCTCACCTATAACGACATGCGACACATAATGTACAGTACAGTACTGTAGATCACATAATCACCACCTGTCTCCTTTTACTGTCGATCACATAATCACCACCTGTCCCTTTTTACAGTAACTGTAGAAAACCCCACCACTCTCCGGCTGAGAGTGGGGTGGAACCGGAGCTGATCACCTCATTCCTCCTCTAGTGGTGGGTGGGGCTATACTGAATACTAGTTGGGCTCACCTGTGGCTGGCCTATAAAGGCTTTAAACCAAGACAGGCCATTCATACCCATTACCTCATTTACTGCCACAGTGAATGCATAAATGTGGCCAAAGTTTCGTGACATATTGGTTGTTCAGTTTGACCCACCAGTTTTAGAGATATGGCTTATAGAGTAATGTCTTGCAGAGTTGAGAAAGCAGGCTTGAAAGGTTCACTTCTGTGTTTCTCAAACTTTATACCTAGCTACATGTTTAAGCATTTATTTTGTATTTATTTACATGTAGATTTCAGCTCTGACACTTATTTCATACATGCTCCAGTTTGTGAAGAGTGTCTGTGCTATTAACTCATTTTGGATAAAAAAGGATCTTTTCTCCTCTGGTGAAAAGCTGGAGGTTGTGCGATGGCAGGCTCTCAGTCAAATCTGGTCACAAATAATCCACCCCTTGCCCGTGATGTTTTGTTTTTCCTTTCTTTTCTAGTAGTCACAGAATGTTTGTCTCAATTACGACCGTTTAGATAAACACAGAGGTTTACTCTGTTCCGCGATATGCTGTGAATGCTGGACAACATAACGACATGCGACACATAATGTACAGTACAGTACGGTTCACCTTTAACGACATGCGACACATAATGTACAGTACAGTACGGCTCACCTATAATGACATGCGACACATAATGTACAGTACAGTACGGTTCACCTTTAACGACATGCGACACATAATGTACAGTATAGTACGGTTCACCTTTAACGACATGCGACACATAATGTACAGTATAGTACGGTTCACCTTTAACGACATGCGACACATAATGTACAGTATAGTACGGTTCACCTATAACGACATGCGACACATAATGTACAGTATAGTACGGTTCACCTTTAACGACATGCGACACATAATGTACAGTACAGTACGGTTCACCTTTAACGACATGCGACACATAATGTACAGTACGGTTCACCTTTAACGACATGCGACACATAATGTACAGTACAGTACGGTTCACCTTTAACGACATGCGACACATAATGTACAGTACAGTACGGCTCACCTTTAACGACATGCGACACATAATGTACAGTACAGTACGGTTCACCTTTAACGACATGCGACACATAATGTACAGTACAGTACGGTTCACCTATAACAACATGTGACACATAATGTACAGTACAGTACGGCTCACCTATAACGACATGCAACACATAATGTACAGTACAGTACGGTTCACCTATAACGACATGCGACACATAATGTACAGTACAGTACGGTTCACCTTTAACGACATGCGACACATAATGTACAGTACAGTACGGCTCACCTATAACGACATGCGACACATAATGTACAGTACAGTACGGTTCACCTTTAACGACATGCGACACATAATGTACAGTACGGCTCACCTATAACGACATGCGACACATAATGTACAGTACAGTACGGCTCACCTTTAACGACATGCGACACATAATGTACAGTACAGTACGGTTCACCTTTAACGACATGCGACACATAATGTACAGTACAGTACGGCTCACCTATAACGACATGCGACACATAATGTACAGTACAGTACGGCTCACCTTTAACGACATGCGACACATAATGTACAGTACGGCTCACCTATAACGACATGCGACACATAATGTACAGTACAGTACGGCTCACCTTTAACGACATGCGACACATAATGTACAGTACGGCTCACCTATAACGACATGCGACACATAATGTACAGTACGGTTCACCTTTAACGACATGCGACACATAATGTACAGTACAGTACGGCTCACCTTTAACAACATGCGACACATAATGTACAGTATGGCTCACCTATAACGACATGCGACACATAATGTACAGTACAGTACGGCTCACCTTTAACAACATGCGACACATAATGTACAGTACAGTACGGTTCACCTTTAACGACATGCGACACATAATGTACAGTACGGTTCACCTTTAACGACATGCAACACTTAATGTACAGTACGGCTCACCTTTAACGACATGCGACACATAATGTACAGTACAGTACGGTTCACCTTTAACGACATGCAACACTTAATGTACAGTACAGTACGGCTCACCTATAACGACATGCGACACATAATGTACAGTACAGTACGGTTCACCTTTAATGACACGCAACACATAATGTACAGTACAGTACGGCTCACCTATAACGACATGCGACACATAATGTACAGTACAGTACGGTTCACCTTTAACGACATGCGACACATAATGTACAGTACAGTACGGCTCACCTATAACATGTGACACATAATGTACAGTACAGTACGGCTCACCTATAACGACATGCGACACATAATGTACAGTACAGTACGGCTCACCTATAACGACATGCGACACATAATGTACAGTACGGCTCACCTATAACGACATGCGACACATAATGTACAGTACAGTACGGCTCACCTATAACGACATGCGACACATAATGTACAGTACAGTACAGTACGGCTCACCTATAACGACATGCGACACATAATGTACAGTACAGTACGGTTCACCTATAATGACATGCGACACATAATGTACAGTACAGTACGGTTCACCTTTAACGACATGCGACACATAATGTACAGTACAGTACGGCTCACCTATAACGACATGCGACACATAATGTACAGTACGGTTCACCTATAACGACATGCGACACATAATGTACAGTACAGTACAGTACGGCTCACCTATAACAACATGCGACACAATGTACAGTACAGTACGGCTCACCTATAACGACATGCGACACATAATGTACAGTACAGTACAGTACGGCTCACCTATAACAACATGCGACACAATGTACAGTACAGTATGGCTCACCTATAACGACATGCGACACATAATGTACAGTACAGTACAGTACGGCTCACCTATAACAACATGCGACACAATGTACAGTACAGTACAGTACGGCTCACCTATAACGACATGTGACACATAATGTACAGTACGGCTCACCTATAACGACATGCGACACATAATGTACAGTACAGTATGGCTCACCTATAACGACATGCGACACATAATGTACAGTACGGTTCACCTATAACGACATGCGACACATAATGTACAGTACAGTACAGCTCACCTATAACGACATGCGACACATAATGTACAGTACGGTTCACCTATAACGACATGCGACACATAATGTACAGTACAGTACAGCTCACCTATAACGACATGCGACACATAATGTACAGTACAGTACGGCTCACCTATAACGACATGCGACACATAATGTACAGTACAGTACGGCTCACCTATAACGACATGCGACACATAATGTACAGTACAGTACGGTTCACCTATAACGACATGCGACACAATGTACAGTACAGTACAGTACGGCTCACCTATAACGACATGCGACACATAATGTACAGTACAGTACGGCTCACCTATAACGACATGCGACACAATGTACAGTACAGTACAGTACGGCTCACCTATAACGACATGCGACACATAATGTACAGTACAGTACGGCTCACCTATAACGACATGCGACACATAATGTACAGTACAGTACGGTTCACCTATAACGACATGCGACACATAATGTACAGTACAGTACGGTTCACCTATAACGACATGCAACACATAATGTACAGTACAGTACAGTACAGTATGGCTCACCTATAACGACATGCGACACATAATGTACAGTACAGTACGGCTCACCTATAACGACATGCGACACATAATGTACAGTACAGTACGGTTCACCTATAACGACATGCGACACATAATGTACAGTACAGTACGGTTCACCTATAACGACATGCAACACATAATGTACAGTACAGTACAGAACAGTATGGCTCACCTATAACGACATGCGACACATAATATACAGTACGGCTCACCTATAACGACATGCGACACATAATGTACAGTACAGTACGGCTCACCTATAATGACATGCGACACATAATGTACAGTACAGTACAGTACGGTTCACCTATAACGACATGCGACACATAATGTACAGTACAGTACAGTACGGCTGGGGTGCTGGGGGCCATGGCTGCTGTTGGGGAGCTGGGGGCCATGTCTGTTGGGGAGCTGGGGGCCATGTCTGCTGGGGGGCTGGGGCCCATGGTCGCTGCTGCGCCGATGGTGGCGAGAGCTGGGGAGGGGGACTCGGGTCCATCTCTGATGGCAGGGTGATCCGTGCTCGAAGGACCATGAAAGAATAGGCCCTGCGGTAAGCCCCGCCCGCTCGCTCAGCTGCCTCGATACCGTTGTTAAGCAGGACAAACATCAGCGAACCTCCATTGAGGACCGTGTTATGTCGGCGTTTTTCCGAAGAGGAATAGAAGCATTCATATCAACAACATTCATACTATAATAATGGTGAAACGTTGCTGTTGGGCGTCCTGCAACAGTGCTTCATAGGCACCCAGAACGTTTGGGGCATTTATTTTTATTCCTTTTCCCGTGGGTGCGCACATCATGCACATGTCAATGTTTACATTCTGGAGGTGGAGGACGCGGCGGTCACTCATTCACCCTCCCTGCTACTAAATCATACTATTAACGTCAACTTTTACTAAACAATGTTTAAATCAATCGTCTAATAAACAACTAACAACTTACCTTGGAGCAAATGGTGTGCTTTGTAACTTTCTAATCTCCACGCTCAGTTGCTTGTGTTGGTCTCCAGCCTCCAGTCAAGTTCCCTCCCACTGCGGTTCAGAAAAAGAACGCTGCTTACCATTTTCTGCACATTGTATCCAAAAAGTGAAGGTCCGCTAATGGTCTAAACTATTTTCAATTTAGGAACGGCAAAGAAAATAGTTTAGACCATTAGCGGACCTTCACTTTTTGCATGCAGAAGGGGGTAAGCAGCGTTCTTTTTTTTCTGAACCGCAGTGGGAGGGGACGTGACTGGAGCCTGTGGTTGAAGACAGTTATGTGGCTGCCGTCCAACACAAGCAACTAGAAAGTTACAAAGCACACCATTTGCTCCAAGGTAAGTTGTTTGTTGTTTATTAGACGATTGATTTAACCATTGTTTAGTAAAGGTTGACGTTAATACTAGTATGATAGTAGCAGGGAGGGTGAACGAGTGACGCCACCGCCGCTTCCTCCTCTAGAATGTAAACATTGTGCGCACCCACGGGAAAGGAATAAAAAGAAATGCCCCAAACGTTCTGGGTGCCTATGAAGCACTGTTGCAGGACGCCCAACAGCAACGTTTCACCATGGCGTTATTATAGTATGAATGGTGTTGATATGAATGCTTCTATTCCTCTTCGGAAAAACGCCGACATAACACGGTCCTCAATGGAGGTTCGCTGATGTTTGTCCTGCTTAACAACGGTATCGAGGCAGCTGAGCGAGCGGGCGGGGCTTACCGCAGGGCCTATTGTATACTGTACGAAGGGGTTTACTGGTTGTAGGCTATATCACCCTTACACCAGTGTGCCTATTAGAGCACCATGCAGGACCATAGTCGGTTCACATATGGGGTGACATGGAGTGATTATGGTTGAATTATATTAACGCATCAAGGTGGACAGAATCAGGTTTCTACCTCTTCTCCCATTCAACATTTCTATACCAAATGAGACCAAATGTTTTCTCTGAGGGTTACACCTGGGCCTTTATCACCCTGGGCAAGACCTAAGCTGAAAAGACTGTCAGCGGATGTTGCGGGATTTTAGCGGAAGTGAAATCGTTGATGCTTTACAAATCAGTTTACATTCTCCGCGAATGAAACAAGTGTTGTGATTGGTCTGGAAAATATCGTATCCGGGGGAAATACATTTGACGGCTGTTCCGGAGGATACAACCGCCGATAGCTTCTCTGCCTTAGGTTGTGACCAGGCTTTTCTTTTCGCAGATAAGTAAGCCTGGGACCGAGGCTAGGCCTTTATAGGCCAGCCACAGGTGTGCCCAACTAGTATTCAGTATAGCCCCACCCACCACTAGAGGAGGAATGAGGTGATCAGCTCCGGTTCCACCCCACTCTCAGCCGGAGACTGGTGGGGTTTTCTACAGTTACTGTCGATCACATAATCACCACCTGTCTCCTTTACTGTCGATCACACAATCACCACCTGTCTCCTTTTACTGTCGATCACATAAGCACCACCTGTCTCCTTTTACTGTCGATCACATGATCACCAACTGTCTCCTTTTACTGTTAATGTCGATCACATAATCACCACCTGTCTCCTTTTACTGTCGATCACATAATCACCACCTGTCTCCTTTTACTGTCGATCACACAATCACCACCTGTCTCCTTTTACTGTATCACATAATCACCACCTGTCTCCTTTTACTGTATCACATAATCACCACCTGTCTCCTTTTAGTGTATCACATAATCACCACCTGTCTCCTTTTACTGTTACTGTCGATCACATGATCACCACCTGTCTCCTTTTACTGTATCACATAATCACCACCTGTCTCCTTTTACTGTTACTGTCGATCACATGATCACCACCTGTCTCCTTTTACTGTTACTGTCGATCACATGATCACCACCTGTCTCCTTTTACTGTTACTGTTGATCACATAATCACCACCTGTCTCCTTTTACTGTTACTGTCGATCACATGATCACCACCTGTCTCCTTTTACTGTTACTGTCGATCACATAATCACCACTTGTCTCCTTTTACTGTTACTGTTGATCACATAATCACCACCTGTCTCCTTTTACTGTTACTGTCGATCACATAATCACCACCTGTCTCCTTTTACTGTTACTGTCGATCACATGATCACCACCTGTCTCCTTTTACTGTTACTGTTGATCACATAATCACCACTTGTCTCCTTTTACTGTTACTGTCGATCACATAATCACCACCTGTCTCCTTTTACTGTTACTGTCGATCACATAATCACCACCTGTCTCCTTTTACTGTTACTGTCGATCACATAATCACCACCTGTCTCCTTTTACTGTTACTGTCGATCAGTGCTGTTCTGTGCTGTGTTCTGCTACCCCCCCCAATCCCCCCCAACCCCTCCCCCTGTTTGTACAAGCTCCAAGTGTGTTATGAGCTTGCAGATCTTCCATGTTTGGTGCGCGGCGTGCCAGCGCAACTCACCATGTAACAAACCGCCACCACAAAGTCCTCAACTCACCATGTAACACACCGCCACCACAAAGTCCTCAACTCACCATGTAACACACCGCCACCACAAAGTCCTCACCTCACCATGTAACACACCGCCACCACAAAGTCCTCAACTCACCATGTAACACACCGCCACCACAAAGTCCTCAACTCACCATGTAACACACCGCCACCACAAAGTCCTCAACTCACCATGTAACACACCGCCACCACAAAGTCCTCAACTCACCATGTAACACAGCGCCACCACAAAGTCCTCAACTCACCATGTAACACACCGCCACCACAAAGTCCTCAACTCACCATGTAACACACCGCCACCACAAAGTCCTCACCTCACCATGTAACACAGCGCCACCACAAAGTCCTCAACTCACCATGTAACACACCGCCACCACAAAGTCCTCAACTCACCATGTAACACACCGCCACCACAAAGTCCTCACCTCACCATGTGACACACCGCCACCACAAAGTCCTCAACTCACCATGTGACACACCGCCACCACAAAGTCCTCAACTCACCATGTAACACAGTTGAGGCATTCAATTGTATTTGGTTACAGATACTTTTTGTGAAAATAGCCCTACAAGCTCACAGCGCCTCGTTGCGTTCTTGTGGTCTTGTAGATTTTCACACTTTCTTTGCATCATTCTTTGGTAATATTTTAAAATTTGACCCCATGTTGGATTCTTGTTGATTACTTTTGATGCAGTAACGGTTTTATTTGTTTTCATTAGAGGAATTAAAAGTCCTTACATTGTAACTTTAGTGTCTTCCAATGTAAAACTTGACTGACTTTCCTTAATTAAAATTCGAGTCAAAATAGGACCCTGGCCAGACTGAGTAGGGAACAGTAATCAGTCTGGATTCCAGGCTAGATGTGTATTATGACTAATACTACCACTGTATAGCTATATCAGGGGTGGGCAACTGGTGGCCCGGGGGCCATGTGCGTCCCCCACCTTCACTTAATGTGGCCCGCATGTTAATATCAGAATACTGATATAGTATTGATTTCAGCTGCTGTTACAATTCCAAACCCGCTTTAATTACTTCATGACTAGTTACAATGTTGTTGTCTTTTTGTGTCCAATGTAGTTATATTAACAGTTCATACAGTTAACATAACTATAACTAAATGCATTTGAAATTCAATAAAAAGGTTACTTTTCAGGATTCCAATTCAAATATAGCAAAAATTGCTGATCTACTGTGGCCCCTCTGGAGTGAGTGTGGAACTATAGTGGCCCTTTGGAGTGAGTGTGGAACTATAGTGGCCCTCTGGAGTGAGTGTGGAACTATAGTGGCCCTCTGGAGTGAGTGTGGAACTATAGTGGCCCTCTGGAGTGAGTGTGGAAATATAGTGGCCCTCTGGAGTGAGTGTGGAACTATAGTGGCCCTCTGGAGTGAGTGTGGAACTATAGTGGCCCTCTGGAGTGAGTGTGGAAATGTAGTGGCCCTCTGGAGTGAGTGTGGAACTATAGTGCCCCTCTGGAGTGAGTGTGGAACTATAGTGCCCCTCTGGAGTGAGTGTGGAACTATAGTGGACCTCTGGAGTGAGTGTGGAACTATAGTGGACCTCTGGAGTGAGTGTGGAACTATAGTGCCCCTCTGGAGTGAGTGTGGAACTATAGTGGACCTCTGGAGTGAGTGTGGAACTATAGTGGCCCTCTGGAGTGAGTGTCGAACTATAGTGCCCCTCTGGAGTGAGTGTGGAACTATAGTGGACCTCTGGAGTGAGTGTGGAACTATAGTGCCCCTCTGGAGTGAGTGTGGAACTATTGTGCCCCTCTGGAGTGAGTGTGGAACTATAGTGCCCCTCTGGAGTGAGTGTCGAACTATAGTGGCCCTCTGGAGTGAGTGTCGAACTATAGTGCCCCTCTGGAGTGAGTGTCGAACTATAGTGGACCTCTGGAGTGAGTGTGGAACTATAGTGGACCTCTGGAGTGAGTGTGGAACTATAGTGGACCTCTGGAGTGAGTGTGGAACTATAGTGCCCCTCTGGAGTGAGTGTCGAACTATAGTGGCCCTCTCCATGGTCCAAGTTTCCCAGTATAACTATACTATTCAGTATAGCTATACCAGGGGTGGGCAACTTTGACGATGGAGAGGGCCACTATATTTCCACTTTCATTCCAGAGGGCCACATTGCATATTACTGTCGTAGCAAAAATAGCCGATCTACAAGCTCAAATTTGAATTTAAATCCTGATTCTTTTCATTTTTGAATTGGAATCCTGAAATGTAACCTTTTTATTTAATGCATTTAGTTATAGTCATTTAGTTATAGTCACTTTACAAACTAAATCCAAACACACAAAAAGACAATAACATTTAAATACTACTAAGCTACTAATATAGACTGAAGTAATTAAAGCATGTTTGGAATTATAGCAGCTGAAATCAATAACATATATCAGTATTACAATATTAACCCATTCTGACCCGAGATCAGATTCATACGAGGTTTCCGCCGGACACACACTTGTCTGATTAAACCCATTCTGACCTGAGATCAGATTCTAAAAAAAATGTCAGTCGCTCTTCGATTTTTCAAAAATAGCAGACCTACAAGCTCGTAGCGCGCCACTCGGTGGCGCGCTACGAGCTTGTAGATCTGCTATTTTTCAATAGCTAAAGCATGACATGATGCTGACGCCAAAATGGGTGCCCGTTCAGAAGGGGGGGCCACATTAAAGGACAACTTTAGTTTTTTTCAACCAAGGTTCATGTTTTAGGTTGTTATTAGAGAAAGTAAAAGATGAGTGTTAATTTCTTCTCATTTGCTGCTTTCTGGGGCAGGGGCATTCGAGCATGGGGCTAAATATGTATTTTTTTACAAAATCTTATGGTGATTTATCTTTGTATTATTTACTATAGTCCTAATAAACTTCAGGAAATTACATCTGGCCACAGAAGATCACAGGATCTACTGAATGTGAAGGTAGCCTACTGGGGGAAGGCTTATACTGTGTGTATAGGCTCAATATGTCAGTTTGTCACATTCAGTAGATCCTGTGATCTTTTGTGGCCAGATGTAATTTCTTGGGGTTTATTAGGACTATAGTAAATAATAAAAATAAAAAAATCGCCATAATAGTTTGTAAAAATAAATACATATTTAGCCCCATGCTCGAATGCCCCCGCCCCCCTGTCAAAAACTGCTAAAATCCCAAAAACAAAAGAAAGCAGCAAATGAAAGAAAATGAACACTCACCTTTTAGTTTCTCTAATAACAACCTAAAACATGAACCTTGGTTGAAAAAAACTAAAGTTGTCCTTTAAGTGAAGGCGGATGCATGTGCCGCATGTGGCCCATGTATAAGCTGTACAGTATCGCTCCCAGTTCCCTCACAGCATGGAACATCTCCCACCACTGTATCGCTCCCAGTTCTCCCAGTTGTCTCACAGCATGGGACATCTCCCACCACTGTATCGCTCCCAGTTGTCTCACAGCATGGAACATCTCCCACCACTGTATCGCTCCCAGTTGTCTCACAGCATGGGACATCTCCCACCACTGTATCGCTCCCAGTTGTCTCACAGCATGGGACATCTCCCACCACTGTATCGCTCCCAGTTGTCTCACAGCATGGAACATCTCCCACCACTGTATCGCTCCCAGTTGTCTCACAGCATGAAACATCTCCCACCACTGTATCGCTCCCAGTTGTCTCACAGCATGGAACATCTCCCACCACTGTATCGCTCCCAGTTGTCTCACAGCATGGAACATCTCCCACCACTGTATCGCTCCCAGTTGTCTCACAGCATGGAACATCTCCCACCACTGTATCTCTCCCAGTTGTCTCACAGCATGGGACATCTCCCACCACTGTATCGCTCCCAGTTCTCCCGGTTGTCTCACAGCATGGAACATCTCCCACCACTGTATCGCTCCCAGTTCTCCCAGTTGTCTCACAGCATGGAACATCTCCCACCACTGTATCGCTCCCAGTTCTCCCGGTTGTCTCACAGCATGGAACATCTCCCACCACTGTATCGCTCCCAGTTCTCCCGGTTGTCTCACAGCATGGAACATCTCCCACCACTGTATCGCTCCCAGTTCTCCCGGTTGTCTCACAGCATGGAACATCTCCCACCACTGTATCGCTCCCAGTTCTCCCGGTTGTCTCACAGCATGGAACATCTCCCACCACTGTATCGCTCCCAATTCCCTCACAGCATGGAACATCTCCCACCACTGTATCGCTCCCAGTTCTCCCAGTTGTCTCACAGCATGGAACATCTCCCACCACTGTATCGCTCCCAGTTCTCCCAGTTGTCTCACAGCATGGAACATCTCCCACCACTGTATCGCTCCCAGTTCTCCCAGTTGTCTCACAGCATGGAACATCTCCCACCACTATCGCTCCCAGTTCTCCCAGTTGTCTCACAGCATGGAACATCTCCCACCACTATCGCTCCCAGTTCTCCCAGTTGTCTCACAGCATGGGACATCTCCCACCACTGTATCGCTCCCAGCTTGTGTTGTTTTTGGCAGCACATTTCTATTAGTTTTAGTCAGTCTTTTTTAATAGTTTTCATTTCGTTTTAGTCACATTTTAGTCACCTGGACTGTTAGTTAAGTTTTCGTTATATTGTCAGTGAGGTGTCTCTGTATCGTTATATTGTCAGGGGCGGTGTCTCTGTATCGTTATATTGTCAGGGCGGTGTCTCTGTATCGTTATATTGTCAGGGGCGGTGTCTCTGTATCGTTATATTGTCAGTGAGGTGTCTCTGTATCGTTATATTGTCAGGGGCGGTGTCTCTGTATCGTTATATTGTCAGGGGCGGTGTCTCTGTATCGTTATATTGTCAGGGCGGTGTCTCTGTATCGTTATATTGTCAGGGAGGTGTCTCTGTATAATTTGCAACAGTCAGTCACTCATATATGATAGTCTGTTTCTAGTGAAAATGTAACTAATTCAGTAGCAGTAACAATAGCGTTTTCTCTCAGTCAGTTGATTCTTCATATCCATATGAGTGAAACGGCCGGGATGACATGTTTATTTTTCAAACACAGTTCTTATTAACCTGACTCTGCCAGAAGGGGCAGCAGAGAGTACACTGGGTCCCCCCCCCCCCCCCCCCCCCTGCTCCCATCTGGGAACTCTAAGGCAGACTTGATGCTCCGGCCACCAAACAGCCTGGCCAATCAGCGGCAGCTAGAGGCGGGATCAGGGCAGCACTGTGTATGCTTTGATCCCGCCTCTAGCTGCCGCTGATTGGCCAGGCCTGATAAATAATGGACCTGTAAGTTACAACAAAACAAACTAAGGCACTGGTGTGGTACTCCTGGTTTTCCAGAACGGGGTTCAAGTCCCTGCAGTGCTCTGCTCAATTTGTTGTATTTACATGATTTATTTTTATTTTCTGCTCATTTGTGTTGCCTTTTCATAGATGATAACCCCAAGGTTCTCTACTGTGTTTGTACTCCCTACAGTTGGTTTACAGAGTCTATTTATTACTTGTGATTTCTGTTCACTAGACCCAGGACAAAGTATGAGAACGTCTTATTTTTGTTTAAGAAAGTTCTCACGTATAATTATTTCTTCTGCAAAGATTAGTGATGAAGTGATGTTTTAAGAGCAACACAACACTGACTCATCAAAGTTGGTTTGGAGACTTTATACATTGTGAGATACACATATTGTGAATGTGTTTTTATATATCACCACTTTACCCAAATACAGCTCAATGTGTTCTTATATTATCACCACTTTACCCAAATACAGCTCAATGTGTTCTTATATTATCCCCACTTTACCCAAATACAGCTCAATGTGTTCTCATTATTATCACCACTTCACCCAAATACAGCTATTCTTTTTTTCAATTTACTTTTTATTGAATTTTATCTGCCTCTCTTCTCTATTGATGATCATAAATACATATTAGTACCTCAAACAGGTGCATCTGCTTCTACAGGTTAAACAAATTAATTTAAACAAAATCAGGTCTCATTGTCCCGATTCTGTAAATTAAATTTGTCTTTCAGGTAAAATGGTAAATGGTAATTGGTGCATTTATATAGTGCCTTTATCCAAGGCGCTTTACATAGATTGTGCATTACATTCACCCATTCATACACCGATTGCGGCGGAAGCCATGCAAGGTACCAACCAGCACATCGGGAGCAATTGGGGGTTCAGTGTCTTGCCCAAGGACACTTCGACATGTAGACAGGAGGAGCCGGGATTCGAACCGCCGACCCATGGATCATTGGACGACCTGCTCTACCTCTTGAGCCACAGTCGCCCCAGGTCCAGGAAGCTCATCACATTACCCTGTTTTAAAAGAGTACAATATGCAGAGAGGCCATTCCCAATCCAACCTCTAAACCTCATGTCATGTGTACTAGGTCTGAAGTCTGGATCATATGCAAACCATTTGAGAATTCCAGTTTTGTCCTTCAGCTTATATCTCCTAATTATTTCACTCCACACCTTCAATGAACCCGTTATCATCACATTCTGAGGATCTGACAAGTGTTTGACCAAGGATGGGTCTCCCACCAGCATATTAATAGGTAGCCCCCTTCCCATTGAACCCTCTATATCTTTCCATCTTGATTTATAACTTGTCAAATACAGCTCATTTTCACCTTTTTTTCAAATCCTCCGAAATCGTGAAAAACGACATACTATAGTATGCCCTCCGACACCATGGACTATATATAGCCTTTCGCTTTTCCGCGATTTGCACCTTTTTTCAAATCCTCAACAATGATGAAGAATCTCGCACTATAGCGTGCCGCTCAATGACCTTGACCAATATCAATGACCTTGAGCAGTATAAATGACCTTCATAAGACTAGTAAATGAGCTTGATCAGTATAAATGCCCTTGACAAGTATAAATGACCTTGACCAGTATAAATGACCTTCATAATTCAATTCAATCTTTATTGCAGACTCAGGGGAATCCATATCACAGTACAGAATAACAATACAATAGATAAGAAGTAAAAATATAGAAAGAAATATACAATAAAAAGAGTTCCACCATGTTCAGTTTCGAACATACAGACACGTTCGCCAATGGTTCCACAGTCTGGAGGAGAACCTGACAGAGCTTCGTATTGGGTTAGTAATGACATCAATGATGTCATTTAATGACTCAGATACTCTACACATAAATCTATACATGAGATTGCGTAGCACAGCAGAGCAGGTAGGGACCCAACACTGACGAACATTTGGCTTGCACTGGAGCTTCTTGGAGCTCTCAGTAGCAGCCTCATGCAGTCATTGTAGGCCACTGTCTAGGCTTGCTTGTATCGACACCACAGGTGGGCAGTATACAGGGGTGTACAAAAGGATTTAAAAAGTGAAATCTTCACCGGTACTGAGCACATGCTAAATTTTCTACACAGCATGTTTCCTTGCGCATACAGCTTCCGACGCTGTCTGTATATGTCCTTGTCATCAGAGAGGTCATTTGAGATGATGTGGCCCAAATATTTTATCTCACTAAGGACAGAGCCAGAGAGGTAAAAGTCAGGAAAGGTTAGATGTCCGTCTTCCCTGCTTCGGACAATCATAATCTTGCTCTGTTTTAATGTCAAAGTCAGCACCGTACCGTGAGCATGCACTCAGCAGCTGTTGAAGGCCAGCACTATATGGATTAAAAATGACCAAATCGTCTGCATACATAAGACTAGTAAATGAGCGTGACCAGTATAAATGACTGTAATGTTTCTGTATCTCAATGAAGAAACTTGGTTCTTGATATGACTCTTTATTTGAACTGATAGGGTTGGGTAGCATACAGGTCATACATCCTATTCTAAGATCTAGAAATGTTTGCAGGTGTGGCACAGTCATCATCATTGCCATCTAGTGGCTGTTATACTCACATATCACAACATCTCCTTTTCTTTAAATGTAAAATCACACAACACATTCTGTGAATTGTTATTCAACTGTTGCTATTCCAAATGCATAACACATATCAATGTCCATCTTTTTTCCTTTTTTTAAATGCGTGCTCAAAAGTAAGTAAGTGTTTGTTTTAATGCAAATAGATTCAGCTCTGGGGCTGTCCTTTAGAAGTCACTAGAGGACCAGTCTGTCAGGTGGTTTCGACTGGCGTGTTGACCTTCTCAGTACAGGTGTCTGGTCAGTTGAAGTTGTCTGGTCAGCTGGAGGTGACAGGTTTGCCAGCTCAGCCGGTGGTGCTGCTGTGGTACAAACATCATCATCAGCTGACTGTTCATTTTGTTCGAGTGTCTCTGGTGATTTCAACAAGCTCCTTCCATTCCTTCTCAGCACTTGACCATCTTCTGTCCTGACAGTGTACGATCTAGGACCCACTTCCTTCAAAACGGTGGCTTTCTTGTTCCAATAGTTAGAATCTTCAACTCTCACTGTCATGTTTTGACAGCGGCACTAAACAGTTTGACACTTTGTCATAGTTTGCTTTCTGTCTGTTTTGCAGACACTTCTGTCTCATGATGTTATGCTTTTTCCGCTTTTTCCGTGTGAGTTTGAAGTGTGGTTTGTAGTCTGCGTCCCATCAGTAGCTCAGCTGGAGACATTCCATGTTCTAGTGGTGATGTTCGGTAACTCAGTAGAGCTAGATATAATAATAATAATAATAATAAAACTTTATTTGTATAGCACCTTTCATGACATGAAATGCAGCTCAAAGTGCTTTACAGAACAATGGAGAATAAAAGAAAAAGAAAATCAGAACCACTTTTTTGTGCTGTCTTGAGTAGATTTTTTACTATGTGCACACCTTTTTCTGCTTTGCCATTGGATTGGGCATACAGGGGGCTTGCTGTGACATGCTGGAAATCATATTCTTCTGCAAAGTTCTGGAACTCCTTACAGTTGTAACATGGACCATTGTCTGATTGCAAAGCAAATCCCATGTCTCGCAAAGATAGATTTCTGATGTGTAATCACACAAGTAGCTGTCATGCTGGAAAGCAGTGCAATCTCTGGAAAGTTAGAAAAATAGTCTATGACCAGTAGATAATTCTTTCCATCCAGGTGGAACAAGTCATTTCCCACTTTCTGCCAAGGCACAGTAGGTAGGTCTGTAATTACCATGGGCTCTTTCTGCTGCTTAGCATTAAAAAAAAGTGTGAATGGAGTTTCTAGGTGAAAGTGATTTTTTGTCGTGCCAAAATCTGCCATTGAGCCCCATGTTAAAAGTCTCAAATTTGTAAGCACTATATTTCTAAAACTATGACACCTTTCAAAGATTCCTTTTCAGGCAAACCTGTCCACCGTAAGATGAACCTAAGTAGGCTAGAATGGGGTTGGTAGGTTTAAGTATGTATAGGACTAGTACCATGCCAAAGTTTGTGCTATTGCCATAGAGAATGCATTGGGCGTTTAAGTTAAATAACTCAGAAAATACAAAACATTTCAAAGTAAAACGTGCTACATACCCCCCCAGCAACACACGGGGCGGTTGGATGGAGTCACCGGCTTCTACCCTTGTCTACATTGCGTGGCCTGTAAAAACTCCAAGAAAACGAACACATTTACTAGTGCAGTTACTAACAAACAATACACTATCAGACAATTTGTGAATTGTAGTTCCTTTAATGTAGTCTACATGATCACATGTAAATGTAATCTACAGTACGTAGGCAAAACATCTAGGGCAGTCCGCACACGCATCATAGAACACATGAGTGCCATCAGACGCAAGGACATCAAATCTCCTGTCGCCAGACACTTCATGGAAGCCGGTCACTCCACAGCAGATCTGTCTCACACAGTCATTGATCAAATTAAGAAATCTAGAAGAGGGGGTGATTTAGACACTAAACTCCTCCAAACTGAATCTAGATGGATTTTTTATTTAAAGTCTGTCAATCCAGGTGGCTTAAATGAAGATCTCTCCCTCCAGTGCTACCTATAAATTAAAAAGTTATATTCAAAAAGTGATTATATAAGTCTGTCAACATGTGATGTATGTAATATTCTTGTTTCCTATATAACTGTGATTTTGTATATCCTTTCTGTAATGTCCACGCCCACAATCAGGTGATGTCACCAATTAGTAATTCTCAGCACCTGAGCTGTATTGTTTTGGAGTTGTGTAAAAGTAAGTTCTTTGTCTGTGAAAAACCATAGCACTGACGAAGGTCTGAGGACCGAAACGTTTGCTTTTTAATTGCACCATGAGCACAGAGCACCATGAGCACAGCATGATAAAATAAAAGAAAATATATTTTTCTAAGTCTCAGTCTAAGGAGTTTTACTTCTTTTTCTATACGGTGAGCGAGTCTTTTCCAGTCAAAGTTTTCCTTATGTTTTTGAGACCACCGCTACCGTAGTTAAGTTTGAAGAGAGAAAAAAAGGACGAAGAAAGGTGCAACAGTTTTCTCAGTGCTTCAAAGTAAAACGTTCCAGCATGTGTCTCCACATCAGCCATTGAGCCCCATGTTAAAAGTCTCAAATTTGTAAGCACTATATTTCTAAAACTATGACACCTTTCAAAGATTTATTTTCAGGCAAACATGTCCACTGTAAGATGAACCTAAGTAGGCTAGAATGGGGTTGGTAGGTTTAAGTATGTAGGACTAGTACCATGCCAAGGTTTGTGCTATTGCCATAGAGAATGCATTGGGCGTTTAAGTTAAATAACTCAGAAACTACAAAACATTTCAAAGTAAAACGTTCCAGCATGTGTCTCCACAGTAAGCTGAATAATAAAAAGTGTGAATGGAGTTTCTAGGTGAAAGTGATTTTTTGACGTGCCAAAATCTGCCATTGAGCCCCATGTTAAAAGTCTAAAATTTGAAAGCACTATATTTCTAAAACTATGACACCTTTCAAAGATTCCTTTTCAGGCAAACATGTACACCGTAAGATGAACCTAAGTAGGCTAGAATGGGGTTGGTAGGTTTAAGTATGTAGGACTAGTACCATGCCAAAGTTTGTGCTATTGCCATAGAGAATGCATTGGGTGTTTAAGTTAAACTAGAAAGCAGTTCCCTGCAGAAACTGCGTGGGCTAGCCAAAAGACGCAATGTATATAATGTATAGTAGAAAATGTATTAAAGCTGAAGGAAAAGTTTAAAAAAGAATGTATAAAAATTGGTAAAAAGAATAAGCATAAATAACTGCATAAAGCGGAATAAAGTATGTGGAAGTAGTACGATGCCCAAAAAGTGGCAGAATAAAGTAAGTAAAGTATTACTGTCTACTAATGATTTGTAATGTATGAATAATGCTTTACAATGTATTCTTGATGAATTAAGAAAAGGTAAAAAAGAAAAAGAAAAAAAAGAGTCAATCCAATGGAGTATACATATAAAAGCATTCATGAGCTTAACAGAAATAGCATACTTTTACATGTAAAAAGAAGGTTCAAATAGCATATAGGCCTATCTTTAAAAGCATAAACACAATGATTATTGATAATGGTCTAAGATTTTTCTTTAAATGTAAAAAAAAAAAAAAAAAGTTCTTTATTTGTTTTTATTTTTTTAAGATATTTTTTTGCGGCTTACGCCTTTTATTGATTTTTTTAAGGGACAGAAAGTAGGCTGACAGGAAACGGGAGAGAGTTGGGGGGATGACATGCGGTAAAGGCCGTGTCGGGTCCGGGAGTCGAACCCGCGGCACACCGCGACTGGATCACCAGTCCGGTGCCCAGACCGTTACGCTACGGCCTGGGCCAATAAGTTCTTTATTAAAAGTTTTTTCTTTTAAAGTTAAAAAAAAAAGTTAAAGTTTTTAATTTTTTAATGTTTTTAATGTTTTTGTTTTTTTGTTTTTTGTTTTTTGTTTTCAATTTTATGAAAGTATTTTTTTTATAAACGTGTGTGCGTGCGTGCGTGCGTGCGTGCGTGCGTGCGCTTGCGAGAGCTGTGTAAAGGCCAGCCAATAGGAAGACAGGGTGTGTGTGTGCGTGCTTGCGTGCTTGCGTGCGTGCGTGCGTGCTCTTGCGAGAGCTGTGTAAACTGTAAAGGCCATCCAATTGCACAAATAGCAGACCTACAAGCCCACAAGGTATCGCAGAGCAACTCATTGAGATCTTGTAACTTTAATTTCAGCCCTGTAATTAAGCCCTTATATGTCTCAGCTGTGGAAGTGTAAAAGACTGCCAGCACTATGACTGGGAGTGGCGCGCTATGAACTTGAAGGTCTGCTATTTTACAATGGTCCTGAATAGGGGGAAACTATGCCCGAACAAATTGCTCTATCGCAAAAAGTAAAAGTCGAATGTGAGTGGCCTGAGATATTGAGGTACACCATGTGCGATTGTGGTGTTGGTACGATCGAAAATGTGGTTATAAGAGCGAGTTAAGAATTGTCATCGCGATAATTTCCTCGTAAGAATTATACAATGGAGGTCAATGAGCAGCTTGACTGTATTTGTGTCACTTAAAAGGCAGTAGTTCACATTCTGTATGTCTCTGTGCTTTGGTGGTCACATTGTGTGAAAGAGGACATGTGTGGCTACAAAATGACCAAAGAACATGCGTGTAAAATGAATATTTTGGCCGGGACGACAATTTGTTTGGTAAAATTTCAAGGAAAGATTTTCTGTTCCCACACTCTAGCCAAAGAAGCCCCGCACTCTAAGTTGGCACTAATTAGGCGAAACGGCCTGCGATTGAACTGCGATTTCGGAAAAACCGTTTAACGTATTCGAATACGGTTTGAACCACGAAAAAGTCCAGAGTCGTGTGAGCTCTCTAAAGTTTAAATCGCCTTTCTACGACAAAGTATGCCAGAGTAATGAGGCTGCAAAAGTGAGGTTGATTTACAACAACTTTTTCACCAATGAAAGTTCAAAGATAGACGAACATTATAAAGTTTGAATGAAGTTTCAAAGTGAAAGTATGACGGAGTAATAAGAGCTCAAAAAAGTTAACTGTGAAAAATGGACTCTCACTATAAAGAATGTAAAGAAAAGTTAAAAAGTTAAAAAGTATAAAACTTTGTAAAAATTCAAATGTTAGCATAAATAACTGCAAAGAGCTGAACAGTTTGAAGTTTGAACTAAATTTCTAGTATAAAGTATGCGGAAGTACGTAGTTAGGTGCCAAAAAAATGGCAGAAATTGGAATAAAGAATAATAAATATAAACTGACAATAACTATTGTGTGCTTAGACTGGCAATAACTATTGTGTGCTCGCTGTGGCGAGCCCACAATAAATATAAACTGAGAGTAACTAGTGTGTGCTCGCTGTGGCGAGCCCACAAATATAAACTGGCAATAACTAGTGTGTGCTCGCTGTGGCGAACCCACAATAATAAATATAAACTGGCAATAACTAGTGTGTGCTCGCTGTGGCGAGCCCACAATAAATATAAACTGAGAGTAACTAGTGTGTGCTCGCTGTGGCGAGCCCACAATAATAAAAAGTGTGAATGGAGTTTCTAGGTGAAAGTGATTTTTGACCTGCCAATGTCTGCCATTGAGCCCCATTGTAAATTTGAAAGCACTATATTTCTAAAACTATGAAACATTTGAAATATTCCTTTTCAGGCAAACATGTCCACCGTAAGATGAACCTAAGTAGGCTCGAATGGGGTTGCTAGGTATAAGTATGTAGGCTTCTCTGTTGTTAGCAAAACATGCTAATGTTTCTCATCCTCCGCAACACCTATTCTCATACACCGCTATACTTTTAAGTATGTTGCGGTAGAGAGTCATCATTTTGGACCATGGGCTATAGCCCATCATTTTTGAGGATTTGAAAAAAATGGGGAAAAAAACTTTTTAAATTAAAAAAAAACGATGGGTTATAGCCCATCGTTTTTTGAATTTTTGATTTATTTATTTTTATCCTCGTTTTTCATCATTTTGGACCATGGGCTATAGCCCATACCGTACGGCATACTATAGCACGCCGTTTTTCATCATTTTTGAGGATTTGAAAAAAATTAAAAAAATTAAAAAACGATGGGTTATAGCCCATCGTTTTTTTAATAAAAAATAAAAAAATGAATCCTCGTTTTTCATCATTTTGGACCATGGGCTATAGCCCATATCGTACGGCATACTATAGCACGCCGTTTTTCATCATTTTTGAGGATTTGAAAAAAAAAAAAAAAATTAAAAAAACGATGGGTTATAGCCCATCGTTTTTTGAATTTTTGATTTTCTTTTTTATCCTCGTTTTTCATCATTTTGGACCATGGGCTATAGCCCATACCGTACGGCATACTATAGCACGCCATTTTTCATCATTTTTGAGGATTTGAAAAAAATTTAAAGAATGAAAAAACTATGGGTTATAGCCCATCGTTTTTTGATTTGATTTTTGATTTTTTTATCCTCGTTTTTCATCATTTTGGACCATGGGCTATAGCCCATATCGTACGGCATACTATAGCACGCCGTTTTTCATCATTTTTGAGGATTTAAAAAAAAAGGAAAAAAGAAAAAATGATGGGTTATAGCCCATCGTTTTTTGATTTTTTGAGTGATTTTTTAATCCTAGTTTTTCATAATTTTTGACCATCCCACTGAGCAATAGCCGGCTATTAGGGGCACGGGAAGCTCTCTGTCTTGGTCTGTGCTTCTTCAATAAATACAATCCATGGATCTTCAGTTCACCTCTCTGCCTGCATGTTTCTTCATCCGATCATCTGATGCTTTGGCCTACAGTCTGCAGTTTGCTATTTAGTATAGAGAAACTCATTCAGCCTTTTTGTCTCTAGTAGTTTAATGTAGTTAGTGTGGTGGGAGTAAAATATACTTCACGTGCATCTAAAAATGGGATAAAAAACGTCTAAAAATAGACGTCTAAAAAACGTCTAAAAATAGACGTCTAAAAAACGTCTAAAAATAGACGTCTAAAACACGTCTATTTTTCTACGTGTTTTAGACGTCTATTTTTAGACGTTTTTTATCCCATTTTTAGACGCTCGTCTAATATCCCATATCGTACGGGACGTCGGTTTTCATCATTTTTGAGGATTTGAAAAGAATGGAGAAAAAAAACCGATGGGTTATATCCCATCGTTTTTTGAATTTTAGATTTTCATTTTTTATCCTCGTTTTTCATAATTTTTGACCATGGGCTATAGCCCATACCGTACGGCATACTATAGCACGTCGGTTTTCATCATTTTTGAGGATTTGAAAAGAATGGAGAAAAAAAAACGATGGGTTATATCCCATCGTTTTTTGAATTTTAGATTTTAATTTTTTATCCTCGTTTTTCATCATTTTGGACCATGGGCTATAGCCCATATCGTACGGCATACTATAGCACGCCGTCTTTCATCATTTTTGAGGATTTGAAAAAATGAAAAAAACGATGGGTTATAGACCATCGTTTTTTGAATTTTTGTTGAATTTTGTTTTATACTCGTTTTTCATCATTTTGCACCATGGGCTATATATAGCCCATATCGTACGGCATACTATAGCACGCAGTTTTTCATCATTTTTGAGGATTTGAAAAAAGATGAAAAAATTAAAAAAAAACATGGGTTATAGCCCATCGTTTTTTTATTTTTATTTTTTTATCCTCGTTTTTCATCATTTTGGACCATGGGCTATAGCCAATACCGGCATACTATAGCACGCCGTTTTTCATCATTTTTGAGGATTTGAAAAAAATGTGAAAAACGATCGTTTTTTGAATTTTTGATTTATTTATTTTTATCCTCGTTTTTCATCATTTTGGACCATGGGCTATAGCCCATATCGTACGGCATACTGTAGCACGCCGTTTTTCATCATTTTTGAGGATTTAAAAAAAGATGAAAAAATGAAAAAAACGATGGGTTATAGCCCATCGTTTTTTAAATTTTTGAAAAAAAAGTTTAATCCTCGTTTTTCATCATTTTGGACCATGGGCTATAGCCCATATCGTACGGCATACAATAGCACGCCGTTTTTCATCATTTTTGAGGATTTGAAAAGAATGGAAAAAAAAACCGATGGGTTATATCCCATCGTTTTTTGAATTTTAGATTTTCATTTTTTATCCTCGTTTTTCATAATTTTTGACCATGGGCTATAGCCCATACCGTACGGCATACTATAGCAGGTCGGTTTTCATCATTTTTGAGGATTTGAAAAGAATGGAGAAAAAAAAACGATGGGTTATATCCCATCGTTTTTTGAATTTTAGATTTTAATTTTTTATCCTCGTTTTTCATCATTTTGGACCATGGGCTATAGCCCATATCGTACGGCATACTATAGCACGCCGTCTTTCATCATTTTTGAGGATTTGAAAAAATGAAAAAAACGATGGGTTATAGACCATCGTTTTTTGAATTTTTGTTGAATTTTGTTTTATACTCGTTTTTCATCATTTTGCACCATGGGCTATATATAGCCCATATCGTACGGCATACTATAGCACGCCGTTTTTCATCATTTTTGAGGATTTGAAAAAAATGAAAAAATGAAAAAAACGATGGGTTATAGCCCATCTTTTTTTGAATTTTTGATTTTTTTTTTATCCTCGTTTTTCATCATTTTGGACCATGGGTTATAGCCCATATCGTACGGCATACTATGGCACGCCGTTTTTCATCATTTTTGAGGATTTGAAAAAAATTGTAAAAAATTAAAAAAATGTAAAACGTAAAACGTACAAACTACAACGTAAAACGTAAAACGTAAAACGTAAAACGTAAAACGTAAAAACGTAAAAAAAAGAAAACGTAAAAACGTTAAAAAAAAACGTAAAAACGTAAAACGTAAAAACGTAAAAACGTAAAACGTGAAACGTGAAACGTAAAAACGTAAAACGTAAAAACGTAAAACGTAAAACGTAAAAACGTAAAACGTAAAAACATTAAACGTAAAAACGTAAAACGTAAAAACGTTAAACGTAAAAACGTAAAAACTTAAAACATAAAACGTAAAACATAAAACGTACAACGTACAACGTACAACGTAAAAACGTTAAAACGTAAAACGTAAAAATGTAAAAATGTAAAACGTAAAAACGTAAATCGTTAAAAACATGGGTTATAGCCCATCGTTTTTTGAAATTTTGAAAAATAAACTTAACCTCGTTTTTCATCATTTAAAAACGTAAAACGTAAAACGTAAAACGTAAAAACGTAAAAACGTAAAAACGTAAAACGTCAAACGTCAAACGTAAAAACGTAAAAACGTAAAAACGTAAAAACGTAAAACGTAAAAACGTAAAACGTAAAAACTTAAAAACGTAAAACGTAAAAACTTAAAACGTAAAACGTAAAAAGGTTAAAAAAAAACGTAAAAACGTAAAACGTAAAAACGTAAAAACGTAAAAACGTAAAAACGTAAAACGTAAAACGTAAAAACGTTAAACGTTAAACGTAAAAACTTAAAAACGTAAAAACGTAAAACGTAAAAACGTAAAACGTAAAAACGTAAAAACGTAAAACGTAAAACGAAAAACGTAAAAACGTAAAACGTAAAAACGTAAATCGTTAAAAACGTTAAACGTAAAAACGTAAAACCGTAAAACGTAAAACCGTAAAACGTAAAAACGTTAAACGTAAAAACGTTAAACGTAAAAACGTAAAAACGTAAAACATAAAACTAGAACGTACAACGTACAACGTACAACGTAAAAACGTAAAAATTTAAAACGTAAAAATTTAAAACGTAAATCGTTAAAAACATGGGTTATAGCCCATCGTTTTTTGAAATTTTGAAAAATAAACTTAACCTCGTTTTTCATCATTTAAAAACGTAAAAACGTAAAACGTAAAACGTAAAACGTAAAACGTAAAACGTAAAAACGTAAAAACGTAAAACGTAAAAACGTAAAAACGTAAAAACGTAAAACGTAAAAACTTAAAAACTTAAAAACTTAAAACGTAAAAAGGTTAAAAAAAAACGTAAAAACGTAAAACGTAAAAACGTAAAAACGTAAAAACGTAAAACGTAAAAACGTAAAAACGTAAAACGTGAAACGTGAAACGTAAAAACGTAAAACGTAAAAACGTAAAACGTAAAACGTAAAAACGTAAAACGTAAAAACATTAAACGTAAAAACGTAAAACGTAAAAACGTTAAACGTAAAAACGTAAAAACTTAAAACATAAAACGTAAAACATAAAACGTACAACGTACAACGTACAACGTAAAAACGTTAAAACGTAAAACGTAAAAATGTAAAAATGTAAAACGTAAAAACGTAAATCGTTAAAAACATGGGTTATAGCCCATCGTTTTTTGAAATTTTGAAAAATAAACTTAACCTCGTTTTTCATCATTTAAAAACGTAAAACGTAAAACGTAAAACGTAAAAACGTAAAAACGTAAAAACGTAAAACGTCAAACGTCAAACGTCAAACGTAAAAACGTAAAAACGTAAAAACGTAAAAACGTAAAACGTAAAAACGTAAAACGTAAAAACTTAAAAACGTAAAACGTAAAAACTTAAAACGTAAAACGTAAAAAGGTTAAAAAAAAACGTAAAAACGTAAAACGTAAAAACGTAAAACGTAAAAACGTAAAAACGTAAAACGTAAAACGTAAAAACGTTAAACGTTAAACGTAAAAACTTAAAAACGTAAAAACGTAAAACGTAAAAACGTAAAACGTAAAAACGTAAAAACGTAAAACGTAAAACGAAAAACGTAAAAACGTAAAACGTAAAAACGTAAATCGTTAAAAACGTTAAACGTAAAAACGTAAAACCGTAAAACGTAAAACCGTAAAACGTAAAAACGTTAAACGTAAAAACGTTAAACGTAAAAACGTAAAAACGTAAAACATAAAACTAGAACGTACAACGTACAACGTACAACGTAAAAACGTAAAAATTTAAAACGTAAAAATTTAAAACGTAAATCGTTAAAAACATGGGTTATAGCCCATCGTTTTTTGAAATTTTGAAAAATAAACTTAACCTCGTTTTTCATCATTTAAAAACGTAAAAACGTAAAACGTAAAACGTAAAACGTAAAACGTAAAACGTAAAAACGTAAAAACGTAAAACGTAAAAACGTAAAAACGTAAAAACGTAAAACGTAAAAACTTAAAAACTTAAAACGTAAAAAGGTTAAAAAAAAACGTAAAAACGTAAAACGTAAAAACGTAAAAACGTAAAAACGTAAAACGTAAAAACGTTAAACGTTAAACGTAAAAACTTAAAAACGTAAAAACGTAAAACGTAAAAACGTAAAACGTAAAACGTAAAAACGTAAAAACGTAAAGTAAAACGAAAAACGTAAAAACGTAAAACGTAAAACTTACAACGTACAACGTACAACGTAAAAAAGGAAAACGTAAAAATGTAAAAATGTAAAACGTAAAAACGTAAAACGTAAAAACGTAAATCGTTAAAAACGTTAAACGTAAAAACGTAAAACCGTAAAACGTAAAAACGTAAAACGTAAAAACGTTAAACGTAAAAACGTTAAACGTAAAAACGTAAAACATAAAACTAGAACGTACAACGTACAACGTACAATGTAAAAACGTTAAAACGTAAAAATTTAAAACGTAAAAACGTAAAAACGTAAATCGTTAAAAACATGGGTTATAGCCCATCGTTTTTTGAAATTTTGAAAAATAAACTTAACCTCGTTTTTCATCATTTAAAAACGTAAAAACGTAAAACGTAAAACGTAAAACTTAAAAACGTAAAACGTAAAAACGTAAAAACGTAAAAACGTAAAAACGTAAAACGTAAAACGTAAAACGTAAAAACGTAAAAACGTAAAACGAAAAACGTAAAAACGTAAAACGTAAAACGTAAAACTTACAACGTACAACGTACAACGTAAAAAAGGAAAACGTAAAAACGTAAAACGTAAAAACGGAAAAACGGAAATCGTTAAAAACGTTAAACGTAAAACCGTAAAACGTAAAAACGTAAAAACGTTAAACGTAAAAACGTAAAACGTAAAAACGTAAAACGTAAAAACGTTAAACGTAAAAACGTTAAACGTAAAAACGTAAAACGTAAAACGTAAAACGTAAAAACGTAAAAACGTAAAATTTTTAAACGTAAAAACGTAAATCGTTAAAAACATGGGTTATAGCCCATCGTTTTTTGAAATTTTGAAAAATAAACTTAACCTCGTTTTTCATCATTTAAAAACGTAAAAACGTAAAACGTAAAACGTAAAACGTAAAACGTAAAACGTAAAACGTAAAACGTAAAACGTAAAACGTAAAACGTAAAACGTAAAAACGTAAAACGTAAAAACGTAAAACGTCAAACGGAAAAACGGAAAAACGGAAAAGGTAAAAACGTAAAAGGTAAAAACGTAAAAACGTAAAAGGTAAAACGTAAAACGTAAAAACGTTAAACGTAAAAACGTAAAACATAAAACTAGAACGTACAACGTACAACGTACAACGTAAAAACGTTAAAACGTAAAAATTTAAAACGTAAAAACGTAAAAACGTAAATCGTTAAAAACATGGGTTATAGCCCATCGTTTTTTGAAATTTTGAAAAATAAACTTAACCTCGTTTTTCATCATTTAAAAACGTAAAAACGTAAAACGTAAAACGTAAAACTTAAAAACGTAAAACGTAAAAACGTAAAAACGTAAAAACGTAAAAACGTAAAACGTAAAAACGTAAAAACGTAAAACGTAAAACTTACAACGTACAACGTACAACGTAAAAAAGGAAAACGTAAAAACGTAAAACGTAAAAACGGAAAAACGGAAATCGTTAAAAACGTTAAACGAAAAAACGTAAAACCGTAAAACGTAAAAACGTTAAACGTAAAAACGTAAAAACGTAAAACGTAAAAACGTAAAACGTAAAAACGTTAAACGTAAAAACGTAAAACGTAAAACATAAAACGTAGAACGTACAACATACAACGTACAACGTAAAAACTTAAAAACGTAAAATTTTTAAACGTAAAAACGTAAATCGTTAAAAACATGGGTTATAGCCCATCGTTTTTTGAAATTTTGAAAAATAAACTTAACCTCGTTTTTCATCATTTAAAAACGTAAAAACGTAAAACGTAAAACTTAAAAACGTAAAACGTAAAAACGTAAAAACGTAAAAACGTAAAAACGTAATAACGTAAAACGTAAAAACGTAAAAACGTAAAACGTAAAACTTACAACGTACAACGTACAACGTAAAAAAGGAAAACGTAAAAACGTAAAACGTAAAAACGGAAAAACGGAAATCGTTAAAAACGTTAAACGTAAAAACGTAAAACCGTAAAACGTAAAAACGTTAAACGTAAAAACGTAAAACGTAAAAACGTTAAACGTAAAAACGTTAAACGTAAAAACGTAAAACGTAAAACATAAAACGTAGAACGTACAACATACAACGTAAAAACGTAAAAACGTAAAATTTTTAAACGTAAAAACGTAAATCGTTAAAAACATGGGTTATAGCCCATCGTTTTTTGAAATTTTGAAAAATAAACTTAACCTCGTTTTTCATCATTTAAAAACGTAAAAACGTAAAACGTAAAAACGGAAAAACGGAAATCGTTAAAAACGTTAAACGAAAAAACGTAAAACCGTAAAACGTAAAAACGTTAAACGTAAAAACGTAAAAACGTAAAACGTAAAAACGTAAAACGTAAAAACGTTAAACGTAAAAACGTAAAACGTAAAACATAAAACGTAGAACGTACAACATACAACGTACAACGTAAAAACTTAAAAACGTAAAATTTTTAAACGTAAAAACGTAAATCGTTAAAAACATGGGTTATAGCCCATCGTTTTTTGAAATTTTGAAAAATAAACTTAACCTCGTTTTTCATCATTTAAAAACGTAAAAACGTAAAACGTAAAACTTAAAAACGTAAAACGTAAAAACGTAAAAACGTAAAAACGTAAAAACGTAATAACGTAAAACGTAAAAACGTAAAAACGTAAAACGTAAAACTTACAACGTACAACGTACAACGTAAAAAAGGAAAACGTAAAAACGTAAAACGTAAAAACGGAAAAACGGAAATCGTTAAAAACGTTAAACGTAAAAACGTAAAACCGTAAAACGTAAAAACGTTAAACGTAAAAACGTAAAACGTAAAAACGTTAAACGTAAAAACGTTAAACGTAAAAACGTAAAACGTAAAACATAAAACGTAGAACGTACAACATACAACGTAAAAACGTAAAAACGTAAAATTTTTAAACGTAAAAACGTAAATCGTTAAAAACATGGGTTATAGCCCATCGTTTTTTGAAATTTTGAAAAATAAACTTAACCTCGTTTTTCATCATTTAAAAACGTAAAAACGTAAAAACGTAAAACTTAAAAACGTAAAACGTAAAAACGTAAAAACGTAAAAACGTAAAAACGTAAAACGTAAAAACGTAAAAACGTAAAACGTAAAACTTACAACGTACAACGTACAACGTAAAAAAGGAAAACGTAAAAACGTAAAACGGAAAAACGGAAAAACGGAAATCGTTAAAAACGTTAAACGTAAAAACGTAAAACCGTAAAACGTAAAAACGTTAAACGTAAAAACGTAAAACGTAAAAACGTTAAACGTAAAAACGTTAAACGTAAAAACGTTAAACGTAAAAACGTAAAACGTAAAACGTAAAACATAAAACGTAGAACGTACAACATACAATGTACAACGTAAAAACGTAAAAACGTAAAATTTTTAAACGTAAAAACGTAAATCGTTAAAAACATGGGTTATAGCCCATCGTTTTTTGAAATTTTGAAAAATAAACTTAACCTCGTTTTTCATCATTTAAAAACGTAAAAACGTAAAACGTAAAACGTAAAACGTAAAACGTAAAACGTAAAAACGTAAAAACGTAAAACGTAAAAACGTAAAACGTCAAACGGAAAAACGGAAAAACGGAAAAGGTAAAAACGTAAAACGTAAAAGGTAAAAACGTAAAAGGTAAAACGTAAAAAGTAAAACGTAAAAACGTTAAAAAAAAACGTAAAAACGTAAAACGTAAAACGTAAAAACGTAAAACGTAAAAACGTCAAACGTAAAACGGAAAAACATAAAAACATAAAAACGGAAAAACGGAAAAACGGAAAAAGTAAAACGTAAAAACGTAAAACGTAAAACGTAAAACATAAAACATAAAACGTAAAACGTACAACGTACAACGTAAAAAAGGAAAACGTAAAAATGTAAAACGTAAAAACGTAAAACATAAAAACGTAAATCGTTAAAAACATTAACTTAATTAATTAATTCAAATTAATTTGAAATTTTGAAAGAAATCCTTGTTTTTCATCATTTTGGACCATGGGCTATAGCCCATACCGTACGGCATACTATAGCACGCCGTTTTTCATCATTTTTGAGGATTTGAAAAAAAATAAAAAATTCAAAAAACATGGGTTATAGCCCATCGTTTTTTGAAATTTTGAAAAAAGGAATTAACCTCGTTTTTCATCATTTTTGAACATGGGCTATAGCCCATACCGTATGGCATACTATAGCATGCCGTTTTTGATCATTTTTGAGGATTTGAATTTTTTTTTAATTTTCCAAAAACATGGGTTATAGCCCATCGTTTTTTGAAATTTTGAAAAAACCAAATTACCTCGTTTTTCATCATTTTTGAACATGGGCTATAGCCCATACCGTACGGCATACGTAAAACGTAAAACGTAAAACGTAAAACGTAAAAATGTAAAACGTAAAAACGTAAAACGTAAAAACGTAAATCGTTAAAAACATGGGTTATAGCCCATCGTTTTTTGAATTTTTTAAAAACAAACTTAACCTCGTTTTTCATCATTTTTGAACATGGGCTATAGCCCATACCGTACGGCATACTATAGCACGCCGTTTTTCATCATTTTTGAGGATTTGAAAAAAAATTCAAATTTCAAAAAACATGGGTTATAGCCCATCGTTTTTTTAAATTTTGAAAAAATGAATTAACCTCGTTTTTCATCATTTTTGAACATGGGCTATAGCCCATACCGTACGGCATACTATAGCACGCAGTTTTTCATCATTTCTGAGGATTTGAATTTTTTTTTTAATTTTCCAAAAACATGGATTATAGCCCATCGTTTTATGAAAATTTGAAAAAAACAAATTACCTCGTTTTTCATCATTTTTGAACATGGGCTATAGCCCATACCGTACGGCATACTATAGCACGCCGTGATGTAAAAACGTAAAACGTACAACGTACAACGTAAAAACGTAAAAACGTAAAACGTAAAAATGTAAAACGTAAAAACGTAAATCGTTAAAAACATTAACTTAATTAATTAATTAAAATTAATTTGAAATTTTGAAAAATAAACTTAACCTCGTTTTTCATCATTTTTGAACATGGGCTATAGCCCATACCGTATGGCATACTATAGCATGCCGTTTTTGATCATTTTTGAGGATTTGAATTTTTTTTACATTTTCCAAAAACATGGGTTATAGCCCATCGTTTTTTGAAATTTTGAAAAAACCAAATTACCTCGTTTTTCATCATTTTTGAACATGGGCTATAGCCCATACCGTACGGCATACGTAAAACGTAAAACGTAAAACGTAAAAATGTAAAACGTAAAAACGTAAAAACGTAAAACGTAAAAACGTAAAAACGTAAATCGTTAAAAACATGGGTTATAGCCCATCGTTTTTTTAATTTTTTAAAAATAAACTTAACCTCGTTTTTCATCATTTTTGAACATGGGCTATAGCCCATACCGTACGGCATACTATAGCACGCCGTTTTTCATCATTTTTGAGGATTTGAAAAAAAAATCAAATTTAAAAAAACATGGGTTATAGCCCATCGTTTTTTGAAAATTTGAAAAAAACAAATTACCTCGTTTTTCATCATTTTTGAACATGGGCTATAGCCCATACCGTACGGCATACTATAGCACGCCGTGATGTAAAAACGTAAAACGTACAACGTACAACGTAAAAACGTAAAAACGTAAAACGTAAAACGTAAAACGTAAAACGTAAAACGTAAAAATGTAAAACGTAAAACGTACAACGTAAAAACGTAAAAACGTAAAACGTAAAACGTAAAACGTAAAACGTAAAACGTAAAACGTAAAACGTAAAAATGTAAAACGTAAAACGTAAAAACGTAAATCGTTAAAAACATGGGTTATAGCCCATCGTTTTTTGAAATTTTGAAAAATAAACTTAACCTCGTTTTTCATCATTTTTGAACATGGGCTATAGCCCATACCATACGGTATACTATAGCACGCCGTTTTTCATCATTTTTGAGGATTTGAAAAAATATTAAAAATTTCAAAAAACATGGGTTATAGCCCATCGTTTTTTGAAAAAAAAAAAAAAGAATTAACCTCGTTTTTCATCATTTTTGAACATGGGCTATAGCCCATACCGTACGGCATACTATAGCACGCCGTGATGTAAAAACGTAAAACGTACAACGTACAACGTAAAAACGTAAAACGTAAAACGTAAAACGTAAAACGTAAAACGTAAAAACGTAAATCGTTAAAACATGGGTTATAGCCCATCGTTTTTTGAAATTTTGAAAAATAAACTTAACCTCGTTTTTCATCATTTTTGAACATGGGCTATAGCCCATACCGTACGGTATACTATAGCACGCCGTTTTTCATCATTTTTGAGGATTTGAAAAAAATTAAAAATTTCAAAAAACATGGGTTATAGCCCATCGTTTTTTTTAAATTAAAAAAAAGGAATTAACCTCGTTTTTCATCATTTTTGAACATGGGCTATAGCCCATACCGTACGGCATACTATAGCACGCCGTTTTTCATCATTTTTGAGGATTTGAAAAAAATGAAAAAATGAAAAAAAACGATGGGTTATAGCCCATGTTTTTTGAAATTTTGAAAAAAATAAAAATCCTCGTTTTTCATCATTTTGGACCATGGGCTATAGCCCATATCGTAAGGCATACTATAGCACGCCGTTTTTCATCATTTTTGAGGATTTGAAAAAAATGAAAAAATGAAAAAAACGATGGGTTATAGCCCATGTTTTTTGAAATTTTGAAAAAAAAGAAAAATTCCTTGTTTTTCATCATTTTGGACCATGGGCTATAGCCCATATCGTACGGCATACTATAGCACGCCGTTTTTCATCATTTTTGAGGATTTGAAAAAAATGAAAAAATGAAAAAAACGATGGGTTATAGCCCATCGTTTTTTGAAATAAAAAAAAAGGAATTAACCTCGTTTTTCATCATTTTTGAACATGGGCTATAGCCCATACCGTACGGCATACTATAGCACGCCGTGATGTAAAAACGTAAAACGTACAACGTACAACGTAAAAACGTAAAACGTAAAACGTAAAAACGTAAATCGTTAAAACATGGGTTATACCCCATCGTTTTTTGAAATTTTGAAAAATAAACTTTTTTTTTTTTTTTTTTTTTTTTTGCGGCTTACGCCTTTTATTGATTTTTGAAGGGACAGACAGTAGGCTGACAGGAAACGGGAGAGAGATGGGGGGATGACATGCAGTAAAGGCCGTGTCGGGTCCGGGAGTCGAACCCGCGGCACACTGCGACTGGATTACCAGTCCGGTGCCCAGACCGTTACGCTACGGCCTGGGCTGAAAAATAAACTTAACCTCGTTTTTCATCATTTTTGAACATGGGCTATAGCCCATATGGTACGGCATACTATAGCACGCCATTTTTCATCATTTTTGAGGATTTGAAAAAAATGAAAAAATGAAAAAAACGATGGGTTATAGCCCATGTTTTTTGAAATTTTGAAAAAAATAAAAATCCTCGTTTTTCATCATTTTGGACCATGGGCTATAGCCCATATCGTAAGGCATACTACAGCACGCCGTTTTTCATCATTTTTGAGGATTTGAAAAAAATGAAAAAATGAAAAAAACGATGGGTTATAGCCCATGTTTTTTGAAATTTTGAAGAAAAAAAAAATCCTCGTTTTTCATCATTTTGGACCATGGGCTATAGCCCATATGGTACGGCATACTATAGCACGCCATTTTTCATCATTTTTGAGGATTTGACAAAAAATGAAAAATGAAAAAAACGATGGGTTATAGCCCATGTTTTTTGAAATTTTGAAAAAAATGAAAAAATGAAAAAAACGATGGGTTATAGCCCATGTTTTTTGAAATTTTGAAAAAAAATAAAAATTCCTTGTTTTTCATCATTTTGGACCATGGGCTATAGCCCATATCGTACGGCATACTATAGCACGCCGTTTTTCATCATTTTTGAGGATTTGAAAAAAATGAAAAAATGAAAAAAACGATGGGTTATAGCCCATCGTTTTTTGAAATAAAAAAAAATGAATTAACCTCGTTTTTCATCATTTTTGAACATGGGCTATAGCCCATACCGTACGGCATACTATAGCACGCCGTGATGTAAAAACGTAAAACGTACAACGTACAACGTAAAAACGTAAAACGTAAAACGTAAAAACGTAAATCGTTAAAACATGGGTTATAGCCCATCGTTTTTTGAAATTTTGAAAAATAAACTTTTTTTTTTTTTTTTTTTTTTTTGCGGCTTACGCCTTTTATTGATTTTTGAAGGGACAGACAGTAGGCTGACAGGAAACGGGAGAGAGATGGGGGGATGACATGCAGTAAAGGCCGTGTCGGGTCCGGGAGTCGAACCCGCGGCACACTGCGACTGGATTACCAGTCCGGTGCCCAGACCGTTACGCTACGGCCTGGGCTGAAAAATAAACTTAACCTCGTTTTTCATCATTTTTGAACATGGGCTATAGCCCATATGGTACGGCATACTATAGCACGCCATTTTTCATCATTTTTGAGGATTTGAAAAAAATGAAAAAATGAAAAAAACGATGGGTTATAGCCCATGTTTTTTGAAATTTTGAAAAAAATAAAAATCCTAGTTTTTCATCATTTTGGACCATGGGCTATAGCCCATATCGTAAGGCATACTACAGCACGCCGTTTTTCATCATTTTTGAGGATTTGAAAAAAATGAAAAAATGAAAAAAACGATGGGTTATAGCCCATGTTTTTTGAAATTTTGAAGAAAAAAAAAATCCTCGTTTTTCATCATTTTGGACCATGGGCTATAGCCCATATGGTACGGCATACTATAGCACGCCATTTTTCATCATTTTTGAGGATTTGACAAAAAATGAAAAAAACGATGGGTTATAGCCCATGTTTTTTGAAATTTTGAAAAAAATAAAAATCCTCGTTTTTCATTATTTTGGACCATGGGCTATAGCCCATATCGTACGGCATACTATAGCACGCAGTTTTTCATCATTTTTGAGGATTTGAAAAAAATGAAAAAATGAAAAAAAACGATGGGTTATAGCCCATGTTTTTTGAAATTTTGAAAAAAGGAAAAATTCCTCGTTTTTCATCATTTTGGACCATGGGCTATAGCCCATATCGTAAGGCATACTACAGCACGCCGTTTTTCATCATTTTTGAGGATTTGAAAAAAATGAAAAAATGAAAAAAACCATGGGTTATAGCCCATGTTTTTAGAAATTTTGAAAAAAAGAAAAATCCTCGTTTTTCATCATTTTGGACCATGGGCTATAGCCCATATGGTACGGCATACTATAGCACGCCATTTTTCATCATTTTTGAGGATTTGACAAAAAATGAAAAAATGAAAAAAAACGATGGGTTATAGCCCATGTTTTTTGAAATTTTGAAAAAAATAAAAATCCTCGTTTTTCATCATTTTGGACCATGGGCTATAGCCCATATCGTAAGGCATACTATAGCACGCCGTTTTTCATCATTTTTGAGGATTTGAAAAAAAAAAAACGATGGGTTATAGCCCATGTTTTTTTTTATTTTGAAAAATAAATAAATCCTCGTTTTTCATCATTTTGGACCATGGGCTATAGCCCATATGGTACGGCATACTATAGCACGCCATTTTTCATCATGTTTGAGGATTTGACAAAAAATGAAAAAATGAAAAAAAAACGATGGGTTATAGCCCATGTTTTTTGAAATTTTGAAAAAAATAAAAATCCTCGTTTTTCATCATTTTGGACCATGGGCTATAGCCCATATCGTAAGGCATACTATAGCACGCCGTTTTTCATCATTTTTGAGGATTTGAAAAAAAAAAAACGATGGGTTATAGCCCATGTTTTTTGAAATTTTGAAAAAAAAAAATCCTCGTTTTTCATCATTTTGGACCATGGGCTATAGCCCATATGGTACGGCATACTATAGCACGCCATTTTTCATCATGTTTGAGGATTTGACAAAAAATGAAAAAATGAAAAAAAAAACGATGGGTTATAGCCCATGTTTTTTGAAATTTTGAAAAAAAAAAAAATCCTCGTTTTTCATTATTTTGGACCATGGGATATAGCCCATATCGTACGGCATACTATAGCACGCCATTTTTCATCATTTTTGAGGATTTGACAAAAAATGAAAAAATGAAAAAAACGATGGGTTATAGCCCATGTTTTTTGAAATTTTGAAAAAAATAAAAATCCTCGTTTTTCATTATTTTGGACCATGGGCTATAGCCCATATCGTACGGCATACTATAGCACGCCGTTTTTCATCATTTTTGAGGATTTGAAAAAAATGAAAAAATGAAAAAAAACGATGGGTTATAGCCCATGTTTTTTGAAATTTTGAAAAAAATAAAAATCCTCGTTTTTCATCATTTTGGACCATGGGCTATAGCCCATATCGTAAGGCATACTATAGCACGCCGTTTTTCATCATTTTTGAGGATTTGAAAAAAATGAAAAAATGAAAAAAACGATGGGTTATAGCCCATGTTTTTTGAAAATTTGAAAAAAATAAAAAATCCTCGTTTTTCATCATTTTGGACCATGGGCTATAGCCCATATCGTAAGGCATACTATAGCACGCCGTTTTTCATCATTTTTGAGGATTTGAAAAAAATGAAAAAATGAAAAAAACCATGGGTTATAGCCCATGTTTTTTGAAATTTTGAAAAAAAAAATAATCCTCGTTTTTCATCTTTTTGGACCATGGGCTATAGCCCATATCGTACGGCATACTATAGCACGCCGTTTTTCATCATTTTTGAGGATTTGAAAAAAATGAAAAAATGAAAAAAACGATGGGTTATAGCCCATGTTTTTGGAAATTTTGAAAAGAAAAAATCCTCGTTTTTCATCATTTTGGACCATGGGCTATAGCCCATATGGTACGGCATACTATAGCACGCCATTTTCATCATTTTTGAGGATTTGACAAAAAATGAAAAAAACAATGGGTTATAGCCCATGTTTTTTGAAATTTTGAAAAAAATAAAAATCCTCGTTTTTCATCATTTTGGACCATGGGCTATAGCCCATATGGTACGGCATACTATAGCACGCCATTTTCATCATTTTTGAGGATTTGACAAAAAATGAAAAAAACTATGGGTTATAGCCCATGTTTTTTGAAATTTTGAAAAAAATAAAAATCCTCGTTTTTCATCATTTTGGACCATGGGCTATAGCCCATATCGTAAGGCATACTACAGCACGCCGTTTTTCATCATTTTTGAGGATTTGAAAAAAATGAAAAAATGAAAAAAACCATGGGTTATAGCCCATGTTTTTAGAAATTTTGAAAAAAAGAAAAATCCTCGTTTTTCATCATTTTGGACCATGGGCTATAGCCCATATGGTACGGCATACTATAGCACGCCATTTTTCATCATTTTTGAGGATTTGAAAAAAATGAAAAAATGAAAAAAACGATGGGTTATAGCCCATGTTTTTTGAAATTTTGAAAAAAATAAAAATCCTCGTTTTTCATCATTTTGGACCATGGGCTATAGCCCATATCGTAAGGCATACTACAGCACGCCGTTTTTCATCATTTTTGAGGATTTGAAAAAAATGAAAAAATGAAAAAAACGATGGGTTATAGCCCATGTTTTTTGAAATTTTGAAGAAAAAAAAAATCCTCGTTTTTCATCATTTTGGACCATGGGCTATAGCCCATATGGTACGGCATACTATAGCACGCCATTTTTCATCATTTTTGAGGATTTGACAAAAAATGAAAAATGAAAAAAACGATGGGTTATAGCCCATGTTTTTTGAAATTTTGAAAAAAATGAAAAAATGAAAAAAACGATGGGTTATAGCCCATGTTTTTTGAAATTTTGAAAAAAAAGAAAAATTCCTTGTTTTTCATCATTTTGGACCATGGGCTATAGCCCATATCGTACGGCATACTATAGCACGCCGTTTTTCATCATTTTTGAGGATTTGAAAAAAATGAAAAAATGAAAAAAACGATGGGTTATAGCCCATCGTTTTTTGAAATAAAAAAAAATGAATTAACCTCGTTTTTCATCATTTTTGAACATGGGCTATAGCCCATACCGTACGGCATACTATAGCACGCCGTGATGTAAAAACGTAAAACGTACAACGTACAACGTAAAAACGTAAAACGTAAAACGTAAAAACGTAAATCGTTAAAACATGGGTTATAGCCCATCGTTTTTTGAAATTTTGAAAAATAAACTTTTTTTTTTTTTTTTTTTTTTTTTGCGGCTTACGCCTTTTATTGATTTTTGAAGGGACAGACAGTAGGCTGACAGGAAACGGGAGAGAGATGGGGGGATGACATGCAGTAAAGGCCGTGTCGGGTCCGGGAGTCGAACCCGCGGCACACTGCGACTGGATTACCAGTCCGGTGCCCAGACCGTTACGCTACGGCCTGGGCTGAAAAATAAACTTAACCTCGTTTTTCATCATTTTTGAACATGGGCTATAGCCCATATGGTACGGCATACTATAGCACGCCATTTTTCATCATTTTTGAGGATTTGAAAAAAATGAAAAAATGAAAAAAACGATGGGTTATAGCCCATGTTTTTTGAAATTTTGAAAAAAATAAAAATCCTAGTTTTTCATCATTTTGGACCATGGGCTATAGCCCATATCGTAAGGCATACTACAGCACGCCGTTTTTCATCATTTTTGAGGATTTGAAAAAAATGAAAAAATGAAAAAAACGATGGGTTATAGCCCATGTTTTTTGAAATTTTGAAGAAAAAAAAAATCCTCGTTTTTCATCATTTTGGACCATGGGCTATAGCCCATATGGTACGGCATACTATAGCACGCCATTTTTCATCATTTTTGAGGATTTGACAAAAAATGAAAAAAACGATGGGTTATAGCCCATGTTTTTTGAAATTTTGAAAAAAATAAAAATCCTCGTTTTTCATTATTTTGGACCATGGGCTATAGCCCATATCGTACGGCATACTATAGCACGCAGTTTTTCATCATTTTTGAGGATTTGAAAAAAATGAAAAAATGAAAAAAAACGATGGGTTATAGCCCATGTTTTTTGAAATTTTGAAAAAAGGAAAAATTCCTCGTTTTTCATCATTTTGGACCATGGGCTATAGCCCATATCGTAAGGCATACTACAGCACGCCGTTTTTCATCATTTTTGAGGATTTGAAAAAAATGAAAAAATGAAAAAAACCATGGGTTATAGCCCATGTTTTTAGAAATTTTGAAAAAAAGAAAAATCCTCGTTTTTCATCATTTTGGACCATGGGCTATAGCCCATATGGTACGGCATACTATAGCACGCCATTTTTCATCATTTTTGAGGATTTGACAAAAAATGAAAAAATGAAAAAAAACGATGGGTTATAGCCCATGTTTTTTGAAATTTTGAAAAAAATAAAAATCCTCGTTTTTCATCATTTTGGACCATGGGCTATAGCCCATATCGTAAGGCATACTATAGCACGCCGTTTTTCATCATTTTTGAGGATTTGAAAAAAAAAAAACGATGGGTTATAGCCCATGTTTTTTTTTATTTTGAAAAATAAATAAATCCTCGTTTTTCATCATTTTGGACCATGGGCTATAGCCCATATGGTACGGCATACTATAGCACGCCATTTTTCATCATGTTTGAGGATTTGACAAAAAATGAAAAAATGAAAAAAAAACGATGGGTTATAGCCCATGTTTTTTGAAATTTTGAAAAAAATAAAAATCCTCGTTTTTCATCATTTTGGACCATGGGCTATAGCCCATATCGTAAGGCATACTATAGCACGCCGTTTTTCATCATTTTTGAGGATTTGAAAAAAAAAAAACGATGGGTTATAGCCCATGTTTTTTGAAATTTTGAAAAAAAAAAATCCTCGTTTTTCATCATTTTGGACCATGGGCTATAGCCCATATGGTACGGCATACTATAGCACGCCATTTTTCATCATGTTTGAGGATTTGACAAAAAATGAAAAAATGAAAAAAAAAACGATGGGTTATAGCCCATGTTTTTTGAAATTTTGAAAAAAAAAAAAATCCTCGTTTTTCATTATTTTGGACCATGGGATATAGCCCATATCGTACGGCATACTATAGCACGCCATTTTTCATCATTTTTGAGGATTTGACAAAAAATGAAAAAATGAAAAAAACGATGGGTTATAGCCCATGTTTTTTGAAATTTTGAAAAAAATAAAAATCCTCGTTTTTCATTATTTTGGACCATGGGCTATAGCCCATATCGTACGGCATACTATAGCACGCCGTTTTTCATCATTTTTGAGGATTTGAAAAAAATGAAAAAATGAAAAAAAACGATGGGTTATAGCCCATGTTTTTTGAAATTTTGAAAAAAATAAAAATCCTCGTTTTTCATCATTTTGGACCATGGGCTATAGCCCATATCGTAAGGCATACTATAGCACGCCGTTTTTCATCATTTTTGAGGATTTGAAAAAAATGAAAAAATGAAAAAAACGATGGGTTATAGCCCATGTTTTTTGAAATTTTGAAAAAAATAAAAAATCCTCGTTTTTCATCATTTTGGACCATGGGCTATAGCCCATATCGTAAGGCATACTATAGCACGCCGTTTTTCATCATTTTTGAGGATTTGAAAAAAATGAAAAAATGAAAAAAACCATGGGTTATAGCCCATGTTTTTTGAAATTTTGAAAAAAATAAAAATCCTCGTTTTTCATCATTTTGGACCATGGGCTATAGCCCATATCGTAAGGCATACTATAGCACGCCGTTTTTCATCATTTTTGAGGATTTGAAAAAAATGAAAAAATGAAAAAAACGATGGGTTATAGCCCATGTTTTTTGAAATTTTGAAAAAAATAAAAAATCCTCGTTTTTCATCATTTTGGACCATGGGCTATAGCCCATATCGTAAGGCATACTATAGCACGCCGTTTTTCATCATTTTTGAGGATTTGAAAAAAATGAAAAAATGAAAAAAACCATGGGTTATAGCCCATGTTTTTTGAAATTTTGAAAAAAAAAAAAATCCTCGTTTTTCATCTTTTTGGACCATGGGCTATAGCCCATATCGTACGGCATACTATAGCACGCCGTTTTTCATCATTTTTGAGGATTTGAAAAAAATGAAAAAATGAAAAAAACGATGGGTTATAGCCCATGTTTTTGGAAATCTTGAAAAGAAAAAATCCTCGTTTTTCATCATTTTGGACCATGGGCTATAGCCCATATGGTACGGCATACTATAGCACGCCATTTTCATCATTTTTGAGGATTTGACAAAAAATGAAAAAAACGATGGGTTATAGCCCATGTTTTTTGAAATTTTGAAAAAAATAAAAATCCTCGTTTTTCATCATTTTGGACCATGGGCTATAGCCCATATGGTACGGCATACTATAGCACGCCATTTTCATCATTTTTGAGGATTTGACAAAAAATGAAAAAAACTATGGGTTATAGCCCATGTTTTTTGAAATTTTGAAAAAAATAAAAATCCTCGTTTTTCATCATTTTGGACCATGGGCTATAGCCCATATCGTAAGGCATACTACAGCACGCCGTTTTTCATCATTTTTGAGGATTTGAAAAAAATGAAAAAATGAAAAAAACCATGGGTTATAGCCCATGTTTTTAGAAATTTTGAAAAAAAGAAAAATCCTCGTTTTTCATCATTTTGGACCATGGGCTATAGCCCATATGGTACGGCATACTATAGCACGCCATTTTTCATCATTTTTGAGGATTTGAAAAAAATGAAAAAATGAAAAAAACGATGGGTTATAGCCCATGTTTTTTGAAATTTTGAAAAAAATAAAAATCCTCGTTTTTCATCATTTTGGACCATGGGCTATAGCCCATATCGTAAGGCATACTACAGCACGCCGTTTTTCATCATTTTTGAGGATTTGAAAAAAATGAAAAAATGAAAAAAACGATGGGTTATAGCCCATGTTTTTTGAAATTTTGAAGAAAAAAAAAATCCTCGTTTTTCATCATTTTGGACCATGGGCTATAGCCCATATGGTACGGCATACTATAGCACGCCATTTTTCATCATTTTTGAGGATTTGACAAAAAATGAAAAATGAAAAAAACGATGGGTTATAGCCCATGTTTTTTGAAATTTTGAAAAAAATGAAAAAATGAAAAAAACGATGGGTTATAGCCCATGTTTTTTGAAATTTTGAAAAAAAAGAAAAATTCCTTGTTTTTCATCATTTTGGACCATGGGCTATAGCCCATATCGTACGGCATACTATAGCACGCCGTTTTTCATCATTTTTGAGGATTTGAAAAAAATGAAAAAATGAAAAAAACGATGGGTTATAGCCCATCGTTTTTTGAAATAAAAAAAAATGAATTAACCTCGTTTTTCATCATTTTTGAACATGGGCTATAGCCCATACCGTACGGCATACTATAGCACGCCGTGATGTAAAAACGTAAAACGTACAACGTACAACGTAAAAACGTAAAACGTAAAACGTAAAAACGTAAATCGTTAAAACATGGGTTATAGCCCATCGTTTTTTGAAATTTTGAAAAATAAACTTTTTCTTTTTTTTTTTTTTTTTTTGCGGCTTACGCCTTTTATTGATTTTTGAAGGGACAGACAGTAGGCTGACAGGAAACGGGAGAGAGATGGGGGGATGACATGCAGTAAAGGCCGTGTCGGGTCCGGGAGTCGAACCCGCGGCACACTGCGACTGGATTACCAGTCCGGTGCCCAGACCGTTACGCTACGGCCTGGGCTGAAAAATAAACTTAACCTCGTTTTTCATCATTTTTGAACATGGGCTATAGCCCATATGGTACGGCATACTATAGCACGCCATTTTTCATCATTTTTGAGGATTTGAAAAAAATGAAAAAATGAAAAAAACGATGGGTTATAGCCCATGTTTTTTGAAATTTTGAAAAAAATAAAAATCCTAGTTTTTCATCATTTTGGACCATGGGCTATAGCCCATATCGTAAGGCATACTACAGCACGCCGTTTTTCATCATTTTTGAGGATTTGAAAAAAATGAAAAAATGAAAAAAACGATGGGTTATAGCCCATGTTTTTTGAAATTTTGAAGAAAAAAAAAATCCTCGTTTTTCATCATTTTGGACCATGGGCTATAGCCCATATGGTACGGCATACTATAGCACGCCATTTTTCATCATTTTTGAGGATTTGACAAAAAATGAAAAAAACGATGGGTTATAGCCCATGTTTTTTGAAATTTTGAAAAAAATAAAAATCCTCGTTTTTCATTATTTTGGACCATGGGCTATAGCCCATATCGTACGGCATACTATAGCACGCAGTTTTTCATCATTTTTGAGGATTTGAAAAAAATGAAAAAATGAAAAAAAACGATGGGTTATAGCCCATGTTTTTTGAAATTTTGAAAAAAGGAAAAATTCCTCGTTTTTCATCATTTTGGACCATGGGCTATAGCCCATATCGTAAGGCATACTACAGCACGCCGTTTTTCATCATTTTTGAGGATTTGAAAAAAATGAAAAAATGAAAAAAACCATGGGTTATAGCCCATGTTTTTAGAAATTTTGAAAAAAAGAAAAATCCTCGTTTTTCATCATTTTGGACCATGGGCTATAGCCCATATGGTACGGCATACTATAGCACGCCATTTTTCATCATTTTTGAGGATTTGACAAAAAATGAAAAAATGAAAAAAAACGATGGGTTATAGCCCATGTTTTTTGAAATTTTGAAAAAAATAAAAATCCTCGTTTTTCATCATTTTGGACCATGGGCTATAGCCCATATCGTAAGGCATACTATAGCACGCCGTTTTTCATCATTTTTGAGGATTTGAAAAAAAAAAAACGATGGGTTATAGCCCATGTTTTTTTTTATTTTGAAAAATAAATAAATCCTCGTTTTTCATCATTTTGGACCATGGGCTATATAGCCCATATGGTACGGCATACTATAGCACGCCATTTTTCATCATGTTTGAGGATTTGACAAAAAATGAAAAAATGAAAAAAAAACGATGGGTTATAGCCCATGTTTTTTGAAATTTTGAAAAAAATAAAAATCCTCGTTTTTCATCATTTTGGACCATGGGCTATAGCCCATATCGTAAGGCATACTATAGCACGCCGTTTTTCATCATTTTTGAGGATTTGAAAAAAAAAAAACGATGGGTTATAGCCCATGTTTTTTGAAATTTTGAAAAAAAAAAATCCTCGTTTTTCATCATTTTGGACCATGGGCTATAGCCCATATGGTACGGCATACTATAGCACGCCATTTTTCATCATGTTTGAGGATTTGACAAAAAATGAAAAAATGAAAAAAAAAACGATGGGTTATAGCCCATGTTTTTTGAAATTTTGAAAAAAAAAAAATCCTCGTTTTTCATTATTTTGGACCATGGGATATAGCCCATATCGTACGGCATACTATAGCACGCCATTTTTCATCATTTTTGAGGATTTGACAAAAAATGAAAAAATGAAAAAAACGATGGGTTATAGCCCATGTTTTTTGAAATTTTGAAAAAAATAAAAATCCTCGTTTTTCATTATTTTGGACCATGGGCTATAGCCCATATCGTACGGCATACTATAGCACGCCGTTTTTCATCATTTTTGAGGATTTGAAAAAAATGAAAAAATGAAAAAAAACGATGGGTTATAGCCCATGTTTTTTGAAATTTTGAAAAAAATAAAAATCCTCGTTTTTCATCATTTTGGACCATGGGCTATAGCCCATATCGTAAGGCATACTATAGCACGCCGTTTTTCATCATTTTTGAGGATTTGAAAAAAATGAAAAAATGAAAAAAACGATGGGTTATAGCCCATGTTTTTTGAAATTTTGAAAAAAATAAAAAATCCTTGTTTTTCATCATTTTGGACCATGGGCTATAGCCCATATCGTAAGGCATACTATAGCACGCCGTTTTTCATCATTTTTGAGGATTTGAAAAAAATGAAAAAATGAAAAAAACCATGGGTTATAGCCCATGTTTTTTGAAATTTTGAAAAAAAAAAAAATCCTCGTTTTTCATCTTTTTGGACCATGGGCTATAGCCCATATCGTACGGCATACTATAGCACGCCGTTTTTCATCATTTTTGAGGATTTGAAAAAAATGAAAAAATGAAAAAAACGATGGGTTATAGCCCATGTTTTTGGAAATTTTGAAAAGAAAAAATCCTCGTTTTTCATCATTTTGGACCATGGGCTATAGCCCATATCGTACGGCATACTATAGCACGCCATTTTTCATCATGTTTGAGGATTTGACAAAAAATGAAAAAATGAAAAAAAAAAACGATGGGTTATAGCCCATGTTCTTTGAAATTTTGAAAAAAATAAAAATCCTCGTTTTTCATCATTTTGGACCATGGGCTATAGCCCATATCGTAAGGCATACTATAGCACGCCGTTTTTCATCATTTTTGAGGATTTGAAAAAAATGAAAAAATGAAAAAAACGATGGGTTATAGCCCATGTTTTTTGAAATTTTGAAAAAAATAAAAGATCCTCGTTTTTCATCAATTTGGACCATGGGCTATAGCCCATATGGTACGGCATACTATAGCACGCCATTTTTCATCATTTTTGAGGATTTGACAAAAAATGAAAAAAACGATGGGTTATAGCCCATGTTTTTTGAAATTTTGAAAAAAATAAAAATCCTCGTTTTTCATTATTTTGGACCATGGGCTATAGCCCATATCGTACGGCATACTATAGCACGCAGTTTTTCATCATTTTTGAGGATTTGAAAAAAATGAAAAAATGAAAAAAAACGATGGGTTATAGCCCATGTTTTTTGAAATTTTGAAAAAAGGAAAAATTCCTCGTTTTTCATCATTTTGGACCATGGGCTATAGCCCATATCGTAAGGCATACTACAGCACGCCGTTTTTCATCATTTTTGAGGATTTGAAAAAAATGAAAAAATGAAAAAAACCATGGGTTATAGCCCATGTTTTTAGAAATTTTGAAAAAAAGAAAAATCCTCGTTTTTCATCATTTTGGACCATGGGCTATAGCCCATATGGTACGGCATACTATAGCACGCCATTTTTCATCATTTTTGAGGATTTGACAAAAATGAAAAAATGAAAAAAAACGATGGGTTATAGCCCATGTTTTTTGAAATTTTGAAAAAAATAAAAATCCTCGTTTTTCATCATTTTGGACCATGGGCTATAGCCCATATCGTAAGGCATACTATAGCACGCCGTTTTTCATCATTTTTGAGGATTTGAAAAAAATGAAAAAATGAAAAAAACGATGGGTTATAGCCCATGTTTTTGGAAATTTTGAAAAGAAAAAATCCTCGTTTTTCATCATTTTGGACCATGGGCTATAGCCCATATCGTACGGCATACTATAGCACGCCATTTTTCATCATGTTTGAGGATTTGACAAAAAATGAAAAAATGAAAAAAAAAAACGATGGGTTATAGCCCATGTTCTTTGAAATTTTGAAAAAAATAAAAATCCTCGTTTTTCATCATTTTGGACCATGGGCTATAGCCCATATCGTAAGGCATACTATAGCACGCCGTTTTTCATCATTTTTGAGGATTTGAAAAAAATGAAAAAATGAAAAAAACGATGGGTTATAGCCCATGTTTTTTGAAATTTTGAAAAAAATAAAAGATCCTCGTTTTTCATCAATTTGGACCATGGGCTATAGCCCATATCGTAAGGCATACTATAGCACGCCGTTTTTCATCATTTTTGAGGATTTGAAAAAAAATGAAAAAATTAAAAAAAAACATGGGTTATAGCCCATGTTTTTTGAAATTTTGAAAAAAATAAAAATCCTCGTTTTTCATCATTTTGGACCATGGGCTATAGCCCATATGGTACGGCATACTATAGCACGCCATTTTCATCATTTTTGAGGATTTGACAAAAAATGAAAAAAACGATGGGTTATAGCCCATGTTTTTTGAAATTTTGAAAAAAATAAAAATCCTCGTTTTTCATCATTTTGGACCATGGGCTATAGCCCATATCGTAAGGCATACTACAGCACGCCGTTTTTCATCATTTTTGAGGATTTGAAAAAAAGGAAAAAATGAAAAAAACCATGGGTTATAGCCCATGTTTTTAGAAATTTTGAAAAAAAGAAAAATCCTCGTTTTTCATCATTTTGGACCATGGGCTATAGCCCATATGGTACGGCATACTATAGCACGCCATTTTTCATCATTTTTGAGGATTTGACAAAAAATGAAAAAATGAAAAAAAAACGATGGGTTATAGCCCATGTTTTTTGAAATTTTGAAAAAAATTAAAATCCTCGTTTTTCATCATTTTGGGCCATGGGCTATAGCCCATATCGTAAGGCATACTATAGCACGCCGTTTTTCATCATTTTTGAGGATTTGAAAAAAAAAAAACGATGGGTTATAGCCCATGTTTTGTTTTTTTTTGAAAAATAAATAAATCCTCGTTTTTCATCATTTTGGACCATGGGCTATAGCCCATATGGTACGGCATACTATAGCACGCCATTTTTCATCATGTTTGAGGATTTGACAAAAAATGAAAAAATGAAAAAAAAAACGATGGGTTATAACTTATAGCCCATGTTTTTTGAAATTTTGAAAAAAATAAAAATCCTCGTTTTTCATCATTTTGGACCATGGGCTATAGCCCATATCGTAAGGCATACTATAGCACGCCGTTTTTCATCATTTTTGAGGATTTGAAAAAAAAAAAACGATGGGTTATAGCCCATGTTTTTTGAAATTTTGAAAAAAAAAATCCTCGTTTTTCATCATTTTGGACCATGGGCTATAGCCCATATGGTACGGCATACTATAGCACGCCATTTTTCATCATGTTTGAGGATTTGACAAAAAATGAAAAAATGAAAAAAAAAACGATGGGTTATAGCCCATGTTTTTTGAAATTTTGAAAAAAAAAAAATCCTCGTTTTTCATTATTTTGGACCATGGGCTATAGCCCATATCGTACGGCATACTATAGCACGCCATTTTCATCATTTTTGAGGATTTGACAAAAAATGAAAAAAACGATGGGTTATAGCCCATGTTTTTTGAAATTTTGAAAAAAATAAAAATCCTCGTTTTTCATCATTTTGGACCATGGGCTATAGCCCATATCGTAAGGCATACTACAGCACGCCGTTTTTCATCATTTTTGAGGATTTGAAAAAAATGAAAAAATGAAAAAAACGATGGGTTATAGCCCATGTTTTTTGAAATTTTGAAGAAAAAAAAAATCCTCGTTTTTCATCATTTTGGACCATGGGCTATAGCCCATATGGTACGGCATACTATAGCACGCCATTTTTCATCATGTTTGAGGATTTGACAAAAAATGAAAAAATGAAAAAAAAAACGATGGGTTATAGCCCATGTTTTTTGAAATTTTGAAAAAAAAAAAAATCCTCGTTTTTCATTATTTTGGACCATGGGCTATAGCCCATATCGTACGGCATACTATAGCACGCCATTTTCATCATTTTTGAGGATTTGACAAAAAATGAAAAAAACGATGGGTTATAGCCCATGTTTTTTGAAATTTTGAAAAAAATAAAAATCCTCGTTTTTCATCATTTTGGACCATGGGCTATAGCCCATATCGTAAGGCATACTACAGCACGCCGTTTTTCATCATTTTTGAGGATTTGAAAAAAATGAAAAAATGAAAAAAACCATGGGTTATAGCCCATGTTTTTAGAAATTTTGAAAAAAAGAAAAATCCTCGTTTTTCATCATTTTGGACCATGGGCTATAGCCCATATGGTACGGCATACTATAGCACGCCATTTTTCATCATTTTTGAGGATTTGACAAAAAATGAAAAAATGAAAAAAAAACGATGGGTTATAGTCCATGTTTTTTGAAATTTTGAAAAAAATAAAAATCCTCGTTTTTCATCATTTTGGACCATGGGCTATAGCCCATATCGTAAGGCATACTATAGCACGCCGTTTTTCATCATTTTTGAGGATTTGAAAAAAAAAAAAACGATGGGTTATAGCCCATGTTTTTTTTTATTTTGAAAAAAAAAAAAATCCTCGTTTTTCATCATTTTGGACCATGGGCTATAGCCCATATGGTACGGCATACTATAGCACGCCATTTTTCATCATGTTTGAGGATTTGACAAAAAATGAAAAAATGAAAAAAAAAACGATGGGTTATAACTTATAGCCCATGTTTTTTGAAATTTTGAAAAAAATAAAAATCCTCGTTTTTCATCATTTTGGACCATGGGCTATAGCCCATATCGTAAGGCATACTATAGCACGCCGTTTTTCATCATTTTTGAGGATTTGAAAAAAAAAAAAAACGATGGGTTATAGCCCATGTTTTTTGAAATTTTGAAAAAAAAAATCCTCGTTTTTCATCATTTTGGACCATGGGCTATAGCCCATATGGTACGGCATACTATAGCACGCCATTTTTCATCATGTTTGAGGATTTGACAAAAAATGAAAAAATGAAAAAAAGAACGATGGGTTATAGCCCATGTTTTTTGAAATTTTGAAAAAAAAAAAAATCCTCGTTTTTCATTATTTTGGACCATGGGCTATAGCCCATATCGTACGGCATACTATAGCACGCCATTTTTCATCATTTTTGAGGATTTGACAAAAAATGAAAAAATGAAAAAAACGATGGGTTATAGCCCATGTTTTTTGAAATTTTGAAAAAAATAAAAATCCTCGTTTTTCATTATTTTGGACCATGGGCTATAGCCCATATCGTACGGCATACTATAGCACGCCGTTTTTCATCATTTTTGAGGATTTGAAAAAAATGAAAAAATGAAAAAAAACGATGGGTTATAGCCCATGTTTTTTGAAATTTTGAAAAAAATAAAAATCCTCGTTTTTCATCATTTTGGACCATGGGCTATAGCCCATATCGTAAGGCATACTATATATAGCACGCCGTTTTTCATCATTTTTGAGGATTTGAAAAAAATGAAAAAATGAAAAAAACGATGGGTTATAGCCCATGTTTTTTGAAATTTTGAAAAAAATAAAAAATCCTCGTTTTTCATCATTTTGGACCATGGGCTATAGCCCATATCGTAAGGCATACTATAGCACGCCGTTTTTCATCATTTTTGAGGATTTGAAAAAAATGAAAAAATGAAAAAAAACCATGGGTTATAGCCCATGTTTTTTGAAATTTTGAAAAAAAAAAAAATCCTCGTTTTTCATCTTTTTGGACCATGGGCTATAGCCCATATCGTACGGCATACTATAGCACGCCGTTTTTCATCATTTTTGAGGATTTGAAAAAAATGAAAAAATGAAAAAAACGATGGGTTATAGCCCATGTTTTTGGAAATTTTGAAAAGAAAAAATCCTCGTTTTTCATCATTTTGGACCATGGGCTATAGCCCATATCGTACGGCATACTATAGCACGCCATTTTTCATCATGTTTGAGGATTTGACAAAAAATGAAAAAATGAAAAAAAAAACGATGGGTTATAGCCCATGTTTTTTGAAATTTTGAAAAAAATAAAAATCCTCGTTTTTCATCATTTTGGACCATGGGCTATAGCCCATATCGTAAGGCATACTATAGCACGCCGTTTTTCATCATTTTTGAGGATTTGAAAAAAATGAAAAAATGAAAAAAACGATGGGTTATAGCCCATGTTTTTTGAAATTTTGAAAAAAATAAAAAATCCTCGTTTTTCATCAATTTGGACCATATCGTAAGGCATACTATAGCACGCCGTTTTTCATCATTTTTGAGGATTTGAAAAAAAATAAAAAATTAAAAAAAAACATGGGTTATAGCCCATGTTTTTTGAAATTTTGAAAAAAATAAAAATCCTCGTTTTTCATCATTTTGGACCATGGGCTATAGCCCATATGGTACGGCATACTATAGCACGCCATTTTCATCATTTTTGAGGATTTGACAAAAAATGAAAAAAACGATGGGTTATAGCCCATGTTTTTTGAAATTTTGAAAAAAATAAAAATCCTCGTTTTTCATTATTTTGGACCATGGGCTATAGCCCATATCGCACGGCATACTATAGCACGCCGTTTTTCATCATTTTTGAGGATTTGAAAAAAATGAAAAAATGAAGAAAAAAAAACGATGGGTTATAGCCCATGTTTTTTGAAATTTTGAAGAAAAAAAAATACTCGTTTTTCATCATTTTGGACCATGGGCTATAGCCCATATTGTACGGCATACTATAGCACGCCATTTTTCATCATTTTTGAGGATTTGAAAAAAATGAAAAAATGAAAAAAAAAACGATGGGTTATAGCCCATGTTTTTTTAAATTTTGAAAAAAATAAAAATCCTCGTTTTTCATCATTTTGGACCATGGGCTATAGCCCATATGGTACGGCATACTATAGCACGCCATTTTTCATCATTTTTGAGGATTTGACAAAAAATGAAAAAATAAAAAAAACGATGGGTTATAGCCCATATGGTACGGCATACTATAGCACGCCGTTTTTCATCATTTTTGAGGATTTGAAAAAAATGAAAAACTGAAAAAAACGATGGGTTATAGCCCATGTTTTTTGAAATTTTGAAAAAAAAAAAAATCCTCGTTTTTCATCATTTTGGACCATGGGCTATAGCCCATATCGTAAGGCATACTACAGCACGCCGTTTTTCATCATTTTTGAGGATTTGAAAAAAATGAAAAAATGAAAAAAACGATGGGTTATAGCCCATGTTTTTTGAAATTTTGAAGAAAAAAAAATCCTCGTTTTTCATCATTTTGGACCATGGGCTATAGCCCATATCGTACGGCATACTATAGCACGCCGTTTTTCATCATTTTTGAGGATTTGAAAAAAATGAAAAAATGAAAAAAAACGATGGGTTATAGCCCATGTTTTTTGAAATTTTGAAAAAAATAAAAATCCTCGTTTTTCATCATTTTGGACCATGGGCTATAGCCCATATCGTAAGGCATACTATACCACGCCGTTTTTCATCATTTTTGAGGATTTGAAAAAAATGAAAGAATGAAAAAAACCATGGGTTATAGCCCATGTTTTTTGAATTTTTGAAAAAAAAAGAAATCCTCGTTTTTCATCATTTTGGACCATGGGCTATAGCCCATATGGTACGGCATACTATAGCACGCCATTTTTCATCATTTTTGAGGATTTGACAAAAAATGAAAAAATGAAAAAAACGATGGGTTATAGCCCATGTTTTTTGAAATTTAGAAAAAAATAAAAATCCTTGTTTTTCATCAATTTGGACCATGGGCTATAGCCCATATCGTAAGGCATACTACAGCACGCCGTTTTTCATCATTTTTGAGGATTTGAAAAAAATAAAAAAATGAAAAAAACGATGGGTTATAGCCCATGTTTTTTGAAATTTTGAAAAAAAAAAAAAATCCTCGTTTTTCATCATTTTGGACCATGGGCTATAGCCCATATCGTAAGGCATACTATAGCACGCCGTTTTTCATCATTTTTGAGGATTTGAAAAAAATGAAAAAATGAAAAAAAACCATGGGTTATAGCCCATGTTTTTTGAAATTTTGAAAAAAAAAAAAATCCTCGTTTTTCATCTTTTTGGACCATGGGCTATAGCCCATATCGTACGGCATACTATAGCACGCCGTTTTTCATCATTTTTGAGGATTTGAAAAAAATGAAAAAATGAAAAAAACGATGGGTTATAGCCCATGTTTTTGGAAATTTTGAAAAGAAAAAATCCTCGTTTTTCATCATTTTGGACCATGGGCTATAGCCCATATCGTACGGCATACTATAGCACGCCATTTTTCATCATGTTTGAGGATTTGACAAAAAATGAAAAAATGAAAAAAAAAACGATGGGTTATAGCCCATGTTTTTTGAAATTTTGAAAAAAATAAAAATCCTCGTTTTTCATCATTTTGGACCATGGGCTATAGCCCATATCGTAAGGCATACTATAGCACGCCGTTTTTCATCATTTTTGAGGATTTGAAAAAAATGAAAAAATGAAAAAAACGATGGGTTATAGCCCATGTTTTTTGAAATTTTGAAAAAAATAAAAAATCCTCGTTTTTCATCAATTTGGACCATATCGTAAGGCATACTATAGCACGCCGTTTTTCATCATTTTTGAGGATTTGAAAAAAAATAAAAAATTAAAAAAAAACATGGGTTATAGCCCATGTTTTTTGAAATTTTGAAAAAAATAAAAATCCTCGTTTTTCATCATTTTGGACCATGGGCTATAGCCCATATGGTACGGCATACTATAGCACGCCATTTTCATCATTTTTGAGGATTTGACAAAAAATGAAAAAAACGATGGGTTATAGCCCATGTTTTTTGAAATTTTGAAAAAAATAAAAATCCTCGTTTTTCATTATTTTGGACCATGGGCTATAGCCCATATCGCACGGCATACTATAGCACGCCGTTTTTCATCATTTTTGAGGATTTGAAAAAAATGAAAAAATGAAGAAAAAAAAACGATGGGTTATAGCCCATGTTTTTTGAAATTTTGAAGAAAAAAAAATACTCGTTTTTCATCATTTTGGACCATGGGCTATAGCCCATATTGTACGGCATACTATAGCACGCCATTTTTCATCATTTTTGAGGATTTGAAAAAAATGAAAAAATGAAAAAAAAAACGATGGGTTATAGCCCATGTTTTTTTAAATTTTGAAAAAAATAAAAATCCTCGTTTTTCATCATTTTGGACCATGGGCTATAGCCCATATGGTACGGCATACTATAGCACGCCATTTTTCATCATTTTTGAGGATTTGACAAAAAATGAAAAAATAAAAAAAACGATGGGTTATAGCCCATATGGTACGGCATACTATAGCACGCCGTTTTTCATCATTTTTGAGGATTTGAAAAAAATGAAAAACTGAAAAAAACGATGGGTTATAGCCCATGTTTTTTGAAATTTTGAAAAAAAAAAAAATCCTCGTTTTTCATCATTTTGGACCATGGGCTATAGCCCATATCGTAAGGCATACTACAGCACGCCGTTTTTCATCATTTTTGAGGATTTGAAAAAAATGAAAAAATGAAAAAAACGATGGGTTATAGCCCATGTTTTTTGAAATTTTGAAGAAAAAAAAATCCTTGTTTTTCATCATTTTGGACCATGGGCTATAGCCCATATCGTACGGCATACTATAGCACGCCGTTTTTCATCATTTTTGAGGATTTGAAAAAAATGAAAAAATGAAAAAAAACGATGGGTTATAGCCCATGTTTTTTGAAATTTTGAAAAAAATAAAAATCCTCGTTTTTCATCATTTTGGACCATGGGCTATAGCCCATATCGTAAGGCATACTATACCACGCCGTTTTTCATCATTTTTGAGGATTTGAAAAAAATGAAAGAATGAAAAAAACCATGGGTTATAGCCCATGTTTTTTGAATTTTTGAAAAAAAAAGAAATCCTCGTTTTTCATCATTTTGGACCATGGGCTATAGCCCATATGGTACGGCATACTATAGCACGCCATTTTTCATCATTTTTGAGGATTTGACAAAAAATGAAAAAATGAAAAAAACGATGGGTTATAGCCCATGTTTTTTGAAATTTAGAAAAAAATAAAAATCCTTGTTTTTCATCAATTTGGACCATGGGCTATAGCCCATATCGTAAGGCATACTACAGCACGCCGTTTTTCATCATTTTTGAGGATTTGAAAAAAATAAAAAAATGAAAAAAACGATGGGTTATAGCCCATGTTTTTTGAAATTTTGAAAAAAATAAAAATCCTCGTTTTTCATCATTTTGGACCATGGGCTATAGCCCATATCGTAAGGCATACTATAGCACGCCATTTTTCATCATTTTTGAGGATTTGAAAAAAATGAAAAAATGAAAAAAAACGATGCGTTATAGCCCATGTTTTTTGAAATTTTGAAAAAAAAAAAAATCCTCGTTTTTCATCATTTTGGACCATGGGCTATAGCCCATATCGTAAGGCATACTATAGCACGCCGTTTTTCATCATTTTTGAGGATTTGAAAAAAATGAAAAAATGAAAAAAAAACCATGGGTTATAGCCCATGTTTTTTGAAATTTTGAAAAAAATAAAAAATCCTCGTTTTTCATCAATTTGGACCATGGGCTATAGCCCATATCGTAAGGCATACTATAGCACGCCGTTTTTCATCATTTTTGAGGATTTGAAAAAAATGAAAAAATTAAAAAAAACCATGGGTTATAGCCCATGTTTTTTGAAATTTTGAAAAAAATAAAAATCCTCGTTTTTCATCATTTTGGACCATGGGCTATAGCCCATATGGTACGGCATACTATAGCACGCCATTTTCATCATTTTTGAGGATTTGACAAAAAATGAAAAAAACGATGGGTTATAGCCCATGTTTTTTGAAATTTTGAAAAAAATAAAAATCCTCGTTTTTCATTATTTTGGACCATGGGCTATAGCCCATATCGCACGGCATACTATAGCACGCCGTTTTTCATCATTTTTGAGGATTTGAAAAAAATGAAAAAATGAAGAAAAAAAAACGATGGGTTATAGCCCATGTTTTTTGAAATTTTGAAGAAAAAAAAAATACTCGTTTTTCATCATTTTGGACCATGGGCTATAGCCCATATTGTACGGCATACTATAGCACGCCATTTTTCATCATTTTTGAGGATTTGAAAAAAATGAAAAAATGAAAAAAAAAACGATGGGTTATAGCCCATGTTTTTTTAAATTTTGAAAAAAATAAAAATCCTCGTTTTTCATCATTTTGGACCATGGGCTATAGCCCATATGGTACGGCATACTATAGCACGCCATTTTTCATCATTTTTGAGGATTTGACAAAAAATGAAAAAATGAAAAAAACGATGGGTTATAGCCCATATGGTACGGCATACTATAGCACGCCGTTTTTCATCATTTTTGAGGATTTGAAAAAAATGAAAAAATGAAAAAAAACGATGGGTTATAGCCCATGTTTTTTGAAATTTTGAAGAAAAAAAATCCTCGTTTTTCATCATTTTGGACCATGGGCTATAGCCCATATCGTACGGCATACTATAGCACGCCGTTTTTCATCATTTTTGAGGATTTGAAAAAAATGAAAAAATGAAAAAAAACGATGGGTTATAGCCCATGTTTTTTGAAATTTTGAAAAAAATAAAAATCCTCGTTTTTCATCATTTTGGACCATGGGCTATAGCCCATATCGTAAGGCATACTATACCACGCCGTTTTTCATCATTTTTGAGGATTTGAAAAAAATGAAAGAATGAAAAAAACCATGGGTTATAGCCCATGTTTTTTGAATTTTTGAAAAAAAAAAAATCCTCGTTTTTCATCATTTTGGACCATGGGCTATAGCCCATATGGTACGGCATACTATAGCACGCCATTTTCATCATTTTTGAGGATTTGACAAAAAATGAAAAAAACGATGGGTTATAGCCCATGTTTTTTGAAATTTTGAAAAAAATAAAAATCCTCGTTTTTCATTATTTTGGACCATGGGCTATAGCCCATATCGCACGGCATACTATAGCACGCCGTTTTTCATCATTTTTGAGGATTTGAAAAAAATGAAAAAATGAAGAAAAAAAAACGATGGGTTATAGCCCATGTTTTTTGAAATTTTGAAGAAAAAAAAATACTCGTTTTTCATCATTTTGGACCATGGGCTATAGCCCATATTGTACGGCATACTATAGCACGCCATTTTTCATCATTTTTGAGGATTTGAAAAAAATGAAAAAATGAAAAAAAAAACGATGGGTTATAGCCCATGTTTTTTTAAATTTTGAAAAAAATAAAAATCCTCGTTTTTCATCATTTTGGACCATGGGCTATAGCCCATATGGTACGGCATACTATAGCACGCCATTTTTCATCATTTTTGAGGATTTGACAAAAAATGAAAAAATAAAAAAAACGATGGGTTATAGCCCATATGGTACGGCATACTATAGCACGCCGTTTTTCATCATTTTTGAGGATTTGAAAAAAATGAAAAACTGAAAAAAACGATGGGTTATAGCCCATGTTTTTTGAAATTTTGAAAAAAAAAAAAATCCTCGTTTTTCATCATTTTGGACCATGGGCTATAGCCCATATCGTAAGGCATACTACAGCACGCCGTTTTTCATCATTTTTGAGGATTTGAAAAAAATGAAAAAATGAAAAAAACGATGGGTTATAGCCCATGTTTTTTGAAATTTTGAAGAAAAAAAAATCCTCGTTTTTCATCATTTTGGACCATGGGCTATAGCCCATATCGTACGGCATACTATAGCACGCCGTTTTTCATCATTTTTGAGGATTTGAAAAAAATGAAAAAATGAAAAAAAACGATGGGTTATAGCCCATGTTTTTTGAAATTTTGAAAAAAATAAAAATCCTCGTTTTTCATCATTTTGGACCATGGGCTATAGCCCATATCGTAAGGCATACTATACCACGCCGTTTTTCATCATTTTTGAGGATTTGAAAAAAATGAAAGAATGAAAAAAACCATGGGTTATAGCCCATGTTTTTTGAATTTTTGAAAAAAAAAGAAATCCTCGTTTTTCATCATTTTGGACCATGGGCTATAGCCCATATGGTACGGCATACTATAGCACGCCATTTTTCATCATTTTTGAGGATTTGACAAAAAATGAAAAAATGAAAAAAACGATGGGTTATAGCCCATGTTTTTTGAAATTTAGAAAAAAATAAAAATCCTTGTTTTTCATCAATTTGGACCATGGGCTATAGCCCATATCGTAAGGCATACTACAGCACGCCGTTTTTCATCATTTTTGAGGATTTGAAAAAAATGAAAAAATGAAAAAAACGATGGGTTATAGCCCATGTTTTTTGAAATTTTGAAAAAAATAAAAATCCTCGTTTTTCATCATTTTGGACCATGGGCTATAGCCCATATCGTAAGGCATACTATAGCACGCCATTTTTCATCATTTTTGAGGATTTGAAAAAAATGAAAAAATGAAAAAAAACGATGCGTTATAGCCCATGTTTTTTGAAATTTTGAAAAAAAAAAAATCCTCGTTTTTCATCATTTTGGACCATGGGCTATAGCCCATATCGTAAGGCATACTATAGCACGCCGTTTTTCATCATTTTTGAGGATTTGAAAAAAATGAAAAAATGAAAAAAAAACCATGGGTTATAGCCCATGTTTTTTGAAATTTTGAAAAAAATAAAAAATCCTCGTTTTTCATCAATTTGGACCATGGGCTATAGCCCATATCGTAAGGCATACTATAGCACGCCGTTTTTCATCATTTTTGAGGATTTGAAAAAAATGAAAAAATTAAAAAAAACCATGGGTTATAGCCCATGTTTTTTGAAATTTTGAAAAAAATAAAAATCCTCGTTTTTCATCATTTTGGACCATGGGCTATAGCCCATATGGTACGGCATACTATAGCACGCCATTTTCATCATTTTTGAGGATTTGACAAAAAATGAAAAAAACGATGGGTTATAGCCCATGTTTTTTGAAATTTTGAAAAAAATAAAAATCCTCGTTTTTCATTATTTTGGACCATGGGCTATAGCCCATATCGCACGGCATACTATAGCACGCCGTTTTTCATCATTTTTGAGGATTTGAAAAAAATGAAAAAATGAAGAAAAAAAAACGATGGGTTATAGCCCATGTTTTTTGAAATTTTGAAGAAAAAAAAAATACTCGTTTTTCATCATTTTGGACCATGGGCTATAGCCCATATTGTACGGCATACTATAGCACGCCATTTTTCATCATTTTTGAGGATTTGAAAAAAATGAAAAAATGAAAAAAAAAACGATGGGTTATAGCCCATGTTTTTTTAAATTTTGAAAAAAATAAAAATCCTCGTTTTTCATCATTTTGGACCATGGGCTATAGCCCATATGGTACGGCATACTATAGCACGCCATTTTTCATCATTTTTGAGGATTTGACAAAAAATGAAAAAATGAAAAAAACGATGGGTTATAGCCCATATGGTACGGCATACTATAGCACGCCGTTTTTCATCATTTTTGAGGATTTGAAAAAAATGAAAAAATGAAAAAAAACGATGGGTTATAGCCCATGTTTTTTGAAATTTTGAAGAAAAAAAATCCTCGTTTTTCATCATTTTGGACCATGGGCTATAGCCCATATCGTACGGCATACTATAGCACGCCGTTTTTCATCATTTTTGAGGATTTGAAAAAAATGAAAAAATGAAAAAAAACGATGGGTTATAGCCCATGTTTTTTGAAATTTTGAAAAAAATAAAAATCCTCGTTTTTCATCATTTTGGACCATGGGCTATAGCCCATATCGTAAGGCATACTATACCACGCCGTTTTTCATCATTTTTGAGGATTTGAAAAAAATGAAAGAATGAAAAAAACCATGGGTTATAGCCCATGTTTTTTGAATTTTTGAAAAAAAAAAAATCCTCGTTTTTCATCATTTTGGACCATGGGCTATAGCCCATATCGTACGGCATACTATAGCACGCCGTTTTTCATCATTTTTGAGGATTTGAAAAAAATGAAAAAATGAAAAAAAACGATGGGTTATAGCCCATGTTTTTTGAAATTTTGAAGAAAAAAAAATCCTCGTTTTTCATCATTTTGGACCATGGGCTATAGCCCATATCGTACGGCATACTATAGCACGCCGTTTTTCATCATTTTTGAGGATTTGAAAAAAATGAAAAAATGAAAAAAAACGATGGGTTATAGCCCATGTTTTTTGAAATTTTGAAAAAAATAAAAATCCTCGTTTTTCATCATTTTGGACCATGGGCTATAGCCCATATCGTAAGGCATACTATACCACGCCGTTTTTCATCATTTTTGAGGATTTGAAAAAAATGAAAGAATGAAAAAAACCATGGGTTATAGCCCATGTTTTTTGAATTTTTGAAAAAAAAAGAAATCCTCGTTTTTCATCATTTTGGACCATGGGCTATAGCCCATATGGTACGGCATACTATAGCACGCCATTTTTCATCATTTTTGAGGATTTGACAAAAAATGAAAAAAACGATGGGTTATAGCCCATGTTTTTTGAAATTTAGAAAAAAATAAAAATCCTTGTTTTTCATCAATTTGGACCATGGGCTATAGCCCATATCGTAAGGCATACTACAGCACGCCGTTTTTCATCATTTTTGAGGATTTGAAAAAAATGAAAAAATAAAAAAAACGATGGGTTATAGCCCATGTTTTTTGAAATTTTGAAAAAAATAAAAATCCTCGTTTTTCATCATTTTGGACCATGGGCTATAGCCCATATCGTAAGGCATACTATAGCACGCCATTTTTCATCATTTTTGAGGATTTGAAAAAAATGAAAAAATGAAAAAAAACGATGGGTTATAGCCCATGTTTTTTGAAATTTTGAAAAAAAAAAAAATCCTCGTTTTTCATCATTTTGGACCATGGGCTATAGCCCATATCGTAAGGCATACTATAGCACGCCGTTTTTCATCATTTTTGAGGATTTGAAAAAAATGAAAAAATGAAAAAAAAACCATGGGTTATAGCCCATGTTTTTTGAAATTTTGAAAAAAAATAATAATCCTCGTTTTTCATCATTTTGGACCATGGGCTATAGCCCATATCGTACGGCATACTATAGCACGCCGTTTTTCATCATTTTTGAGGATTTGAAAAAAATGAAAAAATGAAAAAAACCATGGGTTATAGCCCATGTTTTTTGAAATTTTGAAAAAAATAAAAATCCTCGTTTTTCATCATTTTGGACCATGGGCTATAGCCCATATCGTAAGGCATACTATAGCACGCCATTTTTCATCATTTTTGAGGATTTGAAAAAAATGAAAAAATGAAAAAAAACGATGGGTTATAGCCCATGTTTTTTGAAATTTTGAAAAAAAGAAAATCCTCGTTTTTCATCATTTTGGACCATGGGCTATAGCCCATATGGTACGGCATACTATAGCACGCCGTTTTTCATCATTTTTGAGGATTTGAAAAAAATGAAAGAATGAAAAAAACCATGGGTTATAGCCCATGTTTTTTGAATTTTTGAAAAAAAAAGAAATCCTCGTTTTTCATCATTTTGGACCATGGGCTATAGCCCATATGGTACGGCATACTATAGCACGCCATTTTTCATCATTTTTGAGGATTTGAAAAAAATGAAAAAAAGAAAAAAACGATGGGTTATAGCCCATGTTTTTTGAAATTTTGAAAAAAAGAAAAATCCTCGTTTTTCATCATTTTGGACCATGGGCTATAGCCCATATCGTACGGCATACTATAGCACGCCGTTTTTCATCATTTTTGAGGATTTGAAAAAAATGAAAAAAATGAAAAAAACGATGGGTTATAGCCCATGTTTTTTGAAATTTTGAAAAAAAAAAATCCTCGTTTTTCATCATTTTGGACCATGGGCTATAGCCCATATGGTACGGCATACTATAGCACGCCATTTTTCATCATTTTTGAGGATTTGACAAAAAATGAAATAATGAAAAAAACGATGGGTTATAGCCCATGTTTTTTGAAATTTTGAAAAAAAATTAAATCCTCGTTCTTCATCATTTTGGACCATGGGCCCATATCGTAAGGCATACTATAGCACGCCGTTTTTCATCATTTTTGAGGATTTGAAAAAAATGAAAAAATGAAAAAAACGATGGGTTATAGCCCATGTTTTTTGAAATTTTGAAAAAAATAAAAATCCTCGTTTTTCATCATTTTGGACCATGGGCTATAGCCCATATGGTACGGCATACTATAGCACGCCATTTTTCATCATTTTTGAGGATTTAACAAAAAATGAAAAAATGAAAAAAAACGATGGGTTATAGCCCATGTTTTTTGAAATTTTGGAAAAAAAAATATCCTCGTTTTTCATCATTTTGGACCATGGGCTATAGCCCATATGGTACGGCATACTATAGCACGCCGTTTTTCATCATTTTTGAGGATTTGAAAAAAATGAAAAAAAAACGATGGGTTATATCCCATGTTTTTTGAAATTTTGAAAAGAAGAATATCCTCGTTTTTCATCATTTTGGACCATGGGCTATAGCCCATATGGTACGGCATACTATAGCACGCCATTTTTCATCATTTTTGAGGATTTGACAAAAAATGAAATAATGAAAAAAACGATGGGTTATAGCCCATGTTTTTTGAAATTTTGAAAAAAAAAAAATCCTCGTTTTTCATCATTTTGGACCATGGGCTATAGCCCATATGGTACGACATACTATAGCACGCCATTTTTCATCATTTTTGAGGATTTGACAAAAAATGAAATAATGAAAAAAACGATGGGTTATAGCCCATGTTTTTTGAAATTTTGAAAAAAAATTAAATCCTCGTTTTTCATCATTTTGGACCATGGGCTATAGCCCATATCGTAAGGCATACTATAACACGCCGTTTTTCATCATTTTTGAGGATTTGAAAAAAATGAAAAAATGAAAAAAACGATGGGTTATAGCCCATGTTTTTTGAAATTTTGAAAAAAATAAAAATCCTCGTTTTTCATCATTTTGGACCATGGGCTATAGCCCATATGGTACGGCATACTATAGCACGCCATTTTTCATCATTTTTGAGGATTTAACAAAAAATGAAAAAATGAAAAAAACGATGGGTTATAGCCCACGTTTTTTTAAATTTTGAAAAAAAAAATATCCTCGTTTTTCATCATTTTGGACCATGGGCTATAGCCCATATGGTACGGCATACTATAGCACGCCGTTTTTCATCATTTGAGGATTTGAAAAAAATGAAAAAAAAACGATGGGTTATAGCCCATGTTTTTTGAAATTTTGAAAAAAAGAATATCCTCGTTTTTCATCATTTTGGACCATGGGCTATAGCCCATATGGTACGGCATACTATAGCACGCCATTTTTCATCATTTTTGAGGATTTGACAAAAAATGAAATAATGAAAAAAACGATGGGTTATAGCCCATGTTTTTTGAAGTTTTGAAAAAAATAAAAATCCTCGTTTTTCATCATTTTTGAGGATTTGAAAAAAATGAAAAAAAAACGATGGGTTATAGCCCATGTTTTTTGAAATTGTGAAAAAATTAAAATCCTCGTTTTTCATCATTTTGGACCATGGGCTATAGCCCATATCGTAAGGCATACTATAGCACGCCGTTTTTCATCATTTTTGAGGATTTGAAAAAAAAGAAAAAAAAGATGGGTTATAGCCCATGTTTTTTGAAGTTTTGAAAAAAATAAAAATCCTCGTTTTTCATCATTTTGGACCATGGGCTATAGCCCATATCGTACGGCATACTATAGCACGCCGTTTTTCATCATTTTTGAGGATTCGAAAAAAATGAAAAAAAAACGATGGGTTATAGCCCATGTTTTTTGAAATTTTGAAAAAAAGAATATCCTCGTTTTTCATCATTTTTGAGGATTTGAAAAAAATGAAAAAAAAACGATGGGTTATAGCCCATGTTTTTTGAAATTGTGAAAAAAATTAAAATCCTCGTTTTTCATCATTTTGGACCATGGGCTATAGCCCATATCGTAAGGCATACTATAGCACGCAGTTTTTCATCATTTTTGAGGATTTGAAAAAAATGAAAAAAAAGATGGGTTATAGCCCATGTTTTTTGAAGTTTTGAAAAAAATAAAAATCCTCGTTTTTCATCATTTTGGACCATGGGCTATAGCCCATATGGTACGGCATACTATAGCACGCCATTTTTCATCATTTTTGAGGATTTGACAAAAAATTAAATAATGAAAAAAACGATGGGTTATAGCCCATGTTTTTTGAAGTTTTGAAAAAAATAAAAATCCTCGTTTTTCATCATTTTTGAGGATTTGAAAAAAATGAAAAAAAAACGATGGGTTATAGCCCATGTTTTTTGAAATTGTGAAAAAAATTAAAATCCTCGTTTTTCATCATTTTGGACCATGGGCTATAGCCCATATCGTAAGGCATACTATAACACGCCGTTTTTCATCATTTTTGAGGATTTGAAAAAAATGAAAAAATTAAAAAAACGATGGGTTATAGCCCATGTTTTTTGAAATTTTGAAAAAAATAAAAATCCTCGTTTTTCATCATTTTGGACCATGGGCTATAGCCCATATGGTACGGCATACTATAGCACGCCATTTTTCATCATTTTTGAGGATTTAACAAAAAATGAAAAAATGAAAAAAACGATGGGTTATAGCCCACGTTTTTTGAAATTTTGAAAAAAAAAATATCCTCGTTTTTCATCATTTTGGACCATGGGCTAATCCTCGTTTTTCATCATTTTTGAGGATTTGAAAAAAATGAAAAAAAAACGATGGGTTATAGCCCATGTTTTTTGAAATTGTGAAAAAAATTAAAATCCTCGTTTTTCATCATTTTGGACCATGGGCTATAGCCCATATCGTAAGGCATACTATAGCACGCAGTTTTTCATCATTTTTGAGGATTTGAAAAAAATGAAAAAAAAGATGGGTTATAGCCCATGTTTTTTGAAGTTTTGAAAAAAATAAAAATCCTCGTTTTTCATCATTTTGGACCATGGGCTATAGCCCATATGGTACGGCATACTATAGCACGCCATTTTTCATCATTTTTGAGGATTTGACAAAAAATGAAATAATGAAAAAAACGATGGGTTATAGCCCATGTTTTTTGAAGTTTTGAAAAAAATAAAAATCCTCGTTTTTCATCATTTTTGAGGATTTGAAAAAAATGAAAAAAAAACGATGGGTTATAGCCCATGTTTTTTGAAATTGTGAAAAAAATTAAAATCCTCGTTTTTCATCATTTTGGACCATGGGCTATAGCCCATATCGTAAGGCATACTATAGCACGCCGTTTTTCATCATTTTTGAGGATTTGAAAAAAATGAAAAAAAAGATGGGTTATAGCCCATGTTTTTTGAAGTTTTGAAAAAAATAAAAATCCTCGTTTTTCATCATTTTGGACCATGGGCTATAGCCCATATCGTACGGCATACTATAGCACGCCGTTTTTCATCATTTTTGAGGATTTGAAAAAAATGAAAAAAAAACGATGGGTTATATCCCATGTTTTTTGAAATTTTGAAAAGAAGAATATCCTCGTTTTTCATCATTTTGGACCATGGGCTATAGCCCATATGGTACGGCATACTATAGCACGCCATTTTTCATCATTTTTGAGGATTTGACAAAAAATGAAATAATGAAAAAAATGATGGGTTATAGCCCATGTTTTTTGAAATTTTGAAAAAAAAAAAATCCTCGTTTTTCATCATTTTGGACCATGGGCTATAGCCCATATGGTACGACATACTATAGCACGCCATTTTTCATCATTTTTGAGGATTTGACAAAAAATGAAATAATGAAAAAAACGATGGGTTATAGCCCATGTTTTTTGAAATTTTGAAAAAAAATTAAATCCTCGTTTTTCATCATTTTGGACCATGGGCTATAGCCCATATCGTAAGGCATACTATAACACGCAGTTTTTCATCATTTTTGAGGATTTGAAAAAAATTAAAAAATGAAAAAAACGATGGGTTATAGCCCATGTTTTTTGAAATTTTGAAAAAAATAAAAATCCTCGTTTTTCATCATTTTGGACCATGGGCTATAGCCCATATGGTACGGCATACTATAGCACGCCATTTTTCATCATTTTTGAGGATTTAACAAAAAATGAAAAAATGAAAAAAACGATGGGTTATAGCCCACGTTTTTTTAAATTTTGAAAAAAAAAATATCCTCGTTTTTCATCATTTTGGACCATGGGCTATAGCCCATATGGTACGGCATACTATAGCACGCCGTTTTTCATCATTTGAGGATTTGAAAAAAATGAAAAAAAAACGATGGGTTATAGCCCATGTTTTTTGAAATTTTGAAAAAAAGAATATCCTCGTTTTTCATCATTTTGGACCATGGGCTATAGCCCATATGGTACGGCATACTATAGCACGCCATTTTTCATCATTTTTGAGGATTTGACAAAAAATGAAATAATGAAAAAAACGATGGGTTATAGCCCATGTTTTTTGAAGTTTTGAAAAAAATAAAAATCCTCGTTTTTCATCATTTTTGAGGATTTGAAAAAAATGAAAAAAAAACGATGGGTTATAGCCCATGTTTTTTGAAATTGTGAAAAAATTAAAATCCTCGTTTTTCATCATTTTGGACCATGGGCTATAGCCCATATCGTAAGGCATACTATAGCACGCCGTTTTTCATCATTTTTGAGGATTTGAAAAAAAAGAAAAAAAAGATGGGTTATAGCCCATGTTTTTTGAAGTTTTGAAAAAAATAAAAATCCTCGTTTTTCATCATTTTGGACCATGGGCTATAGCCCATATCGTACGGCATACTATAGCACGCCGTTTTTCATCATTTTTGAGGATTCGAAAAAAATGAAAAAAAAACGATGGGTTATAGCCCATGTTTTTTGAAATTTTGAAAAAAAGAATATCCTCGTTTTTCATCATTTTTGAGGATTTGAAAAAAATGAAAAAAAAACGATGGGTTATAGCCCATGTTTTTTGAAATTGTGAAAAAAATTAAAATCCTCGTTTTTCATCATTTTGGACCATGGGCTATAGCCCATATCGTAAGGCATACTATAGCACGCAGTTTTTCATCATTTTTGAGGATTTGAAAAAAAAGAAAAAAAAGATGGGTTATAGCCCATGTTTTTTGAAGTTTTGAAAAAAATAAAAATCCTCGTTTTTCATCATTTTGGACCATGGGCTATAGCCCATATGGTACGGCATACTATAGCACGCCATTTTTCATCATTTTTGAGGATTTGACAAAAAATTAAATAATGAAAAAAACGATGGGTTATAGCCCATGTTTTTTGAAGTTTTGAAAAAAATAAAAATCCTCGTTTTTCATCATTTTTGAGGATTTGAAAAAAATGAAAAAAAAACGATGGGTTATAGCCCATGTTTTTTGAAATTGTGAAAAAAATTAAAATCCTCGTTTTTCATCATTTTGGACCATGGGCTATAGCCCATATCGTAAGGCATACTATAACACGCCGTTTTTCATCATTTTTGAGGATTTGAAAAAAATGAAAAAATTAAAAAAACGATGGGTTATAGCCCATGTTTTTTGAAATTTTGAAAAAAATAAAAATCCTCGTTTTTCATCATTTTGGACCATGGGCTATAGCCCATATGGTACGGCATACTATAGCACGCCATTTTTCATCATTTTTGAGGATTTAACAAAAAATGAAAAAATGAAAAAAACGATGGGTTATAGCCCACGTTTTTTGAAATTTTGAAAAAAAAAATATCCTCGTTTTTCATCATTTTGGACCATGGGCTAATCCTCGTTTTTCATCATTTTTGAGGATTTGAAAAAAATGAAAAAAAAACGATGGGTTATAGCCCATGTTTTTTGAAATTGTGAAAAAAATTAAAATCCTCGTTTTTCATCATTTTGGACCATGGGCTATAGCCCATATCGTAAGGCATACTATAGCACGCAGTTTTTCATCATTTTTGAGGATTTGAAAAAAATGAAAAAAAAGATGGGTTATAGCCCATGTTTTTTGAAGTTTTGAAAAAAATAAAAATCCTCGTTTTTCATCATTTTGGACCATGGGCTATAGCCCATATGGTACGGCATACTATAGCACGCCATTTTTCATCATTTTTGAGGATTTAACAAAAAATGAAAAAAATGAAAAAAACGATGGGTTATAGCCCACGTTTTTTTAAATTTTGAAAAAAAAAATATCCTCGTTTTTCATCATTTTGGACCATGGGCTATAGCCCATATGGTACGGCATACTATAGCACGCCGTTTTTCATCATTTGAGGATTTGAAAAAAATGAAAAAAAAACGATGGGTTATAGCCCATGTTTTTTGAAATTTTGAAAAAAAGAATATCCTCGTTTTTCATCATTTTGGACCATGGGCTATAGCCCATATGGTACGGCATACTATAGCACGCCATTTTTCATCATTTTTGAGGATTTGACAAAAAATGAAATAATGAAAAAAACGATGGGTTATAGCCCATGTTTTTTGAAGTTTTGAAAAAAATAAAAATCCTCGTTTTTCATCATTTTTGAGGATTTGAAAAAAATGAAAAAAAAACGATGGGTTATAGCCCATGTTTTTTGAAATTGTGAAAAAATTAAAATCCTCGTTTTTCATCATTTTGGACCATGGGCTATAGCCCATATCGTAAGGCATACTATAGCACGCCGTTTTTCATCATTTTTGAGGATTTGAAAAAAAAGAAAAAAAAGATGGGTTATAGCCCATGTTTTTTGAAGTTTTGAAAAAAATAAAAATCCTCGTTTTTCATCATTTTGGACCATGGGCTATAGCCCATATCGTACGGCATACTATAGCACGCCGTTTTTCATCATTTTTGAGGATTCGAAAAAAATGAAAAAAAAACGATGGGTTATAGCCCATGTTTTTTGAAATTTTGAAAAAAAGAATATCCTCGTTTTTCATCATTTTTGAGGATTTGAAAAAAATGAAAAAAAAACGATGGGTTATAGCCCATGTTTTTTGAAATTGTGAAAAAAATTAAAATCCTCGTTTTTCATCATTTTGGACCATGGGCTATAGCCCATATCGTAAGGCATACTATAGCACGCAGTTTTTCATCATTTTTGAGGATTTGAAAAAAAAGAAAAAAAAGATGGGTTATAGCCCATGTTTTTTGAAGTTTTGAAAAAAATAAAAATCCTCGTTTTTCATCATTTTGGACCATGGGCTATAGCCCATATGGTACGGCATACTATAGCACGCCATTTTTCATCATTTTTGAGGATTTGACAAAAAATTAAATAATGAAAAAAACGATGGGTTATAGCCCATGTTTTTTGAAGTTTTGAAAAAAATAAAAATCCTCGTTTTTCATCATTTTTGAGGATTTGAAAAAAATGAAAAAAAAACGATGGGTTATAGCCCATGTTTTTTGAAATTGTGAAAAAAATTAAAATCCTCGTTTTTCATCATTTTGGACCATGGGCTATAGCCCATATCGTAAGGCATACTATAACACGCCGTTTTTCATCATTTTTGAGGATTTGAAAAAAATGAAAAAATTAAAAAAACGATGGGTTATAGCCCACGTTTTTTGAAATTTTGAAAAAAAAAATATCCTCGTTTTTCATCATTTTGGACCATGGGCTAATCCTCGTTTTTCATCATTTTTGAGGATTTGAAAAAAATGAAAAAAAAACGATGGGTTATAGCCCATGTTTTTTGAAATTGTGAAAAAAATTAAAATCCTCGTTTTTCATCATTTTGGACCATGGGCTATAGCCCATATCGTAAGGCATACTATAGCACGCAGTTTTTCATCATTTTTGAGGATTTGAAAAAAATGAAAAAAAAGATGGGTTATAGCCCATGTTTTTTGAAGTTTTGAAAAAAATAAAAATCCTCGTTTTTCATCATTTTGGACCATGGGCTATAGCCCATATGGTACGGCATACTATAGCACGCCATTTTTCATCATTTTTGAGGATTTGACAAAAAATGAAATAATGAAAAAAACGATGGGTTATAGCCCATGTTTTTTGAAGTTTTGAAAAAAATAAAAATCCTCGTTTTTCATCATTTTTGAGGATTTGAAAAAAATGAAAAAAAAACGATGGGTTATAGCCCATGTTTTTTGAAATTGTGAAAAAAATTAAAATCCTCGTTTTTCATCATTTTGGACCATGGGCTATAGCCCATATCGTAAGGCATACTATAGCACGCCGTTTTTCATCATTTTTGAGGATTTGAAAAAAATGAAAAAATGAAAAAAACGATGGGTTATAGCCCATGTTTTTTGAAATTGTGAAAAAAATTAAAATCCTCGTTTTTCATCATTTTGGACCATGGGCTATAGCCCATATCGTACGGCATACTATAGCACGCCGTTTTTCATCATTTTTGAGGATTTGAAAAAAATGAAAAAAAAAAACGATGGGTTATAGCCCATGTTTTTTGAAATTGTGAAAAAAATAAAAATCCTCGTTTTTCATCATTTTGGACCATGGGCTATAGCCCATATCGTAAGGCATACTATAGCACGCCGTTTTTCATCATTTTTGAGGATTTGAAAAAAATGAAAAAATGAAAAAAACGATGGGTTATAGCCCATGTTTTTTGAAATTTTGAAAAAAATAAAAATCCTCGTTTTTCATTATTTTGGACCATGGGCTATAGCCCATATGGTACGGCATACTATAGCACGCCATTTTTCATCATTTTTGAGGATTTGACAAAAAATGAAATAATGAAAAAAACGATGGGTTATATCCCATGTTTTTCGAAGTTTTGAAGAAAAAAAAAATCCTCGTTTTTCATCATTTTGGACCATGGGCTATAGCCCATATCGTACGGCATACTATAGCACGCCGTTTTTCATCATTTTTGAGGATTTGAAAAAAATGAAAAAATGAAAAAAAACGATCGGTTATAGCCCATGTTTTTTGAAATTTTGAAAAAAATAAAAATCCTCGTTTTTCATCATTTTGGACCATGGGCTATAGCCCATATCGTAAGGCATACTACAGCACGCCGTTTTTCATCATTTTTGAGGATTTGAAAAAAATGAAAAAATGAAAAAGACGATGGGTTATAGCCCATGTTTTTTGAAATTTTGAAAAAAATAAAAATCCTCGTTTTTCATCATTTTGGACCATGGGCTATAGCCCATATGGTACGGCATACTATAGCACGCCATTTTTCATCATTTTTGAGGATTTAACAAAAAATGAAAAAATGAAAAAAACGATGGGTTATAGCCCACGTTTTTTGAAATTTTGAAAAAAAAAATATCCTCGTTTTTCATCATTTTGGACCATGGGCTATAGCCCATATGGTACGGCATACTATAGCACGCCGTTTTTCATCATTTGAGGATTTGAAAAAAATGAAAAAAAAACGATGGGTTATAGCCCATGTTTTTTGAAATTTTGAAAAAAAGAATATCCTCGTTTTTCATCATTTTGGACCATGGGCTATAGCCCATATGGTACGGCATACTATAGCACGCCATTTTTCATCATTTTTGAGGATTTGACAAAAAATGAAATAATGAAAAAAACGATGGGTTATAGCCCATGTTTTTTGAAATTTTGAAAAAAATAAAAATCCTCGTTTTTCATTATTTTGGACCATGGGCTATAGCCCATATGGTACGGCATACTATAGCACGCCATTTTTCATCATTTTTGAGGATTTGACAAAAAATGAAATAATGAAAAAAACGATGGGTTATATCCCATGTTTTTTGAAGTTTTGAAGAAAAAAAAAATCCTCGTTTTTCATCATTTTGGACCATGGGCTATAGCCCATATCGTACGGCATACTATAGCACGCCGTTTTTCATCATTTTTGAGGATTTGAAAAAAATGAAAAAATGAAAAAAAACGATCGGTTATAGCCCATGTTTTTTGAAATTTTGAAAAAAATAAAAATCCTCGTTTTTCATCATTTTGGACCATGGGCTATAGCCCATATCGTAAGGCATACTACAGCACGCCGTTTTTCATCATTTTTGAGGATTTGAAAAAAATGAAAAAATGAAAAAGACGATGGGTTATAGCCCATGTTTTTTGAAATTTTGAAAAAAATAAAAATCCTCGTTTTTCATCATTTTGGACCATGGGCTATAGCCCATATGGTACGGCATACTATAGCACGCCATTTTTCATCATTTTTGAGGATTTAACAAAAAATGAAAAAATGAAAAAAACGATGGGTTATAGCCCACGTTTTTTGAAATTTTGAAAAAAAAAATATCCTCGTTTTTCATCATTTTGGACCATGGGCTATAGCCCATATGGTACGGCATACTATAGCACGCCGTTTTTCATCATTTGAGGATTTGAAAAAAATGAAAAAAAACGATGGGTTATAGCCCATGTTTTTTGAAATTTTGAAAAAAAGAATATCCTCGTTTTTCATCATTTTGGACCATGGGCTATAGCCCATATGGTACGGCATACTATAGCACGCCATTTTTCATCATTTTTGAGGATTTGACAAAAAATGAAATAATGAAAAAAACGATGGGTTATAGCCCATGTTTTTTGAAGTTTTGAAAAAAATAAAAATCCTCGTTTTTCATCATTTTTGAGGATTTGAAAAAAATGAAAAAAAAACGATGGGTTATAGCCCATGTTTTTTGAAATTGTGAAAAAAATTAAAATCCTCGTTTTTCATCATTTTGGACCATGGGCTATAGCCCATATCGTAAGGCATACTATAGCACGCAGTTTTTCATCATTTTTGAGGATTTGAAAAAAATGAAAAAAAAGATGGGTTATAGCCCATGTTTTTTGAAGTTTTGAAAAAAATAAAAATCCTCGTTTTTCATCATTTTGGACCATGGGCTATAGCCCATATGGTACGGCATACTATAGCACGCCATTTTTCATCATTTTTGAGGATTTGACAAAAAATGAAATAATGAAAAAAACGATGGGTTATAGCCCATGTTTTTTGAAGTTTTGAAAAAAATAAAAATCCTCGTTTTTCATCATTTTTGAGGATTTGAAAAAAATGAAAAAAAAACGATGGGTTATAGCCCATGTTTTTTGAAATTGTGAAAAAAATTAAAATCCTCGTTTTTCATCATTTTGGACCATGGGCTATAGCCCATATCGTAAGGCATACTATAGCACGCCGTTTTTCATCATTTTTGAGGATTTGAAAAAAATGAAAAAAAAGATGGGTTATAGCCCATGTTTTTTGAAGTTTTGAAAAAAATAAAAATCCTCGTTTTTCATCATTTTGGACCATGGGCTATAGCCCATATCGTACGGCATACTATAGCACGCCGTTTTTCATCATTTTTGAGGATTTGAAAAAAATGAAAAAAAAAACGATGGGTTATAGCCCATGTTTTTTTAAATTGTGAAAAAAATAAAAATCCTCGTTTTTCATCATTTTGGACCATGGGCTATAGCCCATATCGTAAGGCATACTATAGCACGCCGTTTTTCATCATTTTTGAGGATTTGAAAAAAATGAAAAAATGAAAAAAACGATGGGTTATAGCCCATGTTTTTTGAAATTTTGAAAAAAATAAAAATCCTCGTTTTTCATTATTTTGGACCATGGGCTATAGCCCATATGGTACGGCATACTATAGCACGCCATTTTTCATCATTTTTGAGGATTTGACAAAAAATGAAATAATGAAAAAAACGATGGGTTATATCCCATGTTTTTTGAAGTTTTGAAGAAAAAAAAAATCCTCGTTTTTCATCATTTTGGACCATGGGCTATAGCCCATATCGTACGGCATACTATAGCACGCCGTTTTTCATCATTTTTGAGGATTTGAAAAAAATGAAAAAATGAAAAAGACGATGGGTTATAGCCCATGTTTTTTGAAATTTTGAAAAAAATAAAAATCCTCGTTTTTCATCATTTTGGACCATGGGCTATAGCCCATATGGTACGGCATACTATAGCACGCCATTTTTCATCATTTTTGAGGATTTAACAAAAAATGAAAAAATGAAAAAAACGATGGGTTATAGCCCACGTTTTTTGAAATTTTGAAAAAAAAAATATCCTCGTTTTTCATCATTTTGGACCATGGGCTATAGCCCATATGGTACGGCATACTATAGCACGCCGTTTTTCATCATTTGAGGATTTGAAAAAAATGAAAAAAAACGATGGGTTATAGCCCATGTTTTTTGAAATTTTGAAAAAAAGAATATCCTCGTTTTTCATCATTTTGGACCATGGGCTATAGCCCATATGGTACGGCATACTATAGCACGCCATTTTTCATCATTTTTGAGGATTTGACAAAAAATGAAATAATGAAAAAAACGATGGGTTATAGCCCATGTTTTTTGAAGTTTTGAAAAAAATAAAAATCCTCGTTTTTCATCATTTTTGAGGATTTGAAAAAAATGAAAAAAAAACGATGGGTTATAGCCCATGTTTTTTGAAATTGTGAAAAAAATTAAAATCCTCGTTTTTCATCATTTTGGACCATGGGCTATAGCCCATATCGTAAGGCATACTATAGCACGCAGTTTTTCATCATTTTTGAGGATTTGAAAAAAATGAAAAAAAAGATGGGTTATAGCCCATGTTTTTTGAAGTTTTGAAAAAAATAAAAATCCTCGTTTTTCATCATTTTGGACCATGGGCTATAGCCCATATGGTACGGCATACTATAGCACGCCATTTTTCATCATTTTTGAGGATTTGACAAAAAATGAAATAATGAAAAAAACGATGGGTTATAGCCCATGTTTTTTGAAGTTTTGAAAAAAATAAAAATCCTCGTTTTTCATCATTTTTGAGGATTTGAAAAAAATGAAAAAAAAACGATGGGTTATAGCCCATGTTTTTTGAAATTGTGAAAAAAATTAAAATCCTCGTTTTTCATCATTTTGGACCATGGGCTATAGCCCATATCGTAAGGCATACTATAGCACGCCGTTTTTCATCATTTTTGAGGATTTGAAAAAAATGAAAAAAAAGATGGGTTATAGCCCATGTTTTTTGAAGTTTTGAAAAAAATAAAAATCCTCGTTTTTCATCATTTTGGACCATGGGCTATAGCCCATATCGTACGGCATACTATAGCACGCCGTTTTTCATCATTTTTGAGGATTTGAAAAAAATGAAAAAAAAAACGATGGGTTATAGCCCATGTTTTTTTAAATTGTGAAAAAAATAAAAATCCTCGTTTTTCATCATTTTGGACCATGGGCTATAGCCCATATCGTAAGGCATACTATAGCACGCCGTTTTTCATCATTTTTGAGGATTTGAAAAAAATGAAAAAATGAAAAAAACGATGGGTTATAGCCCATGTTTTTTGAAATTTTGAAAAAAATAAAAATCCTCGTTTTTCATTATTTTGGACCATGGGCTATAGCCCATATGGTACGGCATACTATAGCACGCCATTTTTCATCATTTTTGAGGATTTGACAAAAAATGAAATAATGAAAAAAACGATGGGTTATATCCCATGTTTTTTGAAGTTTTGAAGAAAAAAAAAATCCTCGTTTTTCATCATTTTGGACCATGGGCTATAGCCCATATCGTACGGCATACTATAGCACGCCGTTTTTCATCATTTTTGAGGATTTGAAAAAAATGAAAAAATGAAAAAAAACGATCGGTTATAGCCCATGTTTTTTGAAATTTTGAAAAAAATAAAAATCCTCGTTTTTCATCATTTTGGACCATGGGCTATAGCCCATATCGTAAGGCATACTACAGCACGCCGTTTTTCATCATTTTTGAGGATTTGAAAAAAATGAAAAAATGAAAAAGACGATGGGTTATAGCCCATGTTTTTTGAAATTTTGAAAGAAAAAAAAAATCCTCGTTTTTCATCATTTTGGACCATGGGCTATAGCCCATATGGTACGGCATACTAAAGCACGCCATTTTTCATCATTTTTGAGGATTTGACAAAAAATGAAATAATGAAAAAAACGATGGGTTATAGCCCATGTTTTTTGAAATTTTGAAAAAATAAAAATCCTCGTTTTTCATCATTTTGGACCATGGGCTATAGCCCATATCGTACGGCATACTATAGCACGCCGTTTTTCATCATTTTTGAGGATTTGAAAAAAATGAAAAAAATGAAAAAAACGATGGGTTATAGCCCATGTTTTTTGAAATTTTGAAAAAAAAAAAATCCTCGTTTTTCATCATTTTGGACCATGGGCTATAGCCCATATGGTACGGCATACTATAGGACGCCATTTTTCATCATTTTTGAGGATTTGACAAAAAATGAAATAATGAAAAAAAACGATGGGTTATAGCCCATGTTTTTTGAAATTTTGAAAAAAAAATTAATCCTCGTTTTTCATCATTTTGGACCATGGGCTATAGCCCATATCGTAAGGCATATTATAGCACGCCGTTTTTCATCATTTTTGAGGATTTGAAAAAAATGGAAAAATGAAAAAATCGATGGGTTATAGCCCATGTTTTTTGAAATTTTGAAAAAAATAAAAATCCTCGTTTTTCATCATTTTGGACCATGGGCTATAGCCCATATGGTACGGCATACTATAGCACGCCATTTTTCATCATTTTTGAGGATTTAACAAAAAATGAAAAAATGAAAAAAACGATGGGTTATAGCCCATGTTTTTTGAAATTTTGAAAAAAAACATATCCTCGTTTTTCATCATTTTGGACCATGGGCTATAGCCCATATGGTACGGCATACTATAGCACGCCATTTTTCATCATTTTTGAGGATTTGACAAAAAATGAAATAATGAAAAAAACGATGGGTTATAGCCCATGTTTTTTGAAATTTTGGGAAAAAAAATCCTCGTTTTTCATCATTTTGGACCATGGGCTATAGCCCATATGGTACGGCATACTATAGCACGCCATTTTTCATCATTTTTGAGGATTTGACAAAAAATGAAATAATGAAAAAAACGATGGGTTATAGCCCATGTTTTTTGAAATTTTGAAAAAAAATTAAATCCTCGTTTTTCATCATTTTGGACCATGGGCTATAGCCCATATCGTAAGGCATACTATAGCACGCCGTTTTTCATCATTTTTGAGGATTTGAAAAAAATGAAAAAATGAAAAAAACGATGGCTTATAGCCCATGTTTTTTGAAATTTTGAAAAAAATAAAAATCCTCGTTTTTCATCATTTTGGACCATGGGCTATAGCCCATATGGTACGGCATACTATAGCACGCCATTTTTCATCATTTTTGAGGATTTAACAAAAAATGAAAAAATGAAAAAAACGATGGGTTATAGCCCATGTTTTTTGAAATTTTGAAAAAAATTAAAATCCTCGTTTTTCATCATTTTTGAGGATTTGAAAAAAAATGAAAAAAAAACGATGGGTTATAGCCCATGTTTTTTGAAATTGTGAAAAAAATTAAAATCCTCGTTTTTCATCATTTTGGACCATGGGCTATAGCCCATATCGTAAGGCATGGTACGGCATACTATAGCACGCCGTTTTTCATCATTTGAGGATTTGAAAAAAATGAAAAAAAACGATGGGTTATAGCCCATGTTTTTTGAAATTTTGAAAAAAAGAATATCCTCGTTTTTCATCATTTTGGACCATGGGCTATAGCCCATATGGTACGGCATACTATAGCACGCCATTTTTAATCATTTTTGAGGATTTGACAAAAAATGAAATAATGAAAAAAACGATGGGTTATAGCCCATGTTTTTTGAAGTTTTGAAAAAAATAAAAATCCTCGTTTTTCATCATTTTGGACCATGGGCTATAGCCCATATCGTACGGCATACTATAGCACGCCGTTTTTCATCATTTTTGAGGATTTGAAAAAAATGAAAAAAACGATGGGTTATAGCCCATGTTTTTTGAAATTTTGAAAAAAAATTAAATCCTCGTTTTTCATCATTTTGGACCATGGGCTATAGCCCATATCGTAAGGCATACTATAGCACGCCGTTTTTCATCATTTTTGAGGATTTGAAAAAAATGAAAAAATGAAAAAAACGATGGGTTATAGCCCATGTTTTTTGAAATTTTGAAAAAAATAAAAATCCTCGTTTTTCATCATTTTGGACCATGGGCTATAGCCCATATGGTACGGCATACTATAGCACGCCATTTTTCATCATTTTTGAGGATTTAACAAAAAATGAAAAAATGGAAAAAACGATGGGTTATAGCCCATGTTTTTTGAAATTTTGAAAAAAAAAATATCCTCGTTTTTCATCATTTTGGACCATGGGCTATAGCCCATATGGTACGGCATACTATAGCACGCCATTTTTCATCATTTTTGAGGATTTGACAAAAAATGAAATAATGAAAAAAACGATGGGTTATAGCCCATGTTTTTTGAAATTTTGAAAAAAATAAAAATCCTCGTTTTTCATCATTTTGGACCATGGGCTATAGCCCATATCGTACGGCATACTATAGCACGCCGTTTTTCATCATTTTTGAGGATTTGAAAAAAATAAAAAAAACGATGGGTTATAGCCCATGTTTTTTGAAATTTTGAAAAAAAATATATCCTCGTTTTTCATCATTTTGGACCATGGGCTATATATAGCCCATATCGTAAGGCATACTAAGGCACGCCGTTTTTCATCATTTTTGAGGATTTGAAAAAAATGAAAAAATGAAAAAGACGATGGGTTATAGCCCATGTTTTTTGAAATTTTGAAAGAAAAAACAAATCCTCGTTTTTCATCATTTTGGACCATGGGCTATAGCCCATATGGTACGGCATACTATAGCACGCCATTTTTCATCATTTTTGAGGATTTGACAAAAAATGAAATAATGAAAAAAACGATGGATTATAGCCCATGTTTTTTGAAATTTTGAAAAAAATAAAAATCCTCGTTTTTCATCATTTTGGACCATGGGCTATAGCCCATATCGTACGGCATACTATAGCACGCAGTTTTTCATCATTTTTGAGGATTTGAAAAAAATGAAAAAATGAAAAAAACGATGGGTTATAGCCCATGTTTTTTGAAATTTTGAAAAAAAAAAAATCCTCGTTTTTCATCATTTTGGACCATGGGCTATAGCCCATATGGTACGGCATACTATAGCACGCCATTTTTCATCATTTTTGAGGATTTGACAAAAAATGAAATAATGAAAAAAACGATGGGTTATAGCCCATGTTTTTTGAAAATTTGAAAAAAAAAAATAATCCTCGTTTTTCATCATTTTGGACCATGGGCTATAGCCCATATCGTAAGGCATACTATAGCACGCCGTTTTTCATCATTTTTGAGGATTTGAAAAAAATTAAAAAAACGATGGGTTATAGCCCATGTTTTTTGAAATTTTGAAAAAAAAAATATCCTCGTTTTTCATCATTTTGGACCATGGGCTATAGCCCATATGGTACGGCATACTATAGCACGCCGTTTTTCATCATTTTTGAGGATTTGAAAAAAATGGAAAAAAAACGATGGGTTATAGCCCATGTTATTTGAATTTTTGAAGAAAAAAAAATCCTCGTTTTTCATCATTTTGCGTGTATGTGTTCTGCATACTTGGCTGCTGTGTTGCAAGATACATTTCAATGTGAACTGACAATAAAGTACCATATCATATATATCATATCGTCACCTTATTAAACTAATGGCCTAAGTAATGGACATTGAACCATGTAAATACAACACATTGAGCAGGGCACTGCAGGGAGTTGAACCCCGTTCCGGTAAACCAGAAGTCCAACACCAGTGCCTTCGTTTTTGTGTTGTTGTTCATTTACAGGTCCAGGTGTGCATACGCATGTGCGCCTGTGCGTGTGTAGGTGCATGTGTGCATGTGTGTGTGCACGCTTTTATGACCACTGTTGGACCCCATGGGGATCAAGGACCTCTGGGAGCCACCCATAATTCACAACGGTCACAGCGAACTCTGTTGCATCACAATTGGTGGCCAACAGTCGTAACCAACACCGCCGCCAACCCACAGGAGAATACCATCGCACAGTGGTATCAGACCAACCACAATCAGACAGCCCTCAAACCAAACCCTTCGACCTAGAAGAACTCGAAACTGCAATGGGAAAGTTGAAACCCGGAAAAGCAGCAGGGATTGAAGACATACTGGCAGAAATTATACAGCACCTGGAACCTAACGCAAAGACCTGGCTCGTGGGGATGCTGAATACATGCATGGCACAGAAAACCATCCCTTCTGTCTGGAGAAAGGCCAAAGTGGTTGCAATCCCCAAACCCATCATCCCCAAAGAGCTACTAACCCATTTTTCCCTCCTCTGCATCACCTACAAGAGAGGCTGCTACTCCAACGCCTCATGCCACTCAGACACCAAGCTGACTAAAGACCAAGCTGGTTTCCGTCCCGGCCGCTCCTGTGCTGGACAGAGCTCAACCTCACCCAACACATTGAGGATGGGTTTGAGGGAAAACAAATAACTGGAGCAGCAACTGGAGGGCGAAGCAAGCACGCAGACAGCTTGTGCGTGCCTGCCTGCCTTCCTGCCTGCCTTCCTCATGTGGAAGCTGCGTAGTTGAGTTTGTGTGTGTCTTTCTTTTTCTGTCTTTCTTTCTTAGGACGAAGATCAAGGTAGACGTCGTTGGAAGCCTTGCTCAGTCAGCTCAGCCAGGCCTCTCTCGAAGCCTGGCTCTCTGTCTGCCTGGCCCGGTCTGCCCCGCCCTGCCTTGCAGCAACAGAACCAGCCTTGCTGGCAAGCCAGCCAGCTCAGAATACGAGCTCAGCAAGCCAGCGCAGCTGGCAAGCACGCAGTTAGTCTTAACCAGTTTCAGACCGGCAGGCCAAGGCAGACAGACAGGAAGACCGAGGCGCCTAGGCAGGCAGACAGGCCAGGAAGGCAACAAAGTGCAGGCAGGGGGACTATCCGGCCAAAGGCTGCGCTGCAAGGGTTGGAGCCTGGCTTGCTCCTGCTGATCTGGCTGAGTGGCTGTGGCTGCACAGTAAGGCTGCAGTAACCTAGTCTGGGCTTGTTGCTGCACTGGCTTGCTCAGCTCGCATTCTGAGCTGGCTGGCTTGCCAGAAAGGCTGGTTCTGTTGCTGCAAGGCAGGGCAGGCCAGACCGGGCCAGGCAGACAGAGAGCCAGGCCTCGAGAGAGGCCTGGCTGAGCTGACTGAGCAAGGCTGGTATGGCTGCAATGGCTGACTGCAAGGCTGATATGCTCTGGCTTGGCAGCCTGACTTTCTACACTGGCTGACTGGCGGAGCTGACTGGCTGCGTTGGCTGACTGGGCAGATTTGCTGGCTAGCTGGCTTGCTGGGCTCCCTGAGGGAAGCTTTGGGATGGATCTCTAGGGGCATCAGCTTGTGTTGAGCCTTCCAACGGCGTCTACCTTGATCTCCGTCCTAAGAAAGAAAGACAGAAAAGGAAAGACACACACAAACCCAACTATGCAGCTTCCACCTGAGGAACCGAGACGCGAAAAAATAACTGAGCGTCACTTGGGATGGTCACAAACTCTCCAACCATACACACCCCATGTATATTGGAGTTACACTGGACAGGACACTCTTCTTCAAAAAACACCTGGAGAACACAAAAGCCACGGTCAACACCCACAATAACATCCTGTGAAAACTAGTGAACTCCAAGTGGGGCGCAAACCCACAAACAATCCGTGCAACTGCCATGGCCCTGTCTTTCTCTACAGCAGAGTATGCCTGCTCAACCTGGAGCCGATCACGTCACACCAAATTGGTTGACACAGCCCTAAATGACACCTGTCGCATCATCACTTGATGCGTCAAGACAACACCTGTCCCGTGCCTTTATGCGCTAGCCGGCACCTCACCCCGCACATCAGACGACTGTGTATCGCTCAAGATGAATGGAGAACACAGGAGATAGACAGTGAAGTTGGGGGTGAACGAAGGAAAGTCTGGAATGAAATGATAGAGAACACCTCACACAGACATAGTTTCCTTTCGTGGCTGTTTACATTCGAGGGTCGCCGGTCCTCTCGAACGGAACAGTTTAACGTCATGCCCAGGACGAAAAGATATAGAGAACACCAACATGACAAATAACAGCAGGAAGGCATGGGCCACAATCCACCGTCTTGGCAAAGACCACACCACCCATAATTCACAACGGTCACAGCAAACTCTGTTGCATCACAACTGGTGTAGGTATTGGATGGAGACTGCACACAACAGGTATAAGAAAGACGTTCTGATCTTCATCAGGTCATGTGTACACAAAACATACATTTTTATACTAAGGGAGTGCCCCCATTAACCAATCAAAACACCACATTTTGGTGCCCCTCACATCACTGCAGGTGTGACACGTCAACCCTGAGTGAGTAGGTGGGGACCCAGACATATTGATGTAAATATAGTCTGTTCAGAAATGTTAGTGCCTCTCATATAGCTTGTAGGTGATGCAGAGGAGGGAAATGGGTCGGTAGCTCTTCAGGGATAATGGGACCCATTATCCCCAAACCGACCCATGTCCCTCCTCTGCATCACCTGTCCTACAAGCTCTATGAGAGGCTGCTACTCCAACGCCTCGTTGCCACTCATAAACACCAAGCTGACTAAAGACCAAGCTGGTTTCCGTCCCGGCCGCTCCTGTGCTGGACATAGCTCAACCTCACCCAACACATTGAGGATGGGTTTGAGGGAAAACAAATAACTGGAGCAGCATTCAGAGATCTCTCTGCTGCCTACGACACTGTCCAACACCGCACAATGGTCAGGAAAAGCCTCCTCAACTACAGGCGCTTCTATGTCCAGTTAAATGACCAGAGGAGTAAATGGAAAGCCCAAAAGAACGGCCTCCCACAAGGTAGCGTGCTCGCCCCCCTCCTTTTCAAAATCTACACAAACGACTAGCCACTACCCAATGCCAGCGTTTCATCTACGCCGACGACCTCTGCATTACGACCCAACAAGCAGACTTCCAGAAGATTGAGTCTGTCCTTGAAAGTGCCCTCCAAGAAATGTCAAGCTACTACAATACAACCACCTGAAACCCAACCCATAGAGAACACCTCACACACACATAGTTTCCTTTCGTGGCTGTTTACATTCGAGGGTCGCCGGTCCTCTTAAACGGAACAGTTTAACGTCATGCCCAGGACGAAAAGATATAGAGAACACCAACATGACAAATAACAGCAGGAAGGCATGGGCCACAATCCACCGTCTTGGCAAAGACCACACCATCCATTATTCACAACGGTCACAGCAAACTCTGTTGCATCACAACTGGTGTAGGTATTGGATGGAGCCTGCACACCACAGGTATAAGAAAGACGTTCTTTATTGAAATACTAACGACGTTTCGATCTATTTGATCTTCATCAGGTCATGTGTACACAAAACATACACTTTTATACTAAGGGAGTGCCCCCATTAACCAATCAAAACACCACATTCTGGTGCCCCTCCCATCACTGCAGGTGTGACACGTCAACCCTGAGCGAGTAGGTGGGGACCCAGACATATTGATGTAAATATAGTCTAACATAACATCAGTAGCATTACAAAGTTATTGTGACGGTAATAATTGCTATAGTGTGTGTTCAGTAACAGTGTTAAGTGTTCAGTAACAGGAATATTCCTGTCTCTCCAGCTCTTTAATAAATAGAAAAGGGTTTAATCGGGAGTTGTAGTAGACACAGGATAATCTAAGCGGTGGATATTGCTCTTGTCTTCATGTCTTTATGTATGTCAATTGTCTTGTTGTTTGCGTTATGTCAAATGCGTGTATATGTGTTCTGCATACTTGGCTGCTGTGTTGCAAGATAAATTTCAATGTGAACTGACAATAAAGTACCATATCATATATATCATATCGTCACCTTATTAAACTAATGGCCTAAGTAATGGACCAATGAACCATGTAAATACAACACATTGAGCACAGCACTGCAGGGAGTTGAACCCCGTTCCGGTAAACCAGAAGTCCGACACCAGTGCCTTAGTTTTTGTGTTGTTGTTCATTTACAGGTCGAGGTGTGCATACGCATGTGCGCCTGTGCGTGTGTAGGTGCATGTGTGCATGTGTGTGTGCACGCTTTAATGACCACTGTTGGACCCCATGGGGATCAAGGACCTCTGGGAGCCACCCATAATTCACAACGCTCACAGCGACCTCTGTTGCATCACAACTGGTGGCCAACAGTCGTAACCAACACCGCCGCCAACCCACAGGAGAATACCATCGCACAGTGGTATCAGACCAACCACAATCAGCCAGCCCTCAAACCAAACCCTTCGACCTAGAAGAACTCGAAACTGCAATTGGAAAGTTGAAACCCGGAAAAGCAGCAGGGATTGATGACATACTGGCAGAAATTATACAGCACCTTGAACCTAACGCAAAGACCTGGCTCGTGGGGATGCTGAATACATGCATGGCACAGAAAACCATCCCTTCTGTCTGGAGAAAGGCCACAGTGGTTGCAATCCCCAAACCTGGCAAAGACCCATCATCCCCAAAGAGCTACCGACCCATTTCCCTCCTCTGCATCACCTACAAGAGAGGCTGCTACTCCAACGCCTCATGCCACTCAGACACCAAGCTGACTAAAGACCAAGCTGGTTTCCGTCCCGGCCGCTCCTGTGCTGGACAGAGCTCAACCTCACCCAACACATTGAGGATGGGTTTGAGGGAAAACAAATAACTGGAGCAGCAACTGGAGGGCGAAGCAAGCACGCAGGCAGCTTGTGCCTGCCTGCGTGCCTGCCTGCCTTCCTCATGTGGAAGCTGCAAAGTTGAGTTTGTGTGTGTGTTTCTTTTTCTGTCTTTCTTTCTTAGGACGAAGATCAAGGTAGACGCCGTTGGAAGGCTCAACACAAGCCGATGCCCCTAGAGATCCATCCCAAAGCTTCCCTCAGGGAGTCCAGCAAGCCAGCTAGCCAGCAAGCCCGCCCAGTCAGCCAACGCAGTCAGCCAGCTCCGCCAGTCAGCCAGTGTAGAAAGTCAGGCTGCCAAGCCAGCGCACATCAGCCCTTGCAGTCAACCATTGTAGCCATACCAGCCTTGCTCAGTCAGCTCAGCCAGGCCTCTCTCGAGGCCTGGCTCTCTGTCTGCCTGGCCCGGTCTGCCCCGCCCTGCCTTGCAGCAACAGAACCAGCCTTGCTGGCAAGCCAGCCAGCTCAGAATACGAGCTCAGCAAGCCAGCACAGCTGGCAAGCACGCAGTTAGTCTAAACCAGTTTCAGACTGGCAGGCCAAGGCAGACAGACAGGAAGACCGAGGCGCCTAGGCAGGCAGACAGGCCAGGAAGGCAACAAAGTGCAGGCAGGGGGACTGTCCGGCCTAAGGCTGCGCTGCAAGGGTTGGAGCCTGGCCAGCTCCTGCTGGTCTAGACTGAGTGGCTGTGGCTGCACAGTAAGGCTGCGGTAACCTAGTCTGGGCTTGCTGCTGCACTGGCTTGCTCAGCTCGCATTCTGAGCTGGCTGGCTTTCCAGAAAGGCTGGTTCTGTTGCTGCAAGGCAGGGCAGGGCAGACCGGGCCAGGCAGACAGAGAGCCAGGCCTCAAGAGAGGCCTGGCTGAGCTGACTGAGCAAGGCTGGTATGGCTGCAATGGCTGACTGCAAGGGCTGATATGCTCTGGCTTGGCAGCCTGACTTTCTACACTGGCTGACTGGCGGAGCTGACTGGCTGCGTTGGCTGACTGGGCAGGCTTGCTGGCTAGCTGGCTTGCTGTGCTCCCTGAGGGAAGCTTTGGGATGGATCTCTAGGGGCATCGGCTAGTGTTGAGCCTTCCTATGGCGTCTACCTTGATCTCCGTCCTAAGAAAGAAAGACAGAAAAAGAAAGACACACAAACCCAACTATGCAGCTTCCACCTGAGGAACCGAGACGCGAGAAAATAACTGAGCGTCACTTGGGATGGTCACAAACTCTCCAACCATAACCACCCCATGTATCTTGGAGTTACACTGGACAGGACACTCTTCTTCAAAAAAACACCTGGAGAACACAAAAGCCACGGTCAACACCCACAATAACATCCTGTGAAAACTAGTGAACTCCCAAGTGGGGCGCAGACCCACAAACAATCCGTGCAACTGCCATGGCCCTGTCTTTCTCTACAGCAGAGTATGCCTGCTCAAGCTGGAGCCGATCACGTCACACCAAATTGGTCGACACAGCCCTAAATGACACCTGTCGCATCATCACGGGATGGGTCAAGACAACACCTGTCCCGTCCGTGCCTTTATGCGCTAGCCGGCACCTCCCCCCGCACATCAGACGACTGTGTAACGCTCAAGATGAATGGAAAACACAGGAGATAGACAGTGAAGTCTGGAATGAAATGATAGAGAACACCTCACACACACAGTTTCCTTTCGTGGCCGTTTACATTCGAGGGTCGCCGGTCCTCTCGAACGGAACAGTTTAACGTCATGCCCAGGACGAAAAGATATAGAGAACACCATAATGACAAATAACAGCAGGAAGGCATGGGCCACAATCCACCGTCTTGGCAAAGACCACACCACCCATAATTCACAACGGTCACAGCAAACTCTGTTGCATCACAACTGGTGTAGGTATTGGATGGAGCCCGCACACCACAGGTATAAGAAAGACGTGATGCAGAGGAGGGAAATGGGTCGGTAGCTCTTCGGGGATAATGGGTCTTTGCCAGGTTTAGGGATTGCAACTACTCCAGCCTTTTTCCAAACAGAAGGGATGGTTTTCTGTGCTATGCATGTGTTCAGCATCCCCACAAGCCAGGTCCTTGCGATAGGTCCCAGGTGCTGTATCATTTCTGCCAGTAGGTCATCAATCCCTGCTGCTTTTCCGGGTTTCAACTTTCCCATTGCAGTTTCAAGTTCTTCTAGGTCGAAGGGTTTGGTTTGAGTGATGGCTGATTATGGTTGGTCTGATACCACTGTGCGATGGTATTCTATGTGGGTCGGTGGCGGTGTTGGTTACAACTGTTGGCCACCAGTTGTGACCAAGACCGCCACCAACCCACAGGAGAATACCATCGCACAGTGGTATCAGACCAACCACAATCAGCCAGCCTTCAAACCAAACCCTTCGACCTAGAAGAACGTGAAACTGCAATGGGAAAGTTGAAACCCGGAAAAGCAGCAGGGATTGATGACCTACTAGCAGAAATGATACAGCACCTGGGACCTAACGGAAAGACCTGGCTTGTGGGGATGCTGAACACATGCATAGCACAGAAAACCATCCCTTCTGTCTGGAAAAAGGCCAAAGTGGTTGCAATCCCTAAACCTGGCAAAGACCCATTATCCCCAAAGAGCTACCGACCCATTTCCCTCCTCTGCATCACCTACAAGCCTATCCCGTCACACCAAATTGGTCGACACAGCCCTAAATGACACCTGTGGCATCATCATAGGATGCATCAAGACAACACCTGACCCTGTCCCAACACCTGTTTACATTCGAGGGTCGCCGGTCCTCTCGAACGGAACAGTTTAACGTCATGCCCAGGACGAAAAGATATAGAGAACACCAACATGACAAATAACAGCAGGAAGGCATGGGCCACAATCCACCGTCTTGGCAAAGACCACACCACCCATAATTCACAACGGTCACAGCAAACTCTATTGCATCACAACTGGTGTAGTTATTGGATGGAGCCCGCACACCACAAAAAAAAAGAAAAACAACATACTATAGTATGCCCTCCGTGACCATGGACTTTAGCCTTTCGCTTTTCTGCAATTTAACCTTTTTTCAAATCCTCAACAATGATGAAGAATCGCGCACTATAGCGTGCCACTTAATGACCTTGACCAATATCAATGACCTTGAGCAGTATAAATTACCTTCAATAAGACTAGTAAATGACCTTGACCAGTATAAATGACCTTGACAAGTACAAATGACCTTGACCAGTATAAATGACCTTCACCAGTAGAAATGACCGTGACCAGTATATGACTGTGACCAGTATGAATTACCTTCATGAGACTAGTAATTGACCTTGACCAGTATAAATGACCTTTAGAAGACTAGTAAATGATCTTCACCAGTATAAATGACCTTTAGAAGACTAGTAAATGATCTTCACCAGTATAAATGACCTTGACCAGTATGCGGTCCGTGACCATGGACTATAGCCTTTTGCTTTTCCTTGATTTTCACCTTTAAAAAATCCTCAACAATGATGAAGAATCGCACACTATAGCGCGCCGCTCAATGACCTGAGACCATGGACCAATGAATGAAATACAACACATTGAGCAGGGCACTGCAGGGAGTTGAACCCCGTTCCGGTAAACCAGAAGTCCGACACCAGTGCCTTAGTTTTTGTGTTGTTGTTCATTTAAAGGTCCAGGTGTGCATACGCATGTGCCCCTGTGTGTGTAGGTGCATGTGTGCATGTGTGTGCACGCTTCAATGACCACTGTTGGACCCAATGGCGATCAAGGACCTCAGGGAGCCACCCATAATTCACAACGGTCACAGCGAACTCTGTTGCATCACAACTGGTGGCCAACAGTCGTAACCAACACCGCCACGACCCACAGGAGAATACCATCGCACAGTGGTATCAGACCAACCACAATCAGCCAGCCCTCAAACCAAACCCTTCGACCTAGAAGAACTCAAAACTGCAATGGGAAAGTTGAAACCCGGAAAAGCAGCAGGGATTGATGACATACTGGCAGAAATTATACAGCACCTGGAACCTAACGCAAAGACCTGGCTCGTGGGGATGCTGAACACATGCATGGCACAGAAAACCATCCCTTCTGTCTGGAGAAAAGCCAAAGTGGTTGCAATCCCCAAACCTGGCAAAGACCCATCATCCTCAAAGAGCTACCGACCCATTTCCCTCCTCTGCATCACCTACAAGAGAGGCTGCTACTCCAACGCCTCATACCACTCATAGACACCAAGCTGACTAAAGACCAAGCTGGTTTCCGTCCCGTCCTGTGCTGGACAGAGCTCAACCTCACCCAACACATTGAGGATGGGTTTGAGGGAAAACAAATAACTGGAGCAGCAACTGGAGGGCGAAGCAAGCACGCAGGCAGCTTGTGCCTGCCTGCGTGCCTGCCTGCCTTCCTCATGTGGAAGCTGCAAAGTTGAGTTTGTGTGTGTGTTTCTTTTTCTGTCTTTCTTTCTTAGGACGAAGATCAAGGTAGACGCCGTTGGAAGGCTCAACACAAGCCGATGCCCCTAGAGATCCATCCCAAAGCTTCCCTCAGGGAGTCCAGCAAGCCAGCTAGCCAGCAAGCCCGCCCAGTCAGCCAACGCAGCCAGCCAGCTCCGCCAGTCAGCCAGTGTAGAAAGTCAGGCTGCCAAGCCAGCGCACATCAGCCCTTGCAGTCAACCATTGTAGCCATACCAGCCTTGCTCAGTCAGCTCAGCCAGGCCTCTCTCGAGGCCTGGCTCTCTGTCTGCCTGGCCCGGTCTGCCCCGCCCTGCCTTGCAGCAACAGAACCAGCCTTGCTGGCAAGCCAGCCAGCTCAGAATACGAGCTCAGCAAGCCAGCGCAGCTGGCAAGCACGCAGTTAGTCTAAACCAGTTTCAGACTGGCAGGCCAAGGCAGACAGACAGGAAGACCGAGGCGCCTAGGCAGGCAGACAGGCCAGGAAGGCAACAAAGTGCAGGCAGGGGGACTGTCCGGCCTAAGGCTGCGCTGCAAGGGTTGGAGCCTGGCCAGCTCCTGCTGGTCTAGACTGAGTGGCTGTGGCTGCACAGTAAGGCTGCGGTAACCTAGTCTGGGCTTGCTGCTGCACTGGCTTGCTCAGCTCGCATTCTGAGCTGGCTGGCTTTCCAGAAAGGCTGGTTCTGTTGCTGCAAGGCAGGGCAGGGCAGACCGGGCCAGGCAGACAGAGAGCCAGGCCTCAAGAGAGGCCTGGCTGAGCTGACTGAGCAAGGCTGGTATGGCTGCAATGGCTGACTGCAAGGGCTGATATGCTCTGGCTTGGCAGCCTGACTTTCTACACTGGCTGACTGGCGGAGCTGACTGGCTGCGTTGGCTGACTGGGCAGGCTTGCTGGCTAGCTGGCTTGCTGTGCTCCCTGAGGGAAGCTTTGGGATGGATCTCTAGGGGCATCGGCTAGTGTTGAGCCTTCCTATGGCGTCTACCTTGATCTCCGTCCTAAGAAAGAAAGACAGAAAAAGAAAGACACACAAACCCAACTATGCAGCTTCCACCTGAGGAACCGAGACGCGAGAAAAGAACTGAGCGTCACTTGGGATGGTCACAAACTCTCCAACCATAACCACCCCATGTATCTTGGAGTTACACTGGACAGGACACTCTTCTTCAAAAAAACACCTGGAGAACACAAAAGCCACGGTCAACACCCACAATAACATCCTGTGAAAACTAGTGAACTCCCAAGTGGGGCGCAGACCCACAAACAATCCGTGCAACTGCCATGGCCCTGTCTTTCTCTACAGCAGAGTATGCCTGCTCAAGCTGGAGCCGATCACGTCACACCAAATTGGTCGACACAGCCCTAAATTACACCTGTCGCATCATCACGGGATGGGTCAAGACAACACCTGTCCCGTCCGTGCCTTTATGCGCTAGCCGGCACCTCCCCCCGCACATCAGACGACTGTGTAACGCTCAAGATGAATGGAAAACACAGGAGATAGACAGTGAAGTCTGGAATGAAATGATAGAGAACACCTCACACACAGTTTCCTTTCGTGGCCGTTTACATTCGAGGGTCGCTGGTCCTCTCGAACGGAACAGTTTAACGTCATGCCCAGGACGAAAAGATATAGAGAACACCAACATGTCAAATAACAGCAGGAAGGCATGGGCCACAATCCACCGTCTTGGCAAAAACCACACCACCCATAATTCACAACGGTCACAGCAAACTCTGTTGCATCACAACTGGTGTAGGTATTGGATGGAGCCCGCACACCACAGGTATAAGAAAGACGTTCTTTGTTGAAATACTGACAGCGTTTCGATCCATTTGATCTTCATCAGGTCATGTGTACACAAAACATACACTTTTATACTAAGGGAGTGCCCCCATTAAACAATCAAAATACCACATTTTGGTGCCCCTCCCATCACTGCAGGTGTGACACGTCAACCCTGAGTGAGTAGGTGGGGACCCAGACATATTGATGTAAATATAGTCTGTTCAGAAATTGTAGTGCCTCTCATAGAGCTTGTAGGTGATGCAGAGGAGGGAAATGGGTCGGTAGCTCTTCGGGGATAATGGGTCTTTGCCAGGTTTAGGGATTGCAACTACTCCAGCCTTTTTCCAAACAGAAGGGATGGTTTTCTGTGCTATGCATGTGTTCAGCATCCCCACAAGCCAGGTCCTTGCGATAGGTCCCAGGTGCTGTATCATTTCTGCCAGTATGCCATCAATCCCTGCTGCTTTTCCGGGTTTCAACTTTCCCATTGCAGTTTCACGTTCTTCTAAGTCGAAGGGTTTGGTTTGAGGGCTGGCTGATTGTGGTTGGTCTGATACCACTGTGCGATGGTATTCTATGTGGGTCGGTGGCGGTGTTGGTTACAACTGTTGGCCACCAGTTGTGACCAAGACCGCCACCGACCCACAGGAGAATACCATCGCACAGTGGTATCAGACCAACCACAATCAGCCAGCCCTCAAACCAAACCCTTCGACCTAGAAGAACTTGAAACTGCAATGGGAAAGTTGAAACCCGGAAAAGCAGCAGGGATTGATGACCTACTGGCAGAAATGTTACAGCACCTGGGACCCAACGCAAAGACCTGGCTTGTGGGGATGCTGAACACATGCATAGCACAGAAAACCATCCCTTCTGTCTGGGAAAAGGCCAAAGTGGTTGCAATCCCTAAACCTGGCAAAGACCCATTATCCACAAAGAGCTACCGACCCATTTCCCTCTGCATCACCTACAAGGCTATATGAGAAGCTGCTACTCCAACGCCTTGTTGCCACTCATAGATACCAAGCTGACTAAAGACCAAGCTGGTTTCCGTCCCAGCCGCTCCTGTGCTGGACAGAGCTCAACCTCACCCAACACATTGAGGATGGGTTTGAGGGGAAACAAATAACTGGAGCAGCATTCAGAGATCTCTCTGCTGCCTACGACACTGTCCAACACCGCACAATGGTCAGGAAAAGCCTCCTCAACAACAGGCGCTTCTATGTCCAGTTAAATGACCAGAGGAGTAAATGGAAAGCCCAAAAGAACGGCCTCCAACAAGGTAGCGTGCTCGCCCCCCTCCTTTTCAATATCTACACAAACGACCAGCCACTACCCAATGCCTAATGCCAGCGTTTCATCTACGCCGACAACCTCTGCATTACGACCCAACAAGCAGACTTCCAGAAGATTGAGTCTGTCCTTGAAAGTGCCCTCCAAGAAATGTCAAGCTACTACAATACAACCACCTGAAACCCAACCTATAGAGAACACCTCACACACACATAATTTCCTTTCGTGGCCGTTTACATTCGAGGGTCGCTGGTCCTCTCGAACGGAACAGTTTAACGTCATGCCCAGGACGAAAAGATATAGAGAACACCAACATGTCAAATAACAGCAGGAAGGCATGGGCCACAATCCACCGTCTTGGCAAAACCACACCACCCATAATTCACAACGGTCACAGCAAACTCTGTTGCATCACAACTGGTGTAGGTATTGGATGGAGCCCGCACACCACAGGTATAAGAAAGACGTTCTTTGTTGAAATACTGACAGCGTTTCGATCCATTTGATCTTCATCAGGTCATGTGTACACAAAACATACACTTTTATACTAAGGGAGTGCCCCCATTAAACAATCAAAATACCACATTTTGGTGCCCCTCCCATCACTGCAGGTGTGACACGTCAACCCTGAGTGAGTAGGTGGGGACCCAGACATATTGATGTAAATATAGTCTGTTCAGAAATTGTAGTGCCTCTCATAGAGCTTGTAGGTGATGCAGAGGAGGGAAATGGGTCGGTAGCTCTTCGGGGATAATGGGTCTTTGCCAGGTTTAGGGATTGCAACTACTCCAGCCTTTTTCCAAACAGAAGGGATGGTTTTCTGTGCTATGCATGTGTTCAGCATCCCCACAAGCCAGGTCCTTGCGATAGGTCCCAGGTGCTGTATCATTTCTGCCAGTATGCCATCAATCCCTGCTGCTTTTCCGGGTTTCAACTTTCCCATTCCAGTTTCACGTTCTTCTAAGTCGAAGGGTTTGGTTTGAGGGCTGGCTGATTGTGGTTGGTCTGATACCACTGTGCGATGGTATTCTATGTGGGTCGGTGGCGGTGTTGGTTACAACTGTTGGCCACCAGTTGTGACCAAGACCGCCACCGACCCACAGGAGAATACCATCGCACAGTGGTATCAGACCAACCACAATCAGCCAGCCCTCACACCAAACCCTTCGACCTAGAAGAACTTGAAACTGCAATGGGAAAGTTGAAACCCGGAAAAGCAGCAGGGATTGATGACCTACTGGCAGAAATGTTACAGCACCTGGGACCCAACGCAAAGACCTGGCTTGTGGGGATGCTGAACACATGCATAGCACAGAAAACCATCCCTTCTGTCTGGGAAAAGGCCAAAGTGGTTGCAATCCCTAAACCTGGCAAAGACCCATTATCCACAAAGAGCTACCGACCCATTTCCCTCTGCATCACCTACAAGGCTATATGAGAAGCTGCTACTCCAACGCCTTGTTGCCACTCATAGATACCAAGCTGACTAAAGACCAAGCTGGTTTCCGTCCCAGCCGCTCCTGTGCTGGACAGAGCTCAACCTCACCCAACACATTGAGGATGGGTTTGAGGGGAAACAAATAACTGGAGCAGCATTCAGAGATCTCTCTGCTGCCTACGACACTGTCCAACACCGCACAATGGTCAGGAAAAGCCTCCTCAACAACAGGCGCTTCTATGTCCAGTTAAATGACCAGAGGAGTAAATGGAAAGCCCAAAAGAACGGCCTCCAACAAGGTAGCGTGCTCGCCCCCCTCCTTTTCAATATCTACACAAACGACCAGCCACTACCCAATGCCTAATGCCAGCGTTTCATCTACGCCGACAACCTCTGCATTACGACCCAACAAGCAGACTTCCAGAAGATTGAGTCTGTCCTTGAAAGTGCCCTCCAAGAAATGTCAAGCTACTACAATACAACCACCTGAAACCCAACCTATAGAGAACACCTCACACACACATAATTTCCTTTCGTGGCCGTTTACATTCGAGGGTCGCTGGTCCTCTCGAACGGAACAGTTTAACGTCATGCCCAGGACGAAAAGATATAGAGAACACCAACATGTCAAATAACAGCAGGAAGGCATGGGCCACAATCCACCGTCTTGGCAAAAACCACACCACCCATAATTCACAACGGTCACAGCAAACTCTGTTGCATCACAACTGGTGTAGGTATTGGATGGAGCCCGCACACCACAGGTATAAGAAAGACGTTCTTTGTTGAAATACTGACAGCGTTTCGATCCATTTGATCTTCATCAGGTCATGTGTACACAAAACATACACTTTTATACTAAGGGAGTGCCCCCATTAAACAATCAAAATACCACATTTTGGTGCCCCTCCCATCACTGCAGGTGTGACACGTCAACCCTGAGTGAGTAGGTGGGGACCCAGACATATTGATGTAAATATAGTCTGTTCAGAAATTGTAGTGCCTCTCATAGAGCTTGTAGGTGATGCAGAGGAGGGAAATGGGTCGGTAGCTCTTCGGGGATAATGGGTCTTTGCCAGGTTTAGGGATTGCAACTACTCCAGCCTTTTTCCAAACAGAAGGGATGGTTTTCTGTGCTATGCATGTGTTCAGCATCCCCACAAGCCAGGTCCTTGCGATAGGTCCCAGGTGCTGTATCATTTCTGCCAGTATGCCATCAATCCCTGCTGCTTTTCCGGGTTTCAACTTTCCCATTGCAGTTTCACGTTCTTCTAAGTCGAAGGGTTTGGTTTGAGGGCTGGCTGATTGTGGTTGGTCTGATACCACTGTGCGATGGTATTCTATGTGGGTCGGTGGCGGTGTTGGTTACAACTGTTGGCCACCAGTTGTGACCAAGACCGCCACCGACCCACAGGAGAATACCATCGCACAGTGGTATCAGACCAACCACAATCAGCCAGCCCTCAAACCAAACCCTTCGACCTAGAAGAACTTGAAACTGCAATGGGAAAGTTGAAACCCGGAAAAGCAGCAGGGATTGATGACCTACTGGCAGAAATGTTACAGCACCTGGGACCCAACGCAAAGACCTGGCTTGTGGGGATGCTGAACACATGCATAGCACAGAAAACCATCCCTTCTGTCTGGGAAAAGGCCAAAGTGGTTGCAATCCCTAAACCTGGCAAAGACCCATTATCCACAAAGAGCTACCGACCCATTTCCCTCTGCATCACCTACAAGGCTATATGAGAAGCTGCTACTCCAACGCCTTGTTGCCACTCATAGATACCAAGCTGACTAAAGACCAAGCTGGTTTCCGTCCCAGCCGCTCCTGTGCTGGACAGAGCTCAACCTCACCCAACACATTGAGGATGGGTTTGAGGGGAAACAAATAACTGGAGCAGCATTCAGAGATCTCTCTGCTGCCTACGACACTGTCCAACACCGCACAATGGTCAGGAAAAGCCTCCTCAACAACAGGCGCTTCTATGTCCAGTTAAATGACCAGAGGAGTAAATGGAAAGCCCAAAAGAACGGCCTCCAACAAGGTAGCGTGCTCGCCCCCCTCCTTTTCAATATCTACACAAACGACCAGCCACTACCCAATGCCTAATGCCAGCGTTTCATCTACGCCGACAACCTCTGCATTACGACCCAACAAGCAGACTTCCAGAAGATTGAGTCTGTCCTTGAAAGTGCCCTCCAAGAAATGTCAAGCTACTACAATACAACCACCTGAAACCCAACCTATAGAGAACACCTCACACACACATAATTTCCTTTCGTGGCCGTTTACATTCGAGGGTCGCTGGTCCTCTCGAACGGAACAGTTTAACGTCATGCCCAGGACGAAAAGATATAGAGAACACCAACATGTCAAATAACAGCAGGAAGGCATGGGCCACAATCCACCGTCTTGGCAAAACCACACCACCCATAATTCACAACGGTCACAGCAAACTCTGTTGCATCACAACTGGTGTAGGTATTGGATGGAGCCCGCACACCACAGGTATAAGAAAGACGTTCTTTGTTGAAATACTGACAGCGTTTCGATCCATTTGATCTTCATCAGGTCATGTGTACACAAAACATACACTTTTATACTAAGGGAGTGCCCCCATTAAACAATCAAAATACCACATTTTGGTGCCCCTCCCATCACTGCAGGTGTGACACGTCAACCCTGAGTGAGTAGGTGGGGACCCAGACATATTGATGTAAATATAGTCTGTTCAGAAATTGTAGTGCCTCTCATAGAGCTTGTAGGTGATGCAGAGGAGGGAAATGGGTCGGTAGCTCTTCGGGGATAATGGGTCTTTGCCAGGTTTAGGGATTGCAACTACTCCAGCCTTTTTCCAAACAGAAGGGATGGTTTTCTGTGCTATGCATGTGTTCAGCATCCCCACAAGCCAGGTCCTTGCGATAGGTCCCAGGTGCTGTATCATTTCTGCCAGTATGCCATCAATCCCTGCTGCTTTTCCGGGTTTCAACTTTCCCATTCCAGTTTCACGTTCTTCTAAGTCGAAGGGTTTGGTTTGAGGGCTGGCTGATTGTGGTTGGTCTGATACCACTGTGCGATGGTATTCTATGTGGGTCGGTGGCGGTGTTGGTTACAACTGTTGGCCACCAGTTGTGACCAAGACCGCCACCGACCCACAGGAGAATACCATCGCACAGTGGTATCAGACCAACCACAATCAGCCAGCCCTCACACCAAACCCTTCGACCTAGAAGAACTTGAAACTGCAATGGGAAAGTTGAAACCCGGAAAAGCAGCAGGGATTGATGACCTACTGGCAGAAATGTTACAGCACCTGGGACCCAACGCAAAGACCTGGCTTGTGGGGATGCTGAACACATGCATAGCACAGAAAACCATCCCTTCTGTCTGGGAAAAGGCCAAAGTGGTTGCAATCCCTAAACCTGGCAAAGACCCATTATCCACAAAGAGCTACCGACCCATTTCCCTCTGCATCACCTACAAGGCTATATGAGAAGCTGCTACTCCAACGCCTTGTTGCCACTCATAGATACCAAGCTGACTAAAGACCAAGCTGGTTTCCGTCCCAGCCGCTCCTGTGCTGGACAGAGCTCAACCTCACCCAACACATTGAGGATGGGTTTGAGGGGAAACAAATAACTGGAGCAGCATTCAGAGATCTCTCTGCTGCCTACGACACTGTCCAACACCGCACAATGGTCAGGAAAAGCCTCCTCAACAACAGGCGCTTCTATGTCCAGTTAAATGACCAGAGGAGTAAATGGAAAGCCCAAAAGAACGGCCTCCAACAAGGTAGCGTGCTCGCCCCCCTCCTTTTCAATATCTACACAAACGACCAGCCACTACCCAATGCCTAATGCCAGCGTTTCATCTACGCCGACAACCTCTGCATTACGACCCAACAAGCAGACTTCCAGAAGATTGAGTCTGTCCTTGAAAGTGCCCTCCAAGAAATGTCAAGCTACTACAATACAACCACCTGAAACCCAACCTATAGAGAACACCTCACACACACATAATTTCCTTTCGTGGCCGTTTACATTCGAGGGTCGCTGGTCCTCTCGAACGGAACAGTTTAACGTCATGCCCAGGACGAAAAGATATAGAGAACACCAACATGTCAAATAACAGCAGGAAGGCATGGGCCACAATCCACCGTCTTGGCAAAAACCACACCACCCATAATTCACAATGGTCACAGCAAACTCTGTTGCATCACAACTGGTGTAGGTATTGGATGGAGCCCGCACACCACAGGTATAAGAAAGACGTTCTTTGTTGAAATACTGACAGCGTTTCGATCCATTTGATCTTCATCAGGTCATGTGTACACAAAACATACACTTTTATACTAAGGGAGTGCCCCCATTAAACAATCAAAATACCACATTTTGGTGCCCCTCCCATCACTGCAGGTGTGACACGTCAACCCTGAGTGAGTAGGTGGGGACCCAGACATATTGATGTAAATATAGTCTGTTCAGAAATTGTAGTGCCTCTCATAGAGCTTGTAGGTGATGCAGAGGAGGGAAATGGGTCGGTAGCTCTTCGGGGATAATGGGTCTTTGCCAGGTTTAGGGATTGCAACTACTCCAGCCTTTTTCCAAACAGAAGGGATGGTTTTCTGTGCTATGCATGTGTTCAGCATCCCCACAAGCCAGGTCCTTGCGATAGGTCCCAGGTGCTGTATCATTTCTGCCAGTATGCCATCAATCCCTGCTGCTTTTCCGGGTTTCAACTTTCCCATTGCAGTTTCACGTTCTTCTAAGTCGAAGGGTTTGGTTTGAGGGCTGGCTGATTGTGGTTGGTCTGATACCACTGTGCGATGGTATTCTATGTGGGTCGGTGGCGGTGTTGGTTACAACTGTTGGCCACCAGTTGTGACCAAGACCGCCACCGACCCACAGGAGAATACCATTGCACAGTGGTATCAGACCAACCACAATCAGCCAGCCCTCAAACCAAACCCTTCGACCTAGAAGAACTTGAAACTGCAATGGGAAAGTTGAAACCCGGAAAAGCAGCAGGGATTGATGACCTACTGGCAGAAATGTTACAGCACCTGGGACCCAACGCAAAGACCTGGCTTGTGGGGATGCTGAACACATGCATAGCACAGAAAACCATCCCTTCTGTCTGGGAAAAGGCCAACGTTGTTGCAATCCCTAAACCTGGCATAGACCCATTATCCACAAAGAGCTACCGACCCATTTCCCTCTGCATCACCTACAAGGCTATATGAGAAGCTGCTACTCCAACGCCTTGTTGCCACTCATAGATACCAAGCTGACTAAAGACCAAGCTGGTTTCCGTCCCAGCCGCTCCTGTGCTGGACAGAGCTCAACCTCACCCAACACATTGAGGATGGGTTTGAGGGGAAACAAATAACTGGAGCAGCATTCAGAGATCTCTCTGCTGCCTACGACACTGTCCAACACCGCACAATGGTCAGGAAAAGCCTCCTCAACAACAGGCGCTTCTATGTTCAGTTAAATGACCAGAGGAGTAAATGGAAAGCCGAAAAGAACGGCCTCCCACAAGGTAGCGCGCTCGCCCCCCTCCTTTTCAATATCTAAACAAACGACCAGCCACTTGAAACCCAACCCATCAAAAACCCAACTATGCAGCTTCCACCTGAGGAACCGAGACGCAAAAAAAGAACTGAGCATCACAAACTCTCAAACCATACCCACCCCATGTAACTTGGAGTTACACTGGACAGTTTAACGTCATGCCCAGGACGAAAAGTTATAGAGAACACCAACATGACAAACCCTACACTTAAACCCTCTATATTTAATAAAAAACAATTCTGGACAGGAATCCTGTATTGCAGGGGTGCCCAAAAGGTACATCGTGATCTACCAGTAATCACAAAGGCTGTGCAGGTAGACCATATGGCATGCCCCTGTATATAATCTATCACTTGAATTAAGGTGACTTGACACCAGCTCAAATGTTGCACACAAACATCAGTAGCAAAAGTACAAAGTTATTGTGACAGTAATAATTGCTATAGTGTGTGTTCAGTAACAGGAATATTCCTGTCTCTCCAGCTCTTTAATAAATAGAAAAGGGTTTAATCAGGAGTTGTAGTAGCCACAGGATAATCAAAGCGGTGGATATTGCTCTTGTCTTCATGTCTTTATGTATGTAAATTGTCTTGTTGTTTGTGTTATGTCAAATGCGTGTATACGTGTTCTGCATATACTTGGCTGCTGTGTTGCAAGATAATGGGAGTTACTGATACTATGGGACTGAATGGGAGTGAAAGGGAGGTACTGTTACTATGGGACTGATACTATGGGAGTGCATGGGAGTGGATGGGAGTGAATGGGAGGTATTGTTACTATGGGAGTGAATGGGACTGAATGGGATGTACTGTTACTATGTGACTGAATGGGAGTGAATAAAAGTGAATGGGACTGAGTGGGAGTGAATGGGAGGTACTGTGACTATGGGACTGTGTTTAACAAAAAGCTGGAGAGACCGGGAGACCTCTGTTACTGAACAAACACTATAGCAATGATTACTGTCACAATATAGAGCTATTTAACACTGTTACTGAACACACACTATAGCAATGATTACTGTCACAATATCTATTTAACACTGTTACTGAACACACTATAGCAATGATTTCTGTCACACTATAGAGCTATTTAACACTGTTACTGAACACACACTCTATAGCAATGATTACTGTCACAATACAGAGCAATTTAATTTAGGTAACCAAATTGACCCTAGCCTCGATACCCAGGCTTTCATTTCGTCTGCGCGAAAGATGAAAGCCTGGAAAAAGCCGTGGGCTGAACCAGTCTAAAAGTGGGAGTCAACCCTTCCGCGTAGGCGTCGCTCTAAATGATGTGACGTAGCGCTGCACTAGGGGGGAGAGGAGGGGCCGGGGGTGACGGACAGATCGATGAGATCCAATCAGGGTGCGTGCTTTTCTGAGACGTGACCCAACCATCTAGGCCAGAAATGTCTCTGCTTAGGTCAGGCTAAATTGACCCCAATAGCAGATCTTTACACTCTCAATAGTTCAATTGTTGTTAAGCATCTGCTTAATTTCCAAAAAACTACACAATTAGAGAATGTAGAAGATTGCTACTTTTGATCCTTTAATTATATAATGCTGATTGTAGCATAGTGGTTAGTGACTGAGCTTTGTTAACATGAGTGCCCGGGATCGTTTCCCACCAATTTCAAAGAATGTTTGTTGCTTCGCGCCAATTTTCACAGAATGTGTGTCCTTTACCTACCAAACAATACTCTTCTCACCTCTAGTCGATTATTTATTCAGCGTTTGAACCACGGACCAACATTTGACGCCATCTAGTCTCTCAGACCCATTTGAGCCACTGACCACCATTGTGAGAGTCTATTAATGTGAAATGGTGGTCCGTGGCTCAAACATGTTATCACTTTTTAAGTTACTTGTTGCGTTTAGAATCTGTGACCAGTGCCAGCAGAATATGCCTCAACTCGATTTTTACAGATTACAGTAAATTATTAAAGTACAGAATGTAAGCTTTCATATGATGTATCATCCAATGAAATTGGACAATAATTGAAGGAGATATGACCATCTAAAACTTGTTGAAACAGAAACCCCAAAGCAGAGAATAAGCCATGCAAAGAATCCTGAAATTTTAGCACCACTTGAATGGGTGTGACAATAGATACTTGTCCACAACCCTAATTTCTTGCATAATCACTCCCCCACCCACTAACCACTCCCCCACTAGGTTAAAGTAAAAGTAAGTTAAAGTAAAGAAATATAGGACTGAAGTTGTTTAGTGTATATTTTGTAATAATACAATCTAAAAAGTAACTAGTAGGCTAACAGAGTTTTCAATGGATATAGGCTATGTAGTTTTAGACCAATGCTTTAACATGTGTGCAATGAAACAAAGGGCAGAAGAATGAGATCTAACACCTTAGGTGCCCCAATAAACCCTTTTGAAAGTACAACAATTCAATTTAACTTATACACTACCTGGTTGTAAATAGCTGCAGTACAGAATTTTATGCAGGTCTACTTTAAGCAATCAAAGTCAGACAATTGACCCAGTATTTTGCTATTTAAAAAAAACAGATACAGCAAACAGCAAGTCATAATGATCATTAGTCAATTGATACCGTTTCGTAGAGACGGCCTACACGACGCGTGATCTTGGCGCTGGGTGCGCGAGGGAAAAAATAAAGCGATTTCCCGACATTTCCTTTTCAATTGATACCGTTTCATAGAGACGGCCTACACAAACGTTCTATATACCAAATTAAAGCCTGCATTTCATAGTTTACATAGTATATAACCTTTTTTTAAATGAGCAAGAAATGAGCGACACAGACGGCTAGCTAACTAGGCTAGCTAGCTTCTAGCCTGTTGTTTGTTGGTGAAAGACTCCAAGTTGGGAAGTGTATTTCAGCGAGTAGCTATACGTGGTTTTGTTTATTTACTCCAAGCTGGGAAGTGTATTTCAGCGAGTAGCAGCGAGGGTTATACTTTACAGAAAATAAACAAAACCACGTATAGCTACTCGCTGAAATACACTTCCCAGCTTGGAGTCTTTCACCAACAAACAACAGGCTAGAAGCTAGCTAGCCTAGTTAGCTAGCCGTCTGTGTCGTGTGTTAAAGAGCAAAGAGCCAAGATCATACGTCTTATACGTTCTTTTAATCATAACTCGCTCATTTCTAATGTGAGTCTATAAATGTAACATGGTGGTCCGTGGCTAAAATACTTAATGAATAATGGACCTCGACTAGATGGAAAAACAATTGTGTTTGTTTTGGTAAGAAGGAAAAACACTCGGTCATCGACGGGCCCGTTGTTTATAAACCTTCAACAGTAACCAGTCGGCTACTGAAACACTGTTTTACGGTTTCGTACAAACATCATATATAAACATCATAACAAGTAACTTCAAGTGATAGACGTTTGAACACAAAAACAACAACAGCGTTAAGTATTAAATAACATTTAATCACTTACTTGCTCCGAAGACGGACCCGGAAGATGGTGACGTGGCAATTCCAAACAAACACTGACCAAGCCGACCTCCACGCGTCTCTTCCGTATTTGAGGACGGCGGCACTTCCTTCCGGTGTGAGGCCACGCCCGCGAGATTTAACAGTGAATTTATTGTAGTCATATTGTAGTCATTCTACGTTACATCCGGGTCCCTTGGTCCCACCCGCTTCTCATAAAAATGTAAATGCAAAATAGCTACATATGAACGCGTGAATCTTTTACAATAACGTTATTTGTCAGAAAGGAAGCCATTGGGGGTTAAAATGGGTCTTAATGCTTCCAACTCATATAACTGTCAGTCTGTCACCAACAACACTTTTAATGATATTACATGAAGCAGACAGCCCTGTGATGAAACCTTTAGCATTACACTGTGGTTAATACGTTTTTATTCACAATGGAATGTTATTGTACTCTTAATATATCATGGTGTAGCACAGCACAGTAGATTCATATTTCAATCGATCTGGGATGTTAAAATTGTGCAAAACTCTGTTAAATGAATGGCCTCTTCTGCTACATTAAAAATTACTAAACATTAAACGTTACTTATACCTGTTATTGAGACTCCTATAGAGCATGTTGACATGGATAGCTTGGTTAGTAGTATCTCTGTTAGTTAATGCAGTTTGATTGATTAAATTAATAGCCTATTTTATTAGACAAAAATGTAGAACAGTAGTGTCATAGAGTGGAAAATGCCATTTGGTTTAATGTCACAGAATGCAGTGCCACGTAGAGCAGCATGATAAATGGTTAACTTTATAGTGTGTTCAAAAATGGCAGATCTGCAAGTTCAGTGTATTGAATGAGATGTGCTGTGAGTTTGCATATCTGCTATTGTCCAGCATAGGACCGTTGCACAGTGAAGTATAAACAAGGCTTTAGGATTTATAAGTCGTTTTTAGAATATAATAGAATATTCACTCCAGTGAATAGCATTTATCCATTTAGATAACTTTTTGATGTTATTTAATTACTTATTTTTACACAGAAACATAATGTGTGTCTTTACAATAACTGTAATGTAATAATAATACTAATAATGTAATGTAGCTCAAAAGACGGAGCCCTGAGGCTCCTGAGCGAGCGGAAACTTCCGGAAAGGGGGTGTGTGTGTGTGTGTGTGTGTGTGTGTGTGTGTGTGTGTGTGGTTGGAACATACCACTAGAGCTAAGTAGGGGGGGACATTTGGACCGCTCCACTCCTTGTATAGTGACTTGTAGATGTTTTGTGACTGCACATTTGGTAAGAAAATGTACAGAAAAAAATCACAACCCATTGTCTATAGGTTTTAGCCCATCGTTTTTTGATTTTATTTTTTATCCTCGTTTTTCATCATTTTTGACCATCCCAATGAGCAATAGCCGGCTATTAGACGTGCGTCTAAAAATGGGATAAAAAACGTCTAAAAATAGACGTCTAAAAAACGTCTAAAACACATCTATTTTTAGACGTGTTTTAGACGTCAATTTTTTGACGTTTTTTATCCCATTTTTAGACGCTCGTCTAATAGCCCACATCATACAGCATACTGTAGCACGCCGTTTTTCATCATTTTTGAGGATTTGAAAAGAATGGAAAAAAATAAACGATGGGTTATAGCCCATCGTTTTTTGAATTTTTGATTGTTTTTTTTATCCTCGTTTTTCATCATTTTTTACCATTGGGCTATAGCCCATACCGTACGGCATACTATAGCACGCCGTTTTTCATCATTTTTGAGGATTTTAATTTTAGTTTTTTAAACCGATGGGTTATAGCCCATCGTTTTTTTTTTTTTTTTTTTTTTTTTAATCCTCGTTTTTCATCATTTTTGACCATCCCAATGAGCAATAGCTATTAGACGTGCGTCTAAAAATGGGATAAAAAACGTCTAAAAATAGACGTCTAAAAATAGAAGTCTAAAACACGTCTATTTTTAGACGTGTTTTAGACGTCTATTTTTAGACGTTTTTTATCCCATTTTTAGACGCTCGTCTAATAGCCCATATCATACGGCATACTGTAGCACGCCGTTTCTCATCATTTTTGAGGATTTGAAAAGAATGAAAAAAAAAAAAACGATGGGTTATAGCCCATCGTTTTTTGAAATTTTGATTTATTTTTCCCAGCATGTGTCTCCACAGTCCACAGCAAGCTGAATAATAAAAAGTGTGAATGGAGTTTCTAGGTGAAAGTGATTTTTGACATGCCAATGTCTGCCATTGAGCCCCATTGTAAATTTGAAAGCACTATAGGCCTATTTCTAAAACTATGAAACATTTCAAAGATTCCTTTTTAGGCAAACATGTCCACCATAAGATGAACCTAAGTAGGCTAGAATGGGGTTGCTAGGTGTAAGTATGTAGGACTAGTAGCATGCCAAAGTTTGTGCTATTGCCATAGAGAATGCATTGGGCGTTTAAGTTAAATAACTCATAAACTACAAAACATTTCAAAATAAAAAAGTTCCAGCATGTGTCTCCACAGTAAGCTGAATAATAAAAAGTGTGAATGGAGTTTCTAGGTGAAAGTCACTTTTGACGTGCCTATAGAGCTGCCATTGAGCCCCCCCATGTTAAATGTCTCAAATTTGAAAGCACTATATTTCCAAAACTATGAAACATTTCAAAGATTACTTTTCAGGAAAACATGTCCACCGTAAGATGACCCTAAGTAGGCTAGAATGTGGTTGCTAGGTGTAAGTATGTAGGACTAGTAGCATGCCAAAGTTTGTGCTATTGCCATAGAGAATGCATTGGGCGTTTAAGTTAAATAACTCACAAACTACAAAACATTTCAAAGTAAAAAAGTTCCAACATGTGTCTCCACAGTAAGCTGAATAATAAAAAGTGTGAATGGAGTTTCTAGGTGAAAGTGACTTTTGACGTGCCAATGTCTGCCATTGAGCCCCATTGTAAATTTGAAAGCACTATATTTCTAAAACAATGAAACATATTCCTTTTCAGGCCAACATGTCCACCGTAAGATTAACCTAAATACGTTTGAATGGTGTTTCTAGGTGTAAGCATGTTATGTTATGTAGGACTAGTAGCATGCCAAAGTTTGTGCTATTGCCATTGAGAATGCATTGGGCTCCAGCATGTGTGCCCACAGTAAGCTGAATTATAAAGTGTGAATGAAGTTTCAATGTGAAAATGATTTGACGTGCCAAAACCTGCTATTGACCCCATTCTGAATTTCTCAAATTTAAAGCACTACATTTCTAAAACTTTGAAATGATATCCACCGTAAGATGATGTTGGATATCACTTACTATGGATATGACCCCAAAGCTTGATACCTGTCCATTCAAACTCAGACCACCCTAATGTTATTAGCACAGCCACACCCAGCATAAACTAGTTCTCAACCGGCCCGGAAATTGAGGCCCTGCACTACCTGGGCCCTAACTGGACTGGCCCGCGGGCCGTCTGGTCTTATAATTAGTACACATTTTACACCCTACCCAGCCTGAAAACCTCAATTAAAAAGGGCGAGGTCGTACTTACTGGTATATGCTACTATAGCATGTAGTTTTCATGGAATAGATCCATGAAAAACATGTAGTTTTTCGTGGTTTGATAATCAAATAAGGATGAAAACCAAGAAGGGCTTACTATAGTATGTCGTTTATGGTTTGACAATTAAAAATAATCACGTGGTTTTTCATGGTATCTTTTTTTTACATCATAACTATAGTATGAAGCTTTTCATGGTTTGACGATAAATCATAAAATTATGAAAACAGATTGCAATGCATTACTTGATCTCAAAGAAAATTTTAAAAATAAATCCTTTTAATATGTACATCATTCTGTTCTAATATGTGCATTTGGAAGCAAATTAACTGATCAGATGAGCTTTTACAAAACATGAGCCCATTTTATTAGGAATAATTTTTTAATGTGAACTACAAAAACAGAAAATGACATGTATGGTTATAAGACTAGAGTCATCGTCACACTGCACAGGCGTGGTCTACCATGTGGATGAATTTCATTGGGCGATGATGAGAGATAGGACACACAGGCGCAATATCTTTTATCTTTTTTTACAATATAAAACAGCAATCCATTTCATACTCAACATGGCAACCAAAACTCTCCCCTCGTCTTCACATGAAAGAAACATTCAGACAGGTCCCGTCGGCCTGCCCAGCCAGTCAATCTTTATACAACACGGCGCAGAGAAGTAGAACGGAAGGGAGGGACATAGGCTGGTCTTGGAGGACCGTTGAGGGTTAGGGTTGTGATTAGTCAGTGTTTGTTCTTCTTTGATTTTTTGTGAGACCGGTGTGGCGACCTGGATTTGGAACGGGATTTCTTAGTTGATTTCTTGGGTGTCCTGGACCGCGACCTCCTGGACCGTTTGGGTGTGCGGGGTGATGAGGGAGACCTGAGCAGGACAAACATGATAAATCGAAATTACTACTACAGCCCAACCTACGCCAGAGTCCACCGATTTCTAATGTTTTGACTGATAATTTGTCAAAACGTGCAAGAGTTTCTATCCGTTTGAAACGTGTTGTGTGCTTGTATAGATCTGACATTTTTAAATTCTTCTGAAAGGTTCTGAAATTTCTTTAATTGGGACTCCAGGTACAAATCGTCTGCATAATTGCCAATGCAGATAACGTCAAAAAAGTAAAATAATGGCTCTGGTCTGGTTCTTAATTGCTACTTGGTGAGTTCAGCTGCTGCAAATAAAGCATAACTTGACTTCAGATTCCATGATTAACGAGCATCTTACCTCTTGGAGGACTTTTTGTTGCTGGAGCGAGGGGAGTCTTTATGGGTGGAACGAGAAGACACCACGTCTTTAGAGTAGGAGCGTTCAGACCTCTCGTTGGAGCGCTCCGACCTCTCTGAGCGGGGTGAAGGCGAACGGCCTCGTCTGGTACCGCTCCGCGTTGGGCTGGGAGACCCACTGTGACGTCGTTTCCTAGCAACCAGAGGGCGACACGTGTGTGTCAAAATATACCAGAACAGAATAGAAATACCACATTGTCGGAAAAATAAAAGAAATCCTACACATTCATGCTGTCATGATTGCCATAATTCCATGTAATAAAAATATATATATGACATGGAGGAAATAAATCAAAGATTTGTCATGTTGTCAGAAACGTACATAGCTATGTTTCATACTCATACACAGTCATGGTGTCATACTATAATTACATCATCAGTCATGCTATGTCAGAAACATGCTAATTGTTGGTAGTATATTAAAAAGATGTCATGGGATGACAGCGACTTGCAAGAATACACTGTTGAATTGATTTATTTATTGAAAGAAGAGAAGCATAATGCATTTCAACATGTCAAACGTTTGTCTTCATTGAATAAAATAAAAAAAATCAAGTCATTTTAACCGTTGCTGCTTTGTCTTCTTAAGAGATGGCATGGGATCTTTCAAATATCTTGATTCATCTTTTGACAATACCCCTGTCTGGAAAACAGACTGGTTTTGTTGTGCGGCCTCACTAATAAGTCATACTATATATCAACAAAAGAAAAACATACGTCATGAGAACATCATTCTTTTGGCCTGTTTTCTTCCCTTACAGTTGTTCATTGCCAATTCCCCATGTGCACTGTGATGGTCCCAGTTATAGTACGACAGGTTCTATTAAACATTTTTGTCTAACCTTTCTTTTCTGGTCGGCGTGTCCTCCTTCTCTTTCTCTTTCTTCAGCTCTTTCAGGCGGGTCTCCGTCTTCTTCTTCTCCTTTTCCTCCCTCTCTTTCTCCCGTTCAAGTTTCTCCTTCTCTTTTTCCTGGAGGGACACAGTGGAGGCCAGGGACACAGTGACATGACAGTGAGTGGAGGCCAGGGACACAGTGAGAGGCCAGGGACACAGTGAAATGACAGTGAGAGGAGGCCAGGGACACAGTGAAAGGACAGTGAGAGGTGGCTTGCGGATTGGTTCCCATCTACAGCAGCGGTTCTCAACCGTTTCTGGATCAGGGCCTACTCGAGAGACCATTTGCAGGCCCACCGGGTGCATGCCTTTTCAGAGCATGTTTATTTTAATGATCAATTATTCAATTATTGTGTTCCAGCTTGGCTAAATGGAACTAAGACTCTAATCTCCTATTTATCTGTATCACAATGGAAACTATTTCTAGGTTTTAAAGACAAAAAACACTATGCTATCGTTTCTACATAAAACATTTTTCTTTTTAAATCCTAGGGTTTTGCCAATTATTTGGGGACCCACTTGCAACATTCTCAGCCCCCCCGATATACAATCATAGCATCAGGCTGAGTGGATAGTACCTTCTGTAATAGTTTGTCCCTGTAGTGTTCCACTTGTTCCTGAATGCTTTGGCCTGCCTTCTTCGGCCTCTTCCCCGACTCCAGCTCATCCTGGAACTTCATGACTTTAACCTTGGGTGAAATAAATAAATAAACGACCTTTAAGCTTTGGAGGAAGTGTAGGGAAGGTGATTTAGGCTAGGGTTGGGATCTAGAGAAACCGGGTCCAACATCGAGAAACTGGAATTGTTTCAAACACATTTGGAGCGGTTTTATCACACATTCACAACCTCCGTTTGTGCACAGTTTGCTGTCAGAACTCGTAGCGTAAGTGGACTTCAGGTCTGCTACACAATTACAATAGTATGTCTAGTATGTCTATGCCAAGAATGGCCCACCCCATGTGTGTGCAATACGGGAGACTTGGAACAGTGTGGGACATTACCTCTATCTCTCTCAGCTTGGTGCGTTTCTCTTCGTTCATTTCAGAGTACTTGGTCTTTGTGTCCGAGTCATCTCTGATGGGGTTGAAGTAACTCTGAGGATCCTCGGAGCGCGGACTCCTGTCGTCATCATCACTCTCATCCTCATCCCTGCAGAGGATGAAATCAAGTTTATGTAAAACGATAAAACAGACTCACCGGGGACACCATTCCGCCAAAGAAATATGCAATTAAACTCACTTTTTTGTTTCTTCTGGTGGCTCAAATATCTCCCATTTTGAAGTGGTCACAGCTGAATCGGCAAAGATGAAAATGAGCACCACAAGAAACATGCACTAGATGGCAACAATGTATACATATTGGAATTCAAATTGTTATGGCATACAGGCCCATCTTCATATCGAAAGGATATTTGCTAAGGTCTCACCTTGAGCTTCCAACTCAGCCTCATCCACTGCCTCCCACTTAGAGGGTGCTACTTTGAAGGCTGCCTCTTTGGAGTGGTCCACTGTAAAAAAGATGTACATAATTAAAGTCCATTCACTACAGTCAGCCATATATGACCACATTTCATGGGTTTAAGCAACTACTAAGGCCATGTGGACTTTGAGCCCTTTTCAGGTCCTTTCCTACAAAGTTTGCTGTAATGCCAGAACAGACAGACAGATCTCTTTCATTGTTGCATGCGCACGGATTTCTGCACAGTTGGTAATCTTGGCAGTTGTCCTTGCTGAAAGCTGTGAACTACCAAAACAAGAATACTGTAGCAAAGGAGACCAAGACACGAATACTGTAGCAAAGGAGATGGTGAACATTAAAATACATTTCTCCACAATATTGGATATTTAGCTCGAGTTTGGGTCACATCAGTATTTTTGAAAAGGCCGCTTTCCCCGTGCGAACCACAGCACGAGTGAGATCAGCGTTTTAAAATGTATCCATTTTCAAGTGTGTTTGGGAAAATATGTGTTTTCGTTGGTCAAAGACAACATCTTAGAGATAGGGCGACTGTGGCTCAAGAGGTAGAGCAGGTCGTCCAATGATCCATGGGTCGGCGGTTCGAATCCCGGCTCCTCCTGTCTACATGTCGAAGTGTCCTTGGGCAAGACACTGAACCCCCAATTGCTCCCGATGTGCTGGTTGGTACCTTGCATGGCTTCCACCGCAATCGGTGTATGAATGGGTGAATGTAATGCACAATCTATGTAAAGCGCCTTGGATAAAGGCGCTATATAAATGCACCATTTACCATTTTTTTTACCATCAAAATAGAGCCCAAATGTAGGCGTTTCAAATGTATTTGCAGCTTGGTCTCAGCACCACTTACAAGGTACTCCATCTATGTCCTCCTCCATGGGCTTGATAGGGACTCCATCTAGATCGTCCAGTGGGGCTCCATCGAAGGGGGCACCATCCATGATCACCGCATCTATGGGTATCCCATCTACATCCTCCAGTGGAGCCCCGTCTACAAACTCCCCAATGGGGGCTCCATCAATGTCCTCTGTTGGCTCAGTCTAAAAAAACAACAACATAGCACACAAATTATGATGTACTGCAAGTGACTGCAGTCTTTGAAAGCCCAATAAGTGTACAAAGTTGAGGTAGGTTAAGGCTACTGACCTCCACTAGTACAATGGGAAGGGGCAGGGGCTCTTTTTCTGCTGCGAGGTTGACCAGACCCAGGAAGATGTTCTGCAGTTTGATTAGGAAGGGATCTGGGTAAACAGCCCAGTCTTCCCACGCCCGGAAACACGCCATTACCCGTTGCTGCAATGCAGAGGAAGACACAGCAATTTTCAGAAACAAGGAATGACATGTCAATTGTGTTTATATTTGTTCTTATGATCAGTATTTTAAGAATATCTGGTAGGAGTCGACTTAAAAAAAGATTATAAAAATTAGCCAAAATATCTACAAGCTTGCAACGCAAGATTGCTATTTTAGCAACTGTTGTGAGACACTGTTGTACTTGTACCTCAACATAAAATAGGGTTTAAGTCAAGTCGTTAATCAAACTATAGAAAGAAAACAGTTGATAATTCATAGTTGCAGCCCTAGTATCTGGTACCTTGAAGTTCTCAGACTGGAGGTGACCCTGTATCGATTTGTACGTTGAATTGAGGTCTGCAAAGATCTGACAGAGCTTGGCCTCGAAACTGTAGAGGGTATAGGTAAAAGAGTTTACATTTGAGGTAATTAGATAAAAGTACAATTGTCTTTATCTTGGACACAACGTTTCCTAAATTTTTCATAACTTACAATTTTCTGTAGTAAGATGCATTGGCTACTTTGGCTGAAGAGTTATACAACACATCTGAAACCAGATATAACCGTGCAATCTGAAAAAGAGGAAGAGGGGGGGAAATAAATATATATAATATATATAAATATATATACAAATAATTCATGTGATAAATCTTTATCAAACCATGGCAGATAACACACTAAAGGTTGAATGTCTTGCCTTTTTTGGGAGGGGGGTTTTAAGAATGGAAAGGGACTCCGTAATGCACTCCACTATCTCCTCTGCGGCTTCGGCATGAGTGAGACAAAACAGCATGGCCTCTGCGATGTCCCCCTTCCTGGGGGTCAGAGCCCGCAGCATCTCCTCTAGTTTATCACGCTCACTGCACGGATGAGAGAGGGAGGTCAAGCAACAGCAGCACCAAATGACAGTGAATAGGAACTAAACAAGGATAGTTTAGATCAGTGGTTCTCAAACTTTTCAGGTCGAGACCCAAAAGAGAGATTAGACGATTGCCCGAGACCCAAACTAGACACAATAGCAGATCTACAAGCGTACAAGTCTATTCGCGTTGCGTTTAAGATTTGTTTGCGGATTGCACCCACTGTTTGGGAAACCGTGGTCTAGACATACAAATCATCCCCATTGTATTCTACACAGCTACACTAGCAGCTACACAAGTATTTGACAATAATAATAATAATCATCATACTATAATTCTAACAATGTCTGAGTGTGTGTCTGTGTGTGTCAGAAACACTGCCGTAGCTCTTTACTGCCTGCACCAATCACTCACACTTTTCACACAGGCATTGACCATATGAATATGGAGGGCGTAACGAAGCCCTTTTTTCGATTTCACACATTATTATTATTTATTTATTTATTAGTCAATTACAAACGCACCCGGGCGCAGTACCTTCCACGGCCAAATATCTCACAACGGGTAAGGGCTAGTAATAATAATAAAGGACTGTACTCTTCTTTTAAGGAGCCTTTCTTGGTAGAATCCTCCTCATCTTCTTCTACTCCTCCTTCCTCTCCATCGTCGTAAGGTCCATGGAGGTATGGGTTCAGAGGGGGAGGGCGCCAGAAAGACCCATTCTTAAACATCCGGAAGTCCTCTGTGCGCCATTTGGTTGGAGCTTCTCCCTGTACACGTTGACACATGAGGGATAATTAGTCTACGAGACCAAATCGATGCATGTTGGGCTGCAACAATACAAGTATCTGTTTCTAACTTGGTATGAACGTTTGCCCCGAATGTACACGGGAATTTTTTTAACAGATATCACACCTGTAATATGGAGTACAGCTTCCACCGATAGTACACATGTGCTGGACTCTGGTTTTCAAATAGAAACCTGGAATATAAAGACTCATCAATACCTTGCAAAACAAAAAATGACAACCTGTATTAGTGCTGCGTTCACAGTTCACACTAGCAGATACAAACACTTGTTGACAGCTTGTTGTCATCAAGCGTACGTATGTGTGTTGGAGCGACGAGCAAGAAAAATAGAAAATAAGGAACTAAACGTTGTTTTTCACTCATTACAACTTGCAAGCCAGAATTTGGAGGAAGGAGACAAGGTGAATGGAAATGGGTAAGGAAAAATATGATTGATGCTTCACTCCATCTTTCGAGCACTGGAAAAAGGTGAAGCCAGCTCAACTTTATTTTGAAGCTTTTGAAGTGTCTGTCAGTTAATATGCTCATGTCGCTGGCTTCCATTGACACTGGCTTGTAGCCTGTCGCTTTGTAGCTGCCAGTGAGAAAACAGCATAATAAAGAAACATGAGCTGCAGTGTTACACTCACCTGTACATGGGGTTGTTGATTTCTCTGTTCATAATCATAGCTTCAAACATTGGGCCCTCACGCACCACAAACTCGATCATTCGGTGGATGAGAGAGAGCAAATTCCTATAAGAAAAACACAGTTAAGCAAACGGATTCAGAGTAGCCGGACTCGACTCATACCCAAAACCTTTGTTAACCTTGACTATGCCTCTGGGCCTATTAAAGCTTCACACAGAGAACATAAAAAGGTACAGAGAATACAAATAAAATCTTTTCATTATGAGATATTATTTTGCAATGCTAGAACTTAAAAACTGGATTCTTAAGAATTAAAAAGATATATTAATGATAAAATGTAGTCCAACTAATTTATTGTCAATTCCTCTGCCCTGCCTGGACCCCTTTCCTAGGCATCTACCTCCTAAGATGCATTTACACAGAATGGGGACAGTGAAGCTGAACAAGATGGGGGAGAATATGAGGGACATTGCTGAGAGATTGTATTTACAGACCACGTCCACAAATACAATACCTTTTCAATGCCCACTCTCCATTCCTGACTAATGTGAAGTGAAGAACCCAAGCAGTATAGGATTGTTGGCCTAAATAGGCTAAACATGACATCTACTGGTTCATTTGCACTGAAGACTGTGCAAATGGTATGACTACAGCTCCGCAGAGACTTTGACAGGTCTGGGAAGAACTAACGGTATGGTGCGAGTTGGACAGAATTAGCTAAAGTGGCCAACAAAACAAGGATGTCTTTCATTTGACAACACAGATCACATTTACTTGTATTGGAGCCGACCGTACCAATGCAATGGCGGTGTAAAATTCTGTATACTTTCCCAAATCCATCCCATGTTGCTTTTCAGGTCCCTCGCTGCTGCAGACAGTTCAACGTGTGCTGCTCACCAAGGCCAATGTCAAAGGTCATATAGACTAAATAATGGGCGGTTTTGGGATTTGCGGCCAGGGGCCAGGTTTACTGAGCCCCCGATGGAGTGACAGAGGCCATGGGGGCGGACAGTCTGAATGAGCAATAGTCAGAGAGCAGCATCTCATATATATGGATTCAGAACAACTAGGCTAAGAATGTGTAATATCACTATGTAGCTGTTCAAACTATGACAGAAGTATGAGTTTTGGACATATGGAGGGGTAATTGTGATATAGAAATCTTATCTTGATCTTGGTTTAAAAAACAAAACTACATTGACAACTACATTCAACTACGCTCATATTTAACAATGTATAATTATGAGCTGAATTAGTAGGGCTGTCAAAATTGGCCAAAAATGACATCTGGATATTTCTTTTAAAAGCGTTAAAAACTTCTCAAATATTTGTGCATTTGACCACAAGAGGTTAAATCAATATGAGACACATACCCACTTAACAAAGTAGGTATATTTATCCAAACATGTCTTTTAATGGATCTGACAAAGCTAGATATTGGTAACTAAACAAATAAAATACTGATACGTCAAAGAAACTAATTTTAAGAGAATGTGTTCTCTCGGAGATCAATTGAATGATTCACAATGTAATAACAATTTAATTTGATAATGGGTAATATAATATTCATACAGGTTTAAATAAAAGCGGAAATTAATTAAAGTAGGCCTATATACACAAGAAAATGTATGCCATGTCTTTTTTGACTGCTCAGTGTTAAAATTCCACTCGCTGAGGCCGACTTGGGTTGTGCCATCATTATCACACCGATTGCTCGTTTCAGGTTGACCTACATTTTCATTGTGATCTCTGATCTCTGCTGTGCAAGGTTACAGTAACCCAGGGCCACACAACAACGTCACAAAGCAGAGAGACAGTGGTGCTTTCTTTAGATAGCAAAGGAAATAGAGCATGCACCTCCACTCTAGCCCAGGTGCAGGACAAAAGGCAGTACAAGAGGAAAAATATTTTTCCGCTTTCTTTAGATAGACCCTGACGAAGACCTTTTGGTCGAAACGCGTAGGTCCTGTTATTTATTTGCCTTGCTCATCATCAAATAAACTATTTAATTTTTCACCAAAGACGGAGTTCCTTGGATTATTTTCTTTTCAAGTCTGCAATTTACACTTTGACAAGCAGTACAACTTGGAAGGATACCTTTTGTCTATATGGTGCTTTCTTTGTTAACATACATTTTAGAATCTGTTTATTTAAAAAGTATATACATACGTTTGATTTTTTTCTATTTGTTGACAGCCCTAATATATAGACAAAATTAGACATAGTACAGGATGTTGTGTTAAAGCGGCACTATGTACATTTTTAACAACTATATAGCATTTCAAGTCTAATCAATAACAATCATCCTTCCATAAATATATACTCAGGGGCTTGACTAAAATAATATGTAATAGGGGAGAGCAGTGTTAATATTTTCACAATATTTTGATTTAGTCTTAGTCTTTTGAATAACACACCATTTAGTCGTAGTCCTATTTAGTCTTCTGTCTTTAGTCTTAGTCGGACATGCAGAGACTCTTGTGTGATGAAGTCAAAGACGTCGGCTGCCATGTTATTTCTGTCCAAAGTGGCCACTGATACCCCAAACTACATAGTGCTGCTTGAACTGTGGGTGTATTCCTAACCAGACATGTGTACACTTGCTCAACTATTGCTCACCCATACATAACAGCCCCCTGTAGCATGCAGTGATCAAATTGATCAAACTTTTTGCTTTGTTATGGGTTTTTGTTTTTCTAAAATTTTATACCAATTAAAACAAAAGAAAAACATGTACCTTTCTGTTGGGATAACCACTTTGACTATGGCTTGCGACAGAGTCTGTATATGAAGTCACATCAGATAATAAACATAGAATATGTGAGTATTGTTAAAAGGCAACAGGTGAAAAATATAAAAATGCATTGAAAACTGCAAAGAGACAACAACTTTCCTTTACTGCTGTCAGTTTTATAAAATGGTCAATAAATCCTTCACTCAAAACTCTAAACATTTGTAATACCCTAACCCTAGAATGGCTAATATATAACATACATTGCATGTATTCCATACACAGCCATAGAAAACGCCATTTTCTTGAGGATTCACCCCATTCTAATTTGTCACGGTCTAACGGTGTCACGGTGTAACCCAATAGTTACAGTAATTGCTGCTACTCGTGGTCAGATCTTTTCCAAGCGCAACACTTTTTCCCATAAGCTTCATGTGGACCACAGTCACTTCCTTCTTATGAGCACATATGTAATCACAAATTGCCAGGTGAATTGCGCTTAGTGTGGGCCAATCGCACCTGGCAATTTAATGTGCTCACTGAAATAATGTCTATATTGCCGTCGAGTACAGAGAATGTGGCCTGTGTGAAACTTGTGGAAAAGTGGAGTTTTTTTTTGTCTTTTCTTTTACAAAATGTATGTTTGCAAAGGATTTTATACTGTATTGCAAGAGCTGACCACCAGTCACAGGAATTAATTTGAATGAATAAAGCAGTTGGAAGTATCCTATGAATAAAGCAGTTCTATGCAAGTGTTCTATGGCTGTGTATGGAATACCTGCAGTGTAGGGAATATCAGCCATTCCAAGGCCACAACAGCCTATATTACACACACTTACCATCGATGAACTAAGCATACACACCTCTCTGTTGCACTAAGCAATCCCCATACATTTACAGTAATCCACTCAGCCCACCCTTTTGAGTAAAAGTGTACATCTACTATAGTTCAGTCAAGAGCATACAAAGCCAATACTCACAGAATCTAAGAGCTAGAGAAACCTCGCCTTATAAAGACCTAACAGCTTACCATCAACATGAACACTGACTCAACCCATAACAAATAACCCTAGGCTGTGGTGCCAAGTTACCTTGTCAAACTCCTCCTTGTTTTTGGGCGGCGGGAGAAGGGCCGCGTTGGGGTTCTTCAGCCTCTCGCGCGGCTGTGCGTTGAAGGGCAGGCCAGAGGGCGGCGGGGGGAGCGTGTGCTCCATCATGGCAGGAGGGATGTAGATTGGGTGCGGTGGGATGGGCACGCCTTTTCCCCATCCGAGCTTCATTTCAAAGTTCATAATCATCTTTCCTGTAGTTAGTAGTAGGGAAGGGAGGAACACGTTAATTACATTTAATTGGGAGAGATTCAACAACAAATGGGAGTCAGTAAAAACTTTTTATTAATAGAGAAGAGAGATAGAGACGAGAGCAGCTAAGTTGGTACCATTTAGATTCTTGAGTGCTCGCTCAGCATCCCTCCTGTTCATGAAGGCCACGAAGCCACAGTTCCTCTCCCGGGCCCTCTCCTCGTCCGTCCTGGGCCACATGATCTTCACGCTGGCCAGGGGGCCGTAGCGGCCGAACTCCTGACACAGCATCTCCTCGTTCATCTACCAGACAACACAGACACAGAGATGTGTTGCAACATGGGAGGATTTTAGGAGGGAAGCGTTGTTTGATTGTTCACAAAATCCATGCATTGTTTTTGATCCAGTGGTTTTATGGTTCGGTAGAATGCGCATTGAAGACATCCAATTGGGATCTTTCCTGATGAATGCATCGTTACCTGTGAACCTCTATTATTTATTATTATCATACTATCATACTATAATTCCCTCAATGTCTGAATGTCTGTAAGAAACACTGTCGTATCTCCTCACTGGCTGCACCAAACACTTTTCACACAGGCATTGACCATAATATTACGAAGCCCTTTTTTCACTTTAACAAATTATTGATTCATAATTAAATTATTAGTGCATTAAAATTACCCATCCACTTACATAGGAAAATGCGAAAACTCACATCAAGTATTTTTCCCAAGTATATTGTCCCCCCGTCGGAGCACTTGGAACACTTTGAGGGGAGGTTCATAATAATTATTAAAGTAAATGTAATAAATAATTAGTCGGCCTCATAGTGGCGCTATAACAGCCCACTTTACATTTCACCTTATAACTCTTATAAAATGTCACTTTCCCTGGACGGGTGATGGCCACGCCCATTTGCATCAGGATAGATACTCAGGATAGAGACAGGACAATTCCCTCCCAATCAGTAATGTGATCTATTACATTGCATGAATTACCCACACTGTACATCCTTTGGTGTTCATATATTCAGAATGGGTAAAGTCTAGTTATATATTATAGGACAGTAAATAAACTTCCACTCTACAATTAGCCCTTCGCTAAGTCCCTCATAACTCATAACTTATAACATAACTTAAATAAACTACAAATACGAGGAAATGACAGAGGGCCAAACAGTATCCAACATCAGCTTTCGTTTGGGGTGGGGTGTAGCGAAGGGCATCAAAACTAGTGCTTTCTGGTTTCCTTTATTGTTCATTATGAAACACAAATTCACCTGTGGGTTGATGTTTCCTAGATACAGGTTAGTGGTTGACGGGTCGCCGACATCATGGGAACCTGGTGCGGAGTCATCCAGAACTGCAGAGACAGAAAAGAGAGCGTGCTTTTCTTAAAGCTGTCTGATGGAACAATACACATTCTTGGCAAGATGAAGATATTCAAATCCACCATATTAATTCAAAATTACCACTGGACGGACGGTTTCTTCTTGAAGAACCATCCGCTAAAAGAAGCAGAAAAGCAGTATAAATTTTGTTTCCGGGGGCAATCGAAAGCCCGGCGGGAAGGGGCCAGGGGCAAAGCACTAAGCAGCATAGCAGGTGGAGGACAGTAATTCTGCATTCACAATATGGAATCAGGCAGACGGCAAACGGCAAAACCTGCTGGACGGCACGGAACGGTAAAAAGATTAAATATTTTAACATTGATGCTGTCTGTCGTGATTGTTGCTGGTTCTGGCTGCCGTGCCATCCTGTTCCGTTTACCATCCTGCTCCCGTCCACTAAAATGATTTCCGGTTTGCCGTCTACCGCTTGCCTGATCCCATGTGAATGCAGCTTCAGTCCCGACTAGAATGGTCGGGGCTGGGGTAGATGGTTTGTTCATGCAGCGTGAAAACTTACACGAGCGTCGCCCATCCACAGACAGAGGTTCAAAGCGACTGACGCGGCCTTTCAGCTTGTGTCTTTCATCCCTTTCTTCCTGTATTCTGTAAGACAGCAAACATGTATATAAACGGGTAAAATAAACAATAATGCATGACAGGGAGTGCTATGTGAAAGATTGACACTGGTGTGCGGTGGTCATAGATCAGCACACCCGTGCTAATATTAGATTGTATAGCATGACCATGAGCGTATGATTTCCTTTATACCACAGTTTTATTATTAATATTCATGATTATAAGGGAGAGAGGAAGAAGAAAATACTTTTTAGGAACTGCTGGCAGTGGCCATTGCCAAATTACAGTTAAGATAAATAAGGTGGGTGGGTGCCTTTGGAGTGCTAAACTGGTTGATATTTACACTCTGCCAACCAATTACACAATAACTATATAATGGTATAATTTGCATTTATATACAACCTAGTGTAGAAAACACTCAAAACAGCAAACCAAAAGATGGACATGACAATGCTTACTGTTTAAGTTCTTCTTTGAAAAGCTCCAGGTTGCTCTTCTTTTTCTCCTTTTCTGTGGCTTTTTTCGGTGTCTGAAAGATGGACATAGTAGCCAGCATAAGCAATGAGAAATTCACTCGTTCACTGATTTAGCATTCAAGGTGCTTTACATAAATTGTGCATTACATTCACACACACATTCATACACTGATGGCGGCAGAAACCATGCAAGGCACCAACCAGCACATCAGGAGCAATTGGGGGTTCAGTGTCTTGCTCAAGGACACTTCGACACTAACTCTGGGGGAGCCCGGGTTCGAAATAGCAACCTTGCGGTTGCCATCCAGCCACTCTACCCCTGAGCCACAGCCGCCAAGAAATTAGTACTGACAGCAAGTTCTGATTTTACATACATGTCTTTTATCCAATTGTAAAAACTGGGGTGGGGTTTCCAGTGGCAAAAAACTTTGTTGCTGCTGTTGTTGTTGTTGTTGTTGCTGCTGCTGCTGCTGCTGTTTGTTTGGGGTTTCAAATCGTGACTTGGGCTTGTAAAGCTTTCCTTTCTTCTCATCAGCTGCAGCTTCCTCTGTAAGCAAACACAGATTAACTTCAAGGTCAAATCTTTGTTGTACAAAATGGACATATGTTTTTTACCAAAATACATACATGGTTGCAAGAGACAAAACATGCAGAAAATACATAAAATTGCTATGTATGGTACACATGATTATTCCCCATGTGTCGTCGCCTAAATATCAGAAGCCCTTTTACCTTTTGATGCATTTGCAATACCACCACGGACAAAGGCCTTGACTTTGCCATCCGTTCCTCCCTCAAAGGCAGCAAGAAACTCTTCATAAATCTCTGCCGCTGCACGCTCATCCTCCTGCACACAGACACCAATATCAAAACCTCTGACAGGCAAGTGATGTGTTTGACAAATGGGATGCATTTTGAACCACTTAAACCTCTAGACTTTGTGAACTGGAGTGGGTTGGGTCTGTACTTTAATTTCTAAAGCAAATATTATGCTGTGATACTATGTGAGCTTATAGATCTGCAAATTCTGGCTTATGTTCCCGCCAGAATATGGATACTGGGGTTCAAGTGGATAACCACTTGAAACCCAGCATCCGTATGGTAGATGGACAAAAGTGGTCCAAGTACTAGGTTGGGTTTTTACTGAAAAATTGAAGATTTAAAGGTAGGGTACAAGTGATATTTTGTTAAGGTTAAAGCACTATATTCTGACAGTAATCATTACTATATAAAGTGATCAATAACAGAATAATATTACAGAAAATACATTTGCAGGTGGGTCGTCAAATTTCAGCTAATCAGGAGAGATTACTCATTCAAATTCAAATGAGGTGTTCCAGCTGCATTTGTGTCAATGTGTGTCTGCTTGAATATAGACCTAATCTATATTTTATAGATTGTGTTTACATTTCCTTTCTGTACTCTAACATGATTTACCTTTTTCTTAATCTCGTCCTGTTCCTTTTTACTCAGGGTTCTCTTCGCAACTGCCATTTTTCCAATGCTGAAGGACTTGAGCTTGCTCTCCAGCAGCGCCTGAATTCATGTAAACACACCATGGTTTGTTTGATTGATTGAAATATTTATTAACAGTTTGAAGAATTACAGTACAGTGAGTGGACGACCCAATAAAGCATTACACTTGTTTACTAGAGGGTCCACCTTGTTCAATTAATCAAAAAATGTTTGCTGACTGCAGATAACCCGGCAGACAGGTATGCATGTAAATATAAACACAGCATGACTGCAGTTAATGCAGACATTGACAGCGGCCTAGCCATTAGCCAACTGCTGCTGTGCTGCTTGGCGGTCAATGGCATTGTGGACACGGCGGCGCTGCAGTTAACATTCACAAAAACAACCAATTGTCACGTTTTAAATCCCAAACAAAAAAGCTCACTAATGTCACAATACATCTATTATCTATAAAGCTACACGCTCCCAGTAGGCCATGTGGGAACTGTTGACTTTTTCTACTTGGGTTAATAACCATGCAGTGGAATTGGACATGGCCTGACTGCTACAGCGAGCGTTAGCTTAGCTTAACATAGCTAGTGTGGCTAAATGTTAGCGGCTAACAGCGGTGGTTTTCTACTGTTAACTCTAGTCTGAGAGCTACAAAGGCGGAGATTGTCGCGATGAACAGAGCTCAACACCGCTAATGTTCACTCTATAACGTCAGATAAGTAGAAGGCAGTATACATGTTGAAGATTAATTCACCTTAGCGCTAGCTTTCTGAGAGCCAGCAGACGTTCGGTCCGCCATCTTTTGTTTTACTGAAATAAAAATCGATCACCGATAAGAAGAGAAGAACTGGACGCCCACTAGTAAAGCAAATCAAACGCGGAATCATCGATCTTTACAGCAGGGCAAGTTGGGTTTCTTTGGTGAAAATAATCTGCTATTCGGATAGTCATTACGGCGTGTTTGTTCAGTACACCCTGTCTCTCCAGCTCATTTTTATTATTAAACAAAATTTATTTTCAGCTCGCTTCGGGATACTCATTTTATCTAATCTTCAGGATAGAGAACTATTCAATGTAGATTAAAGAAGTGAGTGGAAATGGAATGAGCAGACATAATTGGAACTGGAACACTGTCAAAACAAAGGAAGCTGTGTATCAAAGAGCTGAAGAGACAGGGAGACTTTACTGAACAAATTATTACTTCTATCAGAAAATAGTGCTTTAACCTAAAAAGAAAGGAACACACACACACACACACACACACACACACACACACACACCTTTAAATTCAATTTATAACTCAACACCTCAACCTGCACACTCTGTACATACCCCAAACGGTACATGGACTAGTAATCAAAATGGTACATTTATATAGGACTTTTATCCAAAGCGCTTTATAGATTGTGCATCCATCCATCCATTCACACACACACACGCGCGCGCGCGCGCGCACACACACACACACACACACACACACACACACACACACACACACACACACACACACACACACACACACACACACACACACACACACACACACACACACACAATTCAATTCAATTCAATTCAAAGGGCTTTATTGGCATGAGAAAACATACGTTTACATTGCCAAAGCAGAAAGAACAATACAACAATACAGCAATACATGAATCAAAACAAAAATGATGTACATTTGAAGGAATCTTCAATAGATCAAATTCTATGTACACACACACACACACATGGCAGAGGAAACAATGCAACAACCTGTATCTCGCTCAAGGACACTTCGACACTAACTCTGGGGGAGAAACAGTGCAGGTAGGTACTTAGTTGTACGACATCAATTTTATTGAGTTTATTGTCATGTATCACATACTGTCTTTCATTTGGATTATATGTAATTAATCATAGGGCCCCATACAGACACATATTTTACAGATGATCCATCTGTGACACTGAAGTAGGCCTACAGAGAGTTTGGCGTTAAATGTGATAATCAGCCTGGAGCCTGGAACAAGATGTAGGCCTATATAGGCTGGCCTACTGATTTACTCTAATTAATGCACCATCCCAGACAGTCATTGCCATCTATAACTTTGCCCAGTTCATTTCCCCAGTCTTTTTGAGGGCCCAGGCTCCTATACAGGTTAAATGTTTGTCTTTAGTTCAATGTTTGTTTAATAAACGCCATTGACAATGAAGGGAAAACTTACGTCATTTTGTAACTCATTACGTCATATTGTCTCTATTGTTAATGGCATTTAATGTTTGTGTTGGCACCGTTTGTTTTACATCACCATTACATCACCTAATCAACATGAGTTAGACTTTAATATATTAGCGCCCCTCACTTCACACAGGTGTGATTTGTTTTATTTAATTTGATCAAGAGAGGCTTCTGTATGGTATAATGGAAAATTCAGTGAGTCCATTGAGCCATTCTCATTCATGGGATGGGAATGTACGATTAATGTAAGATTGATTGAATGTACAAGATACTGAATTAGGAGGGATATTTGGAAAGAAGCATTGTTTAGTTAATCAGATTTTGAGAATATAAAGGCTCCAGACCTGACCTCTTACATAAAGAAAAGGCCATCAGTTCTGGGAGTGAGTAAGATACGTATGTTATCCTATTGTCTGTGATGTAAGTTCAACATCAGCCCTTAACTTTGTTGATTGGGATCTATCCTTGGCGCCCTCCTTTTTCCCTAGTCTAATCTACACCAAAGTCACCAAAGCTCTTTGCAGAGAATATAGCCAATCTTCAACTACCGGTAGGTCTACATCTCCTGTGATGTATTGACAAAAAGGAGACTAGATAATATCATCTGGAATTTTGGATATCGTTATTGTGATATGGCATGTGTCTTTTCCTGGTTTATGCTTAAATCATATAGTGAAGTAGCCGATCTACAAGCTCACAGCTCATTGTATCATGCACGTATGCTTGTACATCTGCTATTTTTGTAACTTTAAGCCAGGCATACTGAGAGGGTGACCCATTTGTAATCAAGGGGGCAGGCCAGACAGGGGACGAGTTTATTAAAGTCCAAAACATGCATTCTACCCTTAAGCAATAAGCATCTCAAACCTGGGGGGAACAATTACTCTATGGAACAAGGTCAAAGGACTCCCCCTGGTGGTGTACCCATGATCATCACTGACAGGCAGATCATCAATAATTAACAGTGTTTTTTTACTTCATAAAATATCATACTCAAAATAAATGCTTAGGCTCAATTAAATTAAGCATGCTACTGTGATACTGTACAAGTACAACCTATTATTAGGTAAATAGATAATTAATCTCTGAGATCCAGCAGGTGGTGCCACCTCTCTCTCTCTCTCTCTCTCTCTCTCTCTCTCTCTCTCTCTCTGCTTTTGTCTGTATCAACAGGCCTCTAGAATTATTTGGCATAAGCCAATTACTTGGCATGGGCTCATAAATGGGCCAGTGCCAGTGTATTTGATGACATATTTTATTTGTATTGAAAGAGTTTAATTAAACATCCTCATATTACGGATTTCTGGTCCAACATTTAAATTGGCCTACTCTTGATTTCCCATTAGGCTATATCTGCCACGAACCTGGTCATATTCCAACTGAAGTAGGCATAATCTATTAATAAAGTCAAGTTTCTTCATGCCACCCCGGCCCTTGCAGGTTTGCACAGTGCATGCCAGGTGCAGTAGTCTACAGTAGAGACCCCCCACACCCCTCCAGTGCGTCTTTTATCGCAGGTTTTTGGGAAAAGGCAGCTGCCTGCCTGTGCTCCCTCCCTCCTTCCTCACAGAACAAACGCTATATTCATCTGCTCCAGTTTGCAGTCACCGAAACTCCCTCCACTCCAGGAACTTTTGGCCCGGATACTTTTCCCCACCGTTTTGAGCTATACTGAACACAATGTCATCTATGCCACGGGACTCCGTTAGCCCTACAATGTGGAGGATATGCAGTCTTTTTTGCGCATGGATTCTACTGTTTTTGACAGAGGTCTGTGCACAGACTCAAAGGAGGTATACTTTTATTCATATTTTAATATACTTTAAAGCCTTTATGAATGAGCAAGGTGTCAATTAATGATCGTATTTTGTAAGGTAGGCTACGGAGCGAGGAACAGCGTCAGTTGTCAGTCCAATCTGGAGTTATTTAGAGAGGAATCTGCAGTTGGCACCACTGCTTCTACTCAAGACGCATGGCGCATGGCGAGGATAATTATTATGTTTTCTAAGGCTGCCTGTAAAATGTGTATAGCTGTTTTGTGTCTACTCTACTGGTTACATTTTAGAGATGTAGAAAAGAAAATAGAAACATTCTTTCCCCCCCAGACAAACATTCACGTGCGGCGGAAATATCACAGGGGATGATTCGGGCGTCATCGGGAGCCAGGGGTACCCAGGGGTGTACCCCCCAAATACCAAATGTGTTTGGAGGATTACTGTGAGTCCAACTTGAAATGTTTTGATGTGATCAAATTCCTAGTCCACTCGACAAATATGTCAAAGGCACTATATGTGGGAAATTGGAATGAAACAACAGCCCAACTTTATCCTTGCCACACAGTTACCACTAAAGGCAGTAGTTAGTTTATCAAGCTGATAACATGGCTGCACTGATTAGTGGAAAAGTATAGCTCCACAGGTGCAGATCTTGTTATTAAATAGCCTATACCTATTGTTAAAAAGTCAAGCATGGTAAACATGGTCAGTCTATTCAATCAGCAATAATAGGCTACCTTCATGTTTCTAGGTAGACTAATAATTCTAGATACAACTGGCATGTTATTATGACTCTTGTACTCCACTTGAAAGGACCTTGATATTCTTTGTGAATCCATTGTCTAGGTCCCTGAGGGCAAAGTAGTGGTGCTATCATTCCGCTACATTGACCTGGAGAGTGACAACATGTGTCGCTATGATTATGTGGATGTCTACAGTGGCCATGTGAGTGGTCAGAGACTCGGACGCTTCTGTGGGACATTCAGACCCGGCGCACTGGTTTCCACGGGCAACAAGATGCTCATTCAGATGGTATCCGATGCCAACACTGCTGGGAGTGGCTTCTACGCAGTCTACTCTGCAGCTAACCCGCACGAGAGAGGTAAGCACTATAGGTGGATCATGGATATGGTTGTAGAGAAGAGAAAATGAATGTGACATTTACTTAACTTAAATGTTACTGTTGGAATAGTGTGGGTGCAAGGTTCACATACACACTGAGCCACGTATGCCCCTGCTGGCACAGGATCAATCACCAATGTGACCCCCGTTTCCCCTGCTTAAAAACAGAAGGACATTGTCCACCCTCCTTTCAATAACTGTTAGGGATAATGAATCCAAAGCATGCATTCCACACTGAACTGCAGTTACTATATGTACAGTATATTATGCCTCTAACAAAGCATGTTGTACACTGTACAGAACCACAGATACAACGTGCCGCCAGTAAAACAATCTGATACAGTCTGACCCCCTGACCGTGTCAGCAAATTTACAAGGCTGTTAAACATGAGCTGGCCCAGAGAGGTCATAGCATCTTAGGACTGCTAATCATGGCCATACATTTACATCTTTCTATAAAGTTCACATTTATTCATAATAAATCACTTAATAGCACCGTAAAGTGGAAGTATAGGTTTATTTCCCCCCCCCCCTGTTTATGGCTTCCCTTTTACACCAGATGAGTTGATTTAAGGGTGCAGGATCTGGATGAAAAGGCAAGGAAGATCTCAACAATTCTCACAGTATGACGTGGAATTTCTCATGGGAAATTCTTTTTTTTTCTTTTTTTTTTTGAGCTACAGTGGAAGGGACAGGTCAGTATCAGTCAGAGTTGAACCATTTTTGTAACATTCTCCGGTGTCGAGAAGTCTTGCCCACTGTTTTGTATGGAATTTTAATGGCGTGCCTGTGGAATTACCTTCCTACAGTATCTGTAACCATTACTGACCAAGGAGTTGACAGCTGTAATGGACCATGTCTCTCACACAACAGATGGTAGTTCATAGAATGTTCACACTGTCCCAGTGAGTTGTCAAAACTGCAGAACACAACAAGTCCTCCATTTGTTACGTATCTATTTCTGTCACTGTGGTTAGGTTGTAGCCTACTTGCCGGAGACCCAAAAACATTGATTTAAAGTGCAAGTTTCAAAGTAAATGCTGCCACGTTTTTTTTGCTGCCACTGACAGATCTCAGTGCTCGCCAGTAGAAAGTAGAAACAACATACAGTATGTGGTTTTGAAATGATGTCTCTCAGATGCTTGATGGGATCAGAGGCACGCAGAAGGCTTTTTTACGAGCTCAGTACACAGGGGACCAAAGAGAGTAAGCAACTCATTAGGCTGCTCGTTATAAAAAAGGAGAGCACTGATTGTGGTAGGCAAGTGTTAAATTACAGGATTATGTCATCTACAAACGTACACATCACTCATGCCTTCAGGGACTTTTTGGAATCAAGTGTCATATCCTTTGGAATTGTTTGTCTTCTTTATTAATTAAAATACAATCCAATCAGACAATCAATCAATTAATTAATCAATTAGCCAGATTTTCACCATGATATGTTTCCTCCTCTTCCAGGGGACCAGTACTGTGGCGGTCGCCTGGACAAGCCCTCAGGGTCCTTTAAGACTCCCAACTGGCCAGAGAAGGATTATCCCGCTGGGGTTACATGCTCCTGGCACATAGTAGCACCAAAGAACCAGGTCAGAGATTGTCATGTGAATGTAACTAATTTCAACAATATCAGTCTGCAAAATGCAGAGTTTGATTCTAAAACGCTGTCCATTTATCGGAAAAATATATCATTCAGTAGTTGCTACATAGAGAATCCAGTTAATCAAAGGAGTGGGATTTTGACAACGAAGAAGTTAGTTACTATGTTTTAAATGTATCTAATAGGCCTACATTATTTGCTTATAATGTAGCCTTCTATTAATCATTTTCTAAGATTGCATTTTCCTTTTTCAGAGAGCCATGTGTGTAATGGTTGTGGAACAACCCTCCACCCAGAAAATGATACGGCACGCCTTTTAATCAAATAGTCTAGACTAATATAACTGTTTGTGACACAGGATATCCTTTTTGTGGCTTGTCCTCTGTTTGCAGATTATAGAGGTGAAGTTTGAGAAGTTTGATGTGGAAAGAGATAACTACTGCCGCTATGATCACGTCTCCATTTTCAATGGGCCAGAAATCAATGACGCCAAGAGGATTGGGAAATACTGTGGAGACAGTCCCCCAGCGTAGGTGATACTGTGCTGTTCACATACACATTACACACCATAGTAGAATGTTGGCTCCAGAATAGGAATGCTAAGGTTCATGTAATCTCTCAAGAACAGATTCTAAAAGAGGGCGCTGTTTTTTTGCAGGTGGGTTCCCAGATTGGGGTTCATCTCACCAACTCACCATGAATGTTTCTCTTTCTCTGCAGCCCAGTGTTTTCAGAGGGGAACCACCTTCTGGTCCAGTTCCTGTCTGACCTCAGCCTGACGGCAGATGGCTTCATTGGACACTACAAGTTCAGACCCAAGAAGTTTCCCATCACAACAGTGGCCCCCACAACCACCACACAGCCAGTGACCACCAGGCCTATACGTAGGTAGCGCCGCTTATCCCCTCACCAGTGGTCGAAGAAGTACTGCATTTAAAAAAAAAGTAAAACCATCAATACTGCAGTGTAGAAATACTCAGTAAGTCAAAGTCTGGTGTAAGAGTACAAAAGACATCGAAATATACTTAAAAAGTACCAGATTTTCTGTTCGGCAGGGCAAAATGTAATGTCTTTGGCCTAGCAACCACTGTCGATGTGCGCACAATTAGGTATCCTCATGTAATATACGCGCAGATGTTCCTGCCCACCCACACTTACACACAGTGTTGTTGTTTGTTGTGGGGGGGTTATGCACACATCAAACAGATGAATCACAGCTTCTTGTCTTTATACCCAAATCCTTCGTCAAGCCTGGTTATTTATTTTAGCGCCTCCCACCCACAATGATGTCATATACTGTGATTGATCTTTTTCGTTGGCTTATCATCTTTGTCTCCTTTGCCTCCACTAAGAATAACGGTCATTATATTTTTGGTTCTCCCCTATAGGAGTTCCAAGATCCTCTGCTCTAAAAACAGATGTTATCCGCATGCTCCACTTTAAGCATCGGCTACATGTGGTACAGTCAGTGTCTATGAAAATGGAGAGCCTAACATTGAGAGGGCCTCTCCTAAGTAATAGCTAACCGGGTTTTAAATGGGGAACACGCGTACCGTTCAGTACATCCTCGAACGTAGTACGCCAAAAGACCACAGTGGGTCCAACATTACCAGATCTGATTGCATCACTGGCAGGCAAAAATTTCAGTTACTTGATGTTCTTTTTCTGTGTCTCTACAGCCCTTAAGTATTCCGTAGCCCTGTGCCAACAGAAATGCAAGAGACGAGGAACTCTGGAGAGCAATTACTGCTCCAGCAACTTTGGTAAGACTAAGAAAGCCACGGCACTGGCAGTTACAACTGGCAGTAGTGCCTGAACTCGCTATCGCTCACACCGTACCTCTTCAACTTTATAGTTTACTCACTCTTCTAGACATTGCAGATAACGTAACTCCTTAGACAGGCAGTATAGTGAGGAGCATGAATCCGAAATGGAGAACAGATAGTCCAAGATTCCCATCAGTGTTGGCCATCATTGCATTTGCAGCTTACAGTCCAAAATATTGTTTTCTTTTGACAGTCCAACATGCATTGCTGGCTTTGCTGCTTTGATCTGCCTTTTTACATCTCAAAAGCGTCCTTGATAGTCTGTCACGAGATGTACGAGTGTGCAGGACATAGTTACCCCCAGAGTAAACACACATAGCACACACGTGCGCACGCAAACAGACACACACACACGAACACCCTCTGACTGTAGGTAAGCGGCTGGCAAATGAACGTGTCGATTCAGTGCTTGGTTCACTGCTCTCGTCTGTAAGGTTTTTTTCCTGCAGGGGATGTTTACCACATGTTGTGAGATTGGCATTTCAAAGAGAGATCACACAGATTTGACTAGGAAATGAGCGCAGGCTGGCAATGGTGGTGGTGGCAGATGTGGACAAGCTAGCTAGTGTGATGCAGTTTGCAGATGCAATAAAGTACGGTACGGTAAAGTACGGTACCAAAATGTGTGATGCAACATATGGTACTTTAAGTACGTTATGTTGCATCACACATTTTACTGTAGGTAAAGGACTGCAATGGCAAGAGGGTAGGCATGTAACGATATCATCATCATCATACTATAATTCTAACAATGTCTGTCTGCCTGTGTGTCACTGTGACTGCCGTAGCTCCTTACTGCCTGCACCAATCACTCCCACTTTTCACACAGGCATTGACCATATGAATATGGAGGGCGTAACGAAGCCCTTTTTTTGATTTGACACATTAATGATTATTAATGAATGTATTAGTCAATTACAAACTCACCCGGGCGCAGTACCCCCCACGGCCACAAGGGGGGGGGGGGCAAATATCTCACAACGGGTAAGGGCTAGTATCATAAATCGATTAAAATCGTTGCAAACTGGTGACAATTTCAATCGTGATTAAATTTGAATTTGAATCGCACAGTGGCGTAAAAAGGATCTTTGTAAAATAATTTATCAAAAAAATTGTTTTCAGTAATTTACTACTGTATTGAAAAGAGCATAAAGAAGAAAATTGAAAGAGAAAGAAAATACTGGATTTGTGTAAGAAAAAGAAAAAGAAATAAAAGTATTGTGAAAATCGTGATTCGAATCGTATCATGAGTTGAGTGAATCGTTACATGCCTACAGGAGGGTGTCAAATATATACCGGTATCTATCAAATCTAGAAGAACTATTTATGGACCTACAAGCTCACAACACCTCACGTCGCAATAGCTGAAATGCGTTCATCAGACTACTGTGCACTTTAAATAAATCATCATCATCAGGTTGTGAGAGCAGACTACCGTATATGGCAATTTAAAAATCTACTCAACACTGTCGAAGGCATTCAGCCGTTACACAATACATTTGTTGATGGATACATGCCTGTGCAATAATCACAACCCTTCACATGACCAGTTTCTGATATCTTTATTCTTTGGCAATGTGTTAGCCTGTCTTTGAAACTACATTCAACCTGCTATGACTGTAGCAGCTATTATACACACCTGGGGGGGACTATTACCGGTAATTAATCTTGACTGTTTCTCAGTTAGCTGGATGATTCTCTCTTTCATGCCAACAAGTCTGATAGTATGAAAACAATCACAAATCTGCTCCATCCTCTCTCTGTATGTGTGTGTGTGTGTGTGTGTGTGTGTGTGTGTGTGTGTGTGTGTGTGTGTGTGTGTGTGTGTGTGTGTGTGTGTGTGTGTGCGTGCGTGCGTGTGTGCGTGCGTGCGTGCGTGCGTGTGTGTGACAGTAATAACTGGAACAGTCATCACAGCAGTGATGCGAGGAGGCAGTATGTACGTCACTATCTCCATCATCAACGTCTACAAAGAGGGCACCTTGGCCATCCAGCAGGCTGGCAAGACCATGAGCACCAAACTTGTCATCTTGTGCAAGAAGTGTCCGTTCGTCAGACGAGGTGAGTTTTACCGGGTTAACTGTTCAGATTTAATTTGCTCGGTTTTCATCCAGAAGGAAGTTTTTTGTCCGTATCCAACAGCAACAGTCGTTATGTAACAGACCATTTTAAGTAGATAACAGTAATGTGAAAGCTGCCGATACTCCCTAAAATGCTAGTATCAACCAGTATGCCAGTCTATGCCAGTCTGATACCACGTAATGTATCACATTTACAGTAATGAATTATTTTGTATTTTGACTGTTTTATACTCATACTTTATGATTTTACCAACTTATAGCTGCACTTTTGTATTTATTCTGAGATCAGTGGTTATATTTAAACTGGACCCCTATAACTGTCTTAGATTTGTTTAAATTACACACTGGTATCGGATCGGTACTCTGTATTGACCGATATGCAAGTTATATCGGAAACAGTATCAGGAAGGAATATATGGCATTGGTTAATGGTTACATCTCTAATGTTAATAAAGCTGTGTGTTAATCAGACTGTTCTGAATAGCGTAAGGACTCTGAGTTTGCCTTCGTCGCGGCGATGGCGTCGAGCTCTTTCCACGGAAAGCTTACGCCAGGGGCGTGAAGGTGAGCGGCACAACTCACTGTCCAGATTGACTTGAGTCACTCGTTCCATATGTTCATGACATGCGACGTGTAGAGATACGTGCATGCTAAACATATGGAATGCAGACGTGCTGCTCAGTGGAGGAGATGCTGACGTGTGGCCTTGCCTGAATGTCTCTGCCGCTCCGCCACTGCATTCAGGCTATGTGTGTGTGACCCCACCAGGCTTGAACTACGTCTTCATGGGCCACGTGGACGAGGACGGGCGGGGGAAGATCGCCCCGCACCACTTCGTCATGGCCTTCAAGACCAAGAACCAGAAAGCCCTCAATGTGCTGAAAAACAAGCGCTGCTGAGCCTCCTGCTCGACCCGAAGCTCTCTCCACTGGGATTTGCCGTCGTCGGCCAGGAACGGGAAGGATTGAACAAAATAGTTGGTTGATCACTTGGTGATATACTGCCTGGTCCTAAAGGGAGATATTAGCTCGTTAATGAAAGTTATCAGAGCACTAATACGCAAAATGTCCATAGCTCTTCGGTATGAATAGATATGGGTAGCTTTATATTTATTAAAGATACTGGGGAGAATTAAGTCATCTTCTTTCACTGTTGCTGTACCTTTACTTTGGCTTACACTCCCTTACAGTAACAGTACCTACTGTGTTTTGTTGATGTCTTTCCATTTTGAGACTAGACTCTAAACTGATTGGCAGTGAATTCAATTGACATCTCTAGCCTGGGCCCACTCACTCTTCCCTATTTCATGCCCATTATGGCCATAGAGAAAGAAACGATAAGATGTACTTTATCCTCCATGTAGAATGAGTATGACAATACACAGGAACACGTTTGACATGCATAATATGTATCAGCTTGTCACACTGGCCTCTGCTAATGCCTTGTGACAATACTGTAGGCTACTGTGTATGTTGCTCATTCATTCATTCTTCCAGGCTCCACTAGTTCTGTTTTCCATATGGGGTTGTCTCCTTTCAGCTGCTGATTCTGTATTATGCAAAATGTGAAGAATTAGTGTAATCTCATATCATGTTTAATGCATTTTTATGCAGCAAAAGATGAGCGATATTACTTGGAAAGCACAAATTGAAATGTTTGTTCAAGACGCTTCGAGGAATCGCATCAGGAATCATATGATGGTGGACTGATTTCTGTAGGAACATTGACAGTGTGTATAATCTGCCTTTAATATCCTGCGTTCAATTTGAATTTGACAAGACATGGGACATATAATTATGTGGTGGAAATACGTGCAATAGATAATATATACTAGGACTTTGATGGATTTATTTTTGACATGGTGGTTTTATGAGAACATATAGAGGCCCTTCGTTCAGCCTCAGCTTCTGTCGTTACAAGAATACTTCACCCCCAAAATGATTGATCCATTACTCACCCGGTGATGCCTTGAGTTCTTGCGAGCGCGCATGCGTGTGTGTGTGTGTGTGTGGGCGTGTGCATACGTGCACGTGTGTGTGTGTGTGTGTGTGTGTAATTCTTCCACACGGTGAATGAAGAAATGAAGACTCCAAAAACAAGAAACAAAAGAAAATGCTTCAAGAGAATAATGGTGCAGGGATTAACAACAGAAAACTAAAACAACACAGTTCTCAAGAGTATAATCCAAGTGCCTTAATTGTTGTATCCAGTCTGTGTCCTCATTACATCCAAACACACTTTTGTGCTGATTTAAAACACTTGTCTTACGGGATAAACAGCCTCGCACTACCAAGGAATGCACTACCAAGGACTACCTGGTGTTCAACACAGCTGAGTTCACACACGTGTGAACGATGTGTGCGTGTCGTTTGTGCATGAGACTGTAACTATACACCTTACGCTTGAAACCTGGCGTGCAAGTGTGTGTGTGTGTGTGTGTGTGTGTGTGTGTGTTTTGTACATGGATTGAATACAAGAAGCATTATACTGTCAGAGCTGTGTAGGAGTTTATAAACCCGATACTTTTTTTTTTTTGCTGTTGTTAATCCTTGATGAATTGAAGAAATGAAAGGTCTATTTTCTTCATTCACTGTGGAGGAAGGTGACAAACACACAGGGTGAGTAATCAAAGTATTCATTTAATGGACGCAAAAAGCACGCCCGTCAGCGCAGTCATTCTTTCAGTGTACTTGTTTTTAAAACTAGATATATTAAATGTTTAAAAAAAAGTATTTTCATATGAAAAAGTCTGTGAATGTTATTTATATTTAAATTCCTTTTATCATCTACCCAAATAAAAGCCTTCAAAATAAATGTTTGTTTGCTTGTTTGGGCTCGAGTTAAAATTGTCATTTGCCTGATGTTAGTCTGATGTTACGAACTTGGCCTAGCTCATAACAATCCTGTGTCCTGTCATCTATTAAAGAAAGTTAGCACAGTTTTGCTCTACTATAAGCATGACACTGGGTAAAGTCTATACAATGTGAGCCTCACGTGGATTGGACCGCTGGGGTGGAAGTTGGAACAGATGGCTGCATTCTGTTTTGGAATACCCATCTAGCAAAAATCAATCAATCCATTTTCATTAGAGCAATCTACAAACCTACAACGCAACATTCAGCACTTTCTCTTTTCAAGGCAACAGCCATCTCATTTTTGGAAATCTTTATTTGAGTCTTTTTTCCCTCCTTCTTTTCTTACAAAACAAGTTGAATTGGCTGAATATTAATATTATGTCCCTTCATGAGTGCTTTGGAATATATCAATATTTTTCCAGTTAATATCCAGGTTTTAAAAGTCGCCCTCCATCTTTGAGGACTTGAGTTTTTCAACATGCTTGGGTCAAAAAGACGTCCCAGGATGAACGAGAAGCAAGAGATTGTTTTGTCAGCACTAGGGTGGGACGGCGAGTACGAGGGAAGATCTTTAGAAGGACCATTTAGCTCCTGGACTAAAACATGGCGCACTTGGAGAGTATTGTGTGGAAGAAGAGTCTTTTAGCTCCTGGGATAGAACATGGCATACTTGGAGGTCCGGAAGCCCAACAAGTCCCTCATCTCATTGCGGAACTTGGAGAGGTCCTGGCGCAGGTCGTTGAGGTTCTCCACCGTGGCCTGGTCCATGCTTTGCATCTTCTGCCGTGTGGAGGTCAGGTAGCGGTGCACCAGGCAGCACATGATCTTCTGGTAGTTCTGGTCACGCTTCTGCTTCAGGTTCTTCCACTCCTGGAAGGACAAGAGCATTCGGCTAAGATAAACCACGAGCAGGTGGAAAGTAACTTAAGTAACATTTTGAGGTACTTTTACTTGTCTTCAAGTATATTTTGATGCCAATACTTTTGTACTATTTTTAACACCAGACTTTTACTTGTAGTATTTCTACATTGTGTTATTGATACTTTCACTTAACACGGAGCACGCCAGAAGTGTAGACAACGTAGATAAACTTTAGTCTGGCAGCCGGCCGACAGCAGGCGCTGTGAATTGTGATATTCGCAGTCTGGTTTTTTCTGCACCGAGCGAGAGAACAACAACCGGTCAAGACACCACACACAGCATTACGTCATCGTAAGATCCGGTTACGGTTATTTGGCTCTTCAAAATAAGGGTTGAAAGGCGGAAAAGCCTTGGCAATGCGCGATAAATAAATGCATTAATCCTGGCGGGGATTGTTAAGTAAAATATGTCAGTACTTCTTCCACCACTGACCTTGAGGCTGTTCTGGCGCTTCATCTTGCCCGTGGAGGTGTGAGAGCAAACCCACTTGCTCATGCTGGTCAGCAGATAGCAGACGGTCTTCGGGGAGGGCAGGATGTTGAACGGCGGTGGCATGGTACACTTATCATCAAAGTAGCTCAGCCACAGCTTGGCCCGGGCAAATTTCCACTCCTGGTCTTCGTGATTCTACAGAGTTCCAGGAAATAGGGGGAAGCAAGAAGATAATGGCTCTTTTAAACGGCGCCGCATGGCAGTGTTGCATAAAACAACAAAACACGGATCTTCCATCTAAAATCGTGACATGAAAAAGTCTGTTAATTTGGGCTTAACCCATTAAGATCTGACGCTGATTCTACAAATTGAACACTTTGCCGAACATTCAGCGAAAATAGCCTATCTACAAGCTCACAATACGTGCTCACAGTACGTCAGTAGATAAACTATTTTCGTCAAAGACATTTGGTATAGAGAGTAAATAGTAGGCTATATACAGTAAGGACCGAGTACAGAGCCCAGGGGGGTTCCGGTCAACTAAGTATAGGTTTAAAGCTTTTCCTCTCCTATACAGTGTAAACCTTCTCTCCTCAAGTTTAAGTGGGAAACTGATCAATAAAGTATAGTCGTTTAAAGCTTTCAATACTGCTATTAGCCTATAATTACCTACACTGTACACACTTACAATAGGCCTAATGAACCGTGAGTAAACCACTAAAGCCGTTATCTGGGCTCTGCTGTATCCTTATCATGAAAGTGTCACGTCTCGTGTCAGCACTTCTTCAGGTGGAAAGTGTTTTTGTCGGGCAGCGTGTTGTAAGGCACTTTCTTCTATTTTTATAGCCAAAGCATAAATTGTCGTTAAATACGTACCGCGATTTGTCTGAAGCTCTTGTGGAGCATGGCCACCAGCAGCTTGGTGAGGACAATGACCACCACGATGTTGTAGGTGCCCACGATCATCGCTCCCACGAAGGAGCGCAGCTCTTCGGTGTAGTCGATGCGGGTGACGAACAGCGCCACGTGTGCCAGGGAGAAGATGTACCAGAACAGAGCATAGCAGGTGCCCAGGAACCTGTGACAGGGAGCAGGTGTGATTGATTAATGATGACTGTCTTGGCTTTTAATGTCTCTTAGAGCAAACTATTCATTCACCAATGGCATATACTGTACTGTACATCTAATATAGACAATGTCTGTCAAAGCCAAGCTAACAGCTGTGTTTAGACAGCGCTATGATAATAATATACATCTTTATGACATCTCTAGACATGTGTTTTGAACATTCATCATCATTATCGCTGTGCTAAACTGATAGATTGAGGTTGGCCCATACGAGTGGAATGCATCGTTGCTCTGTTGTTGACAGAAGATGCCTTCGCAGTCCATGGCCGGATCCTTGTCTTCCTTCTCTTTCTGGTCCTTGCCGTAAAGCTGCGTGAGTCCGATAGTGAAGGAGAACAGCACCAACATGAAGAGGCCCAGGAACTTCCCAAACTCCTGCAGCATCTGACCCATAGAGATCTGTGGGGGAGAGAATCATTGACCCATTAGGCCGGGAAATAATCTGTGTCACTTTAGATTTGAGCTAGATGTCATCTCTGTCAGGTGGAAACCTCGGCTCATTATGTCCAAAACTGTTACTTTTCAGGATTCAAATGAAAAAAATTATGAAGGTCAAAACATGTCGGTTTAATAAAGTTTTTCTCCTTTTTAACTATTAAGTGTGCCCGGATCTCTGCTTTTTTCTATAGAAAAAGCAGCACATGTACAAGCTCAAAGCACAGCGTTTCAAGCTTGTGGATATCCTGCTTTTGATGGTGTTGTGCGTCACTGTGTATAATCAAGTAGGGCGTTAATTTACGGAAATGCACAAAAAGTCAGAAAATGGAGATAAGAGGTTTCTGCTCTGCAGCAATGATATATGGCAACATTCGTTTTTCAAAAAGCTGCATGGATTTAGAAGGCATTGTAGAATCGTAGAATGGGTTGAGGCCAGGGTCTATGATTATTGCCTTGTAAGCTGCTATAAAACCTGATTTATACTTCTGTTGACAGTGTTGACATGCCAAATACACAATTGTTTTTGCCAAAGCATAAATCAGGCTTGTAGGCCTCTCAGAAAAACAGGCAGCTCAATTCTGATTCTGATTACAGGTGTACCGCAAATGTGACAGTCTGCCATCTTCAAAAGAGCCAGTGAATTGGGGATGGGACTAATGGAAATAATGGAGAGGAAATCTACTCAGGAAATCGTCAGACTTCTTTATCTCTGCCTGGTGAGCACATCCCTCAGGCAGCAATTCTTGGGGTCTATTCACATTTGTCTGTTAGTCATCAGTCTGGATGTCTGTGCGATATATATTCTCAGAAAAGCAAATAAAGGTGGGCAGATAAATGCTGCAGATAGCACTCGCCACCATGCTCCTGTCTGGCAGAGAGTGGGAAAAAAACAGCCCATTCTGTCAGTTCTCTGACCTCAGATTGGCTGCGGGAAGACAGATAAACACAGAGGAATCCGGGAGAGGACGAAATAACAGAGGAACTGTTCTGAGGTCCAGGGGTCTATTTATAGACGTGAGTGGCTTATCTGTTCACCGAGACCTAGGGATGCTCAAACCTAGGACCCAACACAGTTTTTCCAATTTTCTGTACTTTTACTTCTACTCCACTGTACATCTCAGAGGCAGAGGCCAAAATAATATTATACTTTTTATTCCACCACACACACACACACACACACACACACACACACACACACACACACACACACACACGTCACACACACACACACACGTCACACACACACACACACACACACACACACACACACACACACCCCACACCCCGCAACACCCCCCAGTGTGTTACTCTGCCTGATTTAGGAGCTGGGTTGTTCCCTATAGCTCATCTAGACCTGACGGCTAATAGGTGCTTTTACTGAGCAAACACACAGCAGGAATTCAGCACGTCACACAGGTCTTGACCCTGCCTTGGGGATGGGGGGTTTGGGGGGGATACCAATGCCATTGGGTGGGTCATGGTATCGTATACTGTGCACACACACATTATGACCACGCTTGGAGCCAAACGTGCTACGGTACACTAACCCGTGTGTCAGCGAGGTTAGGTCTGGGCCATGAGTGAGCTCATTCTGCACACATTGGTCATGTGGTTATAGCTACGCCCCCCCCCCCCCCCCCCCCCCCCAGCCTCCCACCCACGCCCGCACGCACACCCACACGCCTGCACGCACGCACACACAGCGTTCAGTCACTCTTTCCAACCTTGGTAGGGGGTACTGCCCTGCAGCCCAGTGAGTTGGCTTCACTGGGAAAGACAGAATCATCAGAGAGGCATTCATTACTGCAGCCCACACAGTGCAGGCAGTCTGAACCACTGACTCAGTAACTCTGTGTGTGTGTGTGTGTGTGTGTGTGTGTGTGTGTGTGTGTGTGTGTGTGTGTGTGTGTGTGTGTGTGTGTGTGTGTGTGTGTGTGCGTGCGTGCGTGCGTGCGTGTGTGCGTGCGTGCGTGCGAGAGAGAGAGCCAGGGCTTACGTGCCCATGCGGCCAAAAAGCACATAAGATCACATAAGATTGCTTAAGGTAATGTTTGTGTGTCTGTGTAGCGAATATTATGTGTGCATGAGTTCAGGAGGTGTGTCTGCCATATGAGTGTATGCGCGAGTGTGGCTGGGAACACGGGAATACACAGCCACATCTCTTTCCAAGGCTAATAACTTTTCCATCCGCCCAGTCCAGACAGTGATGTCACAGAATAAATGAGAGAGAGAAAGAGAGACAGAGGGGGAGGTTGAGAAATAGGAGAGAGAGAGAGAGAGAGAGAGAGAGAGAGAGAGGAGGCAGAATGCAGAGTGGGGTGTACGTAGGTAACTAAAAAGCACTGTCTAACAATCCACAGGAGTATCTTAGTGTTTAATGAGCCAACCACAAACGGTTATTTAACGTAATAACAGGAAGGCGTCCATGGGACTAAAGTGGAGTGACCTCACTACATACCTGCACACGGCCTTATGTCATTCAAATATTCACAGATGAGTGAGGCAAGCTCGTAGAGAGCTGCCAGCAAAAAAAAAAGCATCCAGCGAATTATTGCCGGGGAGGAGGATGATCTGTCCCCCAGCTGGCTGCACTGCTGCAGCCAGTGAAGCAGCTTGTGTTCCTGATGCAATAAAAGGGGACACCTATTGGCCCGCCAGGGAGTGTCCAAGGAATGTGAGGGGAATATTTAAACCAGATATTTGGAAAACAATGGCAGAATGAGAGAGACAAAATCACGCATGCACGCACGCACGCACACACACGTGTACACAGTCCAGTGTGAGGAGAAACGGCCATGCAGCCCATATACCTCAAGTGGAGTGGTGACCAGGCCAGGCAACTGAAACCCAGCCAGCAAGTTATGGTGAGCATCCGGTCCGGTGTGATTCAATCTCTTGCCATGTCTACAACCCGAAATCCCCCCCACAACCCCAGACGCCAGACCCCGCAACATCCCCCAGTGTGTTACTCTGCCTGATTTAGGAGCTGGGTTGTTCCCTATAGCTCAACTAGACCTGACAGCTAATAGGTGCTTTTACTGAGCAAACACACTGCAGGAATTCAGCACGTCACACAGGTCTGACCCTGGCTTGGGGATGGGGGGTGGGGGGGGTTGTAGACATGGGGATACCAATGTTCAGAGTGTTCTTTTTAAGTGTCTGAGACCCTTTCAGGCCTATTTTGTACTCACATAATTCAACTGACACTCTGGATTTAGCTGTGTACACATCTACAACCTTTATGTTGTAGTCTGAGGCTTCTGTTTATGCTTGTGCACATGTGGTGTGATGCGTAATGCGTATGCGCGAGCGTGTGTGTGTGTGTGTGCGTGCGTGCGAGAGAAAGAGATATTCACAGAGAGAGATGATGATGGTGTCATCATGGTATCCATGACAATTTGCAATTCACTTAATGGCATTTCTACAAGAAACATTATGTGGGCATGTATGCGTGTTTCTCTCTTTATCTTCCTCTTCTAGGTAGGAGGACGAGAGCTAGTGAAACAGGAAATCAAGAGATGGAGAGAGAGAGAGAGAGAGAGAGAGAATAATGTGTCTCAGCGTTGTGAGCTAGTAGACCAGTTTTTTTTTGGTCTAATTTGTCTGACCCATTTGTGGGTCACGAACCAATTTTTGTGGCTCACGACTTCCATTTTCTTCTCCTACATTAAGATATATATATTTTTTAAAAGATTTTTCTTTTAAACTATACAGGCTCGCAACGTGGCACATTGTGGGCTTGCAGATCTGATATTTTCACTAGTTTGGGTCTTGAGCGGCAAACTGCTAATCTCCCTTTTGGTTCTCAAGCTGAAAAGTTTGCAAGGCCAACCACCCTCCTCCCTGCAGTAGTCCCAGTATGGAGCTACTGTCCTCCCTGCAGCGGCCCCAGTATGGAGCTACTGTTCTCCCTGCAGTGATCCCAGTATGGAGCTACCTTCCTCCCTGCAGCGGCCCCAGTATGGAGCTACTGTTCTCCCTGCAGTGGTCCCAGTATGAAGCTACCTTCCTACCTGCAGCGGCCCCAGCATGGAGCTACTGTCGTACCTGCAGTGGTCCCAGTATGGAGCTACCGTCCTACCTGCAGCGGTCCCAGTATGGAGCTACCTTCCTCCCTGCAGTGGTCCCAGTATGGAGCTACTGTCCTCCCTGCAGCGGCCCCAGTATGGAGCTACCATCCTACCTGCAGTGGTCCCAGTATGGAGCTACCTTCCTCCCTGCAGCGGTCCCAGTATGGAGCTACCTTCCTCCCTGCAGTGGTCCCAGTATGGAGCTACCGTCCTACCTGCAGCGGTCCCAGTATGGAGCTGGTGGTGTACATGAAGAAGAGCCTCAGGTAACTGAGGACGTTGGCGAAAGCGAACAGCCCCTCCGCCACCAGGATGGGATGGAAGGCGTCCCAGTGCTTCCTCTCCGTCTCATCCACATTCTTGAACTATGCCCAAAAGACAAGAAGACAAAACACATTCCTGATATACAGACATGCGCTCGAATGCACAAGGCAGATTCGTACAACTCGGTAAGGGGCTCAGGAGGGATTGTTGAGAGTGTTACGAGTTGAGTGGAGGATGATGTGTTCAACTCAGCGTGAAAAAGTACTTGGCGCTGATTACACAATCACACACTTTTATGTCATGTTATGTTGTGGGACAAGTAGAGGGCAAATTAAGAATTTCCTTCCATAATGAGATATCAATTAGAAGAAAAACAAAACAAAAACAATAGTGGCCAGAGATTTTAGGTGATAACATGATAAATGATAACAGACTAGACTAGACTTTATATTTCAGCTGTAATGATAGCAGGGGGAAAAAAATCATCCCAAAGTAGAATATTCTAATCTTCTACTCGAGCAGTTAAGAGTATACTACTGACGAAAAACTGTTTAAGTCCAAATTTTATTCTTACCCCTCCACGAAAAGGTCGTTGTCCTGACTCCTTATCCATCATTTATACATTATGGATAATTAGTGTGGACTTAAACAGTTTTTCGTCTGTAGTACTCCCGGTAAGTCATATTTATTGTAACAAATATCAGTACATATGCTGCCACACAGTGTTTTTGAGTGTAATTATCTCTCTCATAAAGTGTACTGTATACACTAGTACAGTGTGTGTGTGACTGTGTGTGTGTGTGTGTGTGTGTGTGTGTGTGTGTGTGTGTGTGTGTGTGTGTGTGTGTGTGTGTGTGTGTGTGTGTGTGTGTGTGTGTGTGTGTGTGTGTGTGTGTGTGCGTGCATGCATACCTTGCTGTGTGACACTATTTTGAGGGCGAATGTGGCGAGATAAAGCGAGTTCATGACAAAACTCAGCTGGTTTCTAGACTCCTCCAGAAAGTCTTCTAGGCCCTCATACCAAAGCCGCTTCACATCCGACCACACCATGCCTATAGGACAAGAGAAATTACCATCACATACACTACAGTATACTGCATTCTCGCTGATGGATAAGGCCTTTCTCCATTTTCTCGTCTCTGACATTCTAACAATCTATTTTCCAGATTCAACAGTCATCCCACAAAAACGCCCCAAGGGGAAATTACTATTGTGAGACATAGGCCTAGCCCTAGACAAAAGAGAACTTCTGGGTGAAATCTACATGGCCTCTGACCTGTGGGATTTGGATGTGTGACTAGTTTGCCTAGTCATGCATCTATAATACCACAATGATCTGAACAGATGTGTGTAGTAACACAAAGAAACACAAAGAATGTGTCCAAAAGGGTCAAATAGTCATCTACGACTGTCACAATTATTACGTATTTGCTAAATTAATACGTAAAATAATTAATTTAGTTAATCGCAATTATTCTGTATAATCGTCATAATCGTTTCCATCTACTATGAAAACCTGCATCTCCCGTCCGTCAGTTAGTCACCCACCCCACGCCTCCATCATCAGGCATGATGTCACGCCTCCATATGCACGTGCATGCGACCTCGCCCTTTAGGGCAAGCCCAGCGAGGTCGCTTCTCGCCTTCAGGGCGTCTTACTGGTAATAATATATAATAATTTATTATTATTGTCAGTAATTTCTTTTAAATTATTTGTCATATCTGCCACATGGAATTTTTGTTTACAAAGAATAAAAGCCCAACAGAAATGTAATTTGCCAATGTTAATTTGCTAATGGAAAAACACAATTATTTGTATGCCAATTCATCATCAAGTAAAATGTCATGATCGGGACAGCTTAAACACATCTAAATATAGTGTGACTGAGGTTTGCCTCCATCTGTTGACGACAATGCCACAATGTCAGGACCTCCAATGGTATCAGTGTAAAAATACCCACACAGCAGTCTCCGCCTTGAAAGAGATCTGCTCAATGTGTTTGTTATAACAAATCTTACATGGGGTTGAACCTGACGAGTGACAGGCGTTTAGGACAGAAAGGTCAACAACAGCCTTTCAATGTGGCCAGTGTTCTGAAAGCCTAGTTTCATGGCCCCATCTCTCCTGGGCATTGTGTCTGGCTCTGAATGACTTCCATTGATTTGGACTCTGGTGTTCCAGGGATCAGGTTTGTTTTACTACGGAAATATTGGATAGGAGGAGCCATTCAGGAATATCATATACTCTACAATGCATGTGGATGCAGAGAGGCACACCCAGGCACGCATGCAGGCGCGCACGCACCCAGGCACGCACGCACGCACGCACGCACGCACACACACACACACACACACACACACACACACACACACACACACACACACACACACACACACACACACACACACACACACACACACACACACACACACACACACACAGCAGGAGACAGCAGGAGGAAGACAGCAGGAGGAAGACAATGGACAACAGTGGGAACAATGGGGAAAATAGCGAATTAAGTGACGCTCTCCGACACACAGAAGCTTACAGCTGCTCACAGCTCCCCTTCACATCCTGACAAAGTGATCTGAGATCTCACAGAGTGCGGCGAGTGAGGCAGCCTGATCATTATTAGGAATATTCCACTCGTTATTGAACTCATCCTGGGTACTTGTGGTGATGCGGCGGCACGGACCTCTGCATTACCACTTGCAACAATAAAGCTGCTTTGAAACGATGGAACAGATTAGAAAAACAACAACAACAAAAAGCTTGGATGGGCTCTCTCACTGATGTGTCGTGTTACTAAAGGAATCTTTCCCCCCTCTAGTGGGCTGTCTCTGTGACCCCTTTGGGAACTGGTTCAGTTCTTTTTGGTTCTTAGTCCATGAGCCAGAGTGGGCAAAACCATACATATATTAAAGTGTTTATAGGATCAATATAAGTAAATTAATATATGATAACCCTTCTACAGGAGTAGCTTTTTCATATTTAAAATTATTTGCATAATTTCCTAAATAACGCTTAATTTGCATATTTAAAAATGTAAGATTAGTAATACAATAAATCATTGTCTTTGTGTAAGTAATCAACTGGGGAAGTTTCATGGTGATAACAATTTAATATAGGCCCGCTAGGTATGGTTTTGTCCACTCAATTCATAATTAACGTTCCAATTTTGGAGCTCTGGCTCATGGACTAAGAACCAAAAATAACTGAACCAGTTCCCAACCGGTGGAAAAGGGGCCACAGGGGCAAGACAACGTTATTGTTGCTAGCTGCTACCCAACATGCTCCACTGCTGAACCCGGCTGCACGGGACGGAATACATTGTAATATAGGCCTCACACAACCACTCCCTACATAACAGTGAATAAATAGTGCCGGTGTCATTTCATTACCTGCCAGGTACAGTTATTTGCCTGATTTATCAAATACTGCAGGGACGACGTCCATGATGCTTTGTGTTGTGTACAGTGGGGGAGGGAGTGTGATGACCGACCAAGCAGAGACAAGTATCTGTGCTGAGAAGGCAGCGCCATTAGAGTGATTGAATGATCATGCTAATGGTTTCTTGGCAGAGAAATGCAGGAGGACTCTCCCCCAGAGATCCGAGCCAGTCCATTCCTCACTGTCTGCATAGAGGGCCTCATTTGAATAGATGTGCTTGGCCAGCGCATCATTCCTGCAGCAGCAGACGACATGTTTTAGCCATAAACTAGTGTGTGCGTGCGTGTTAAATGTATGCGTGTGAGTATGAGTGTGTACAGTATATATGGAGCCCATAGGTTTAGCTGATTGGCTAGTTGGGAGTGTGGCCGTGGAGGAGCTGTTTTTGTAAGCTGCTCATTTAGTAGCAGCATTGACAGATGCAATCAAGCAGGGCTTTCAGTACACTGGTCTAGAAACAGCCCCATTTGGTACCTTTTGCCTGATAGAATTACGGCTGCAGAAGGCTGGACCACTGACTGGAATCACTGCTGATCTGCACTGTGATTCTGCTTCTGTGCAATCATGTTCGGATGCTTTTTTTTTAGCACCGGGCTCCATGCGATGAGACTGATATGCAAGCCTATTAGAATCGCTTAGAGCAGGGGTAGGCAACCTGCGGCTCTAGAGCCTCTTATACTGTAGGTCCTCTCCCGTGTCTCCCAGTTGCTACGGCAAAGAAGTATGGAAAGGAATAAGAGGTTTTCTTTTTCTTTTCTTATCTTTTTTGTGAGTGGTGCAAGACTGCAAGCCACTCCCTTACGTACTTATGTGTGTGGGTGCCTGCCTGCCTGCCTGGCTGGCTGGCTGGGTGGGTGCCTGCCTGCCTGGCTGGCTGGGTATGAGCATGAAAACAGCATGGTTGTGCGCAACCTAACACACACACACACACACGCACATATTAACTGTATATATAATGATTTCGGGTGTGCCAGTACAGTACAGTGACAGTACAGTACAGTAGAGGGACCGGCACACAGTAACTCTGTCATTTCTCTACCGTTTTGGCCGCAGGGCCCGGGAACCCCCACACGAAGTTGCACCACTCACTTCACACAGGAGTGATTTTTTTTTTACATTTAATCATAATTTATTATTGAATTTGTAGCAGGCATAAAGTTATTCTTTCATTTTTATATTGCAAATCAATGTTGCCTATACACCAGATAAAAATAAGAATCTGATTTAATGAAGGAAAATAGAAGAATGTATTCATGATAAGACATCTTAGTTTGTTTTCACCACCAATGCTATGCTGGCTTACTGGTACAGTATACTTGATATGCTTTGAGAAATTAGCAAACAATAAAGTGTAATATTGAAAGACAAGAAAAGACCCAAATAATTAAAGTTTGCTTTATTAAAGCAAACATATTTTGCGGCTCCAGATAGAATTGTAATACGTTTTTGGGCCAAAAATGTTTCTTCTGATAATAACGGTTGCCTACCCCTGGCTTAGAGGAATCAGAAGATTGGCTATTATGTCATTATGTAAATATAATGAGTCCATGACATCCACCCACACAACCATACAAAAACCCAAGCAGGCACACATGTCTCAACGATAACTAACTGCACGTGAGAGTCGAGAGAGAGACAGACGAGGCGGGGGGAGAAGCTCACCTACGATCCAGAGGATGAGCAGCAGGTCGATCATCTCCAGCGCGGGGCCCATGGTGTTCTTCTTGTCCTCGTTGTAGACCAGCGAGTACAGGTTCAGAAGCAGCAGGAAGGTGAAGTAGGACGCGCTGTGGATGATGAACTTGACGAACGGCGTGTGTATGATCTGGCCCACGCGGGAGCGTGGCACCAGCAGGTAGCACACGGACAGCAGCGGCCAAAGCACGGCCACGCTCAGCACCGTGCCCATCTTCAGGCAGGTGTGCTTGCGGCGGTAGCTGGCCGTCTCGCCGAACCACACCGTGTTGAGGAACTGCTGGCAGTTGGACTGGGCCACGAACTGTGGGGGAAGGAGAGAGTGTGAGGAAGGCCAGTCAATTGGCCTGCTACCAAATACATTGTGGAAGCCATTTATGATTTGGGTGATAAGTTGATAACACAGCAACCTCTCAGTTTAAAATAAATGATTGCAAAATGCAATTCTAGTGTGTCATATTTCACAGAGTGGCTCTATAAATAGCTGGTTAAAGAGCTCCTCCAAAATCATGTCAAATGTCTTTGTGGATGGGAAATAAATAGAACTAAGGAAAATGATTAGCCTTCTATATACAGTAGCTTCCTTATTAGAAGAATATGAATACTTTTTATTGCCAGGTATGCTTGTACCTACTGTATGCCGAAATGGTCTTGTTATTAGCCTTATTCTTCCACGTGAGTTGCAAATGGTATGCTAAGACTAAAGATTTGATATATGACCCAAACACTTCACACAGAGCTGTCCCAGTTGTAAATTATCTCACAGCTTAAAAGGACTAGCATTGCTCACTGTCTGTCTCTGGCTGTTGTTGCCGGGAGGAAGCACTTTATCCTCCCAAACTCATATTTCCTGAAGACCTGGGAGTGCAGGAACAGATGTGGTGATAGACACACTGTCTGAATTACGATAAATAAAGAATTAATAATTACGGACTGGATTTGTATTTTATCTGTCTATGAATATTTAAACTAACCTCCTGTGCTGTTTAGCGTCTACCACTCAAGACCAAGTCCAATAAAAACAAAGCTCTCTCTCACCTCCTTTTGGTTGTACTTGATGGCAAGTTTGAGTCGACTGAGATTCATGCGTTCCTCCAGCAGGCCTCTCTTGTCGACAGGGTCCTCGCTGGAGGTGTGGTTGAGGATGACCTCTAGCTCTCTGGAGTTTCTCGCCTGAGCCAGGAGATCCTTGGCAAACATCTTACACTGCTTGGCCAGCGCATCATAGTCATTCCTGCAGCAGCAGACGACATGTTTTAGCCATAAACGAACATGATGGTCATCTGCTCCATCGATACAGGGGGATTTTGATTTTGCGTGTGCAGCATGTCAACAGATCAGACAGACATGCTATGACAGAATAGATAATAGAGATATGTACAGATTGCCTCTGCTCACCTGAATTCCACCTCCACCAGGCTGAGCTCCTTGAGGTCTGTGCTCAGCTCAAACGCCCTGAGTATAGGATCCTCTTCAGTTAGCATAATCAGAGAGGGACTGGATAAGCACCGGTAGATGTCTAGGCGAAACCTAGGTAAGAGAGAGACAGGGATACGTGTATGGTGAGGGTGAGTTAAACAAGTGGGAGGGCAGCAGGAGCAGGAGCAAATATAAAATGGTAGACAGTCATCTATAAGGGAAGGCTGAGATGTCTCTGCTAGAACTGTTACCTCCACAACCTGATTCCGGATAAAAGGATGGAGATGGATGGAGATGGTCATCTATGAGATGAGAAAAAAAAGACGAAGAAAGAGGTAGAAAAAGAGAATTGTAGAGGGGGTGGAAACAAAAGGTGATGGAGGGGTAGCAACGGATAGAGGAGAATACAGAATGATATAAAGAGAGATGTGGAGTCATGATGAGAAAAGTGGAAATGAGGATAAAAGCAACAAAACAGAAAAAAGGATGCTTCAAGAGATTGAGAACAAGCTGTTAGCGGGCAAAGTCTGTTTTCGAATATCAGCAAAACATCCTTTGACTTTTTAATGATTGTTTGCTGTTTCCCCTCTTGAACACAGATATGATATCTCTATATATATATATATATATAGTAATATACATTACTGCTAAAAGTATAAAGTAAAATATAAATTAAATGGTCCTAAATAACTAATTCTGGCCGGTGCTGAGCATGGCTCTAACGTCGGCAGGGTTAAAGGAATGATTGACCTCGTGGTATACTGCCGTGCCCGTGCTAAAAGCCTATCCATTTGTGGTACTATAAGCTTTGAATAAAACCTTCACTGCATATATAGGCATGTGCATGATACTAAATCACCTCTATTCAGATGTTTAGGGGACAGACCGACATTCAGGATGTGCAGTAAACCTGGTCAGTGTCTGAGAACCTTGCCATAAGAAGACGTTTTGTTTGACAAGCTGATTCATGGCTGTTGTTAATTTAAACCAATGCATACCAGAGCAAAGACCAAAACAAAGTTTATATGAAGCAACACAGACACACTGTCAAATACGTTGCCCATGAAGATTTGTTTTGATGGGTGTCACTACAGTGGCTCAAGAAGTAGCACGGTTGCCAGGGAATTGATCCCAGCTCCTCCCAGACTTGAATGTTTATATATTCAATAGCTGAACACTTATTTTATTTATTTAGCGAATGCAAAGTCCTTAAGCCAAGCGGTTGCCTCCTGGTCTGCAAACTTCTATGATGTGCTCCATAGTTTGCTCCTCACCACACGCACACAGTGGGCTTGGGCTACTGCCCCATTTGTGAAGGCTGGCCAAGCAGGGGCCATGTCCAGTCCTGAATCTATTGAGCGTAGACCACTATCTCCTTGGGAGGTTGGTGCCAGGGACCTGTTGGTTGGGGTCTGACACCAGGTGTTTGTTTGGGAGCTGAACACTGATTATAGTGCTTGGGATGGGTTAAATTCATGGGACAAATTCCAGGCAAAATAATATTTGGAAAACTTTCTCTTCCCCATAATCACAATTTTTTCAGAAATAGCAAAAAGACAAGCTCACAACAGGCAACATCGCAACGTGTTGAGAGCGTGAAATATTGTCTATTTTCACTATTGGTGCACTGTTATTTTCCTGCATAGTGCAGGACAGTTGTACAGGTTTAATTCTGTATACCGTTGCTCTGTATCGTTGATGCTTATTGTTTTACTTTTTGCCTTGTATTGCCGTACTCCTTACCTGTAACCTTAACTGCTGTGCCAACTCTTATCTGTCTATCTATCTATCTATCTATCCATCGTACAACAAAGTATAGCCTACTGTATAGTGGTTAAGATTATGTTACACCAGTATAGCAACGGGAAAATACTGGCAATATTCTTAACTATCAGCCCATTCCAAAGCTGACCTATACCTGGAGTGACGTAAGCTGTCTTTCTTGTTCTTGGCATTGCAAAGCGTGCACTCGCAGCCCACGGCATGTGGCCGGGGCAGCGAGATGTCCTGTTTGAGCAGCATGGTCAGGATCTCATAGTTGTTCCTGTGCGCTGCCAGGATGACCGGAGCCACGTCCATGGTGGTGGAGTACTCTGGGTTCTGAATCCGTTGCATCAGTTTCTGGACAGACGGGGAAACGTACCAATCAGCATCTGCGTTGAGGCTGAATCTGGCATCATTCAAACATGCAGATAAATCATTATCTTATCTCAGATAAGTGCTCAAGATGTGTATCTCTGTTCAAACTCAAATGCTGGTGACTAAAGCCTATAAATCATACTTAAAACTACTCCGGTGCTCGCAGAAAAACAAAGAGATATTTGTTAGATCTATACCTAGGCTATATAATTTAGGATTTTGTATTAAGATGGGACTAACAGCCATTGTGGGCTTGCAAGATCTCCTCGGCCGGTGGTTGAGTAGGATGTCCACAGCGCCCACCACCTCCGAGTCTATGGCCACTAACAAGGCATCCGTCGCCTGCAAAAAAAACAGCACACGCACACGCACGCACGCACACGCGCACACACACACACACACACACACACACACACACACACACACACACACACACACACACACACACACACACACACACACACACAAACAAAAACATTGCCAACATGTTTAGACCAGTTAAGGCCTTCATCAGTTCTAGGCCTGATGATGTTCTGAACTGGTCGAAACATGTTGTTTTAACTGTACATCATCCCTTCTACATATGTCGAGTGCTCGGATCTCGTCCTCCTTTTTTGGAATCCATTATCCATAAATACATATTGAAGTGATGGCGCAATAGTGTGTGCAGTACCTGGCAGCCATGCTCCAACAGAAGCTGCAGTATGTCCAGGTTCTCATTCTCGATGGAGATGGTGACAGCGTCTCTGCCCAGTACGTCAATGCAGTTGATGTTGATCTCGCCGTGTTGCTTTTCGTCCAGCAACTTCTTCACCATGTAGTAGTCACCTGAGAGAGGCACAGGAGCTCAAAACTCATAGGACTTACAGAAATTGTGAAATATTATTAGAGGGTAACCATGCAGAAGGCTCGCCCCAATTTATTTTGCGGACTGCTCGTCCCCAGCATGTATCTGTTTTACTGAGGTTAATATTTAGGTTTAGACATAGTTTTACTGCGATTATGTTTAGAATACCTCGTGGTGACCGTTCCAAAGTCGGCAGGTTTGACCCGGGGCGAGCGTGTTTTGGGGGGAGCATCCGACTTGACTAATTTACTATTTCTATAGCTATTTGACAAATATATGGATATCCACCATTACATATCATGTCCATTCACGTTGCTTGTTCTATAGTGTCCTTGTTCAGTGACGCGTCAGTGAATCTGTCAGGAATACTTTCCAAAAAGCCCAGGCTAAACTGAATATAAGAGCCCTGCGGGAAAACTTCCAGAGTACATGTAGGCAGCTGCCCAATTTAAGTCTTTACTGCAGTTGGAGAAGTTGAATGTTCAACTTGATAGCTGGCCATGCAGAAAATTCATCACTCTGGAAGGCAAAGCAGAAATGATAGCTTACAAGCCTTAGGGAAGTATTATAAAATGCGGATATCCTATATAGCAGTGTTCAGGCTTTATCTATTTGGATTGAAAAATACATTGCATGGATGCACCTGGGACGTAACCTCAGTGATGTATCCTGAGGTATACATCACTGAGGTATACATCAGTGATGTATCCTGAGGTCAACGGGGTTTCAGGTCTCATACCCCTCACTCAGGCGACCCAGCCGGGAGTGATCAAGTCCCAACTTACGTCCCAGTAGCTACCCTTAATCATTCCCACTAGGGCAAAACCAGGGCCACACAATTCGTTGGAACTACTCCAGAACTACTCTGCCAGGGCTGGGAGGTATGCTTCTGGCGCTTGGAAGGACTAGGCTCTGTGGGTTGTCTCCTGTCCGGGCCCCTCCTACGTCTCACCAGGTCCACTCCTGCTCTCATCAGGCCCAGGACCTGTGTGTTGCACCAGAGTCCCAGCACCAGACACTTCATTTAAGAGTGGTGGGCAATGGTTCCTCACACTCCACCTGAGCGAGAAGGTGGTGCTGCGGGCTCCGCTTGCTGCTTGAATGGCCCTCCTAAAGGCCTTTCCGAGGGTTTGTTGGGCTTCCTCAGGCTGGGGCGCTAACCCATACTGCTCACATTAATGCTGTATCTGATATCTAATGCAAGGGTTCCCAAACTTTTCAGGCTTATGTGACCCCCACAAATAATCATAATCCCCCCCCCCCCCCCGCCACCAAGCACTTGGAATTGTAGGCAATGCGTTTAGTTTGACTCAGTTCCACAGATAAATATTGTGAAATAGACAAACCACAGATTGCCTGTTTTCACATTGTTTGCTGCTCCTTCTTTCATAAGGAGGACATTTGACAATTTGGCCAATTCTGTATTAAAATGATCTTAAAAATCATTAAATTGTACCTTTGTGTAATGTGCAGCTACCCTACAGTATACACTTATGCGTCACAGTCACAGACTTTGCCTGTCTAGCTCTCTTATTTCTATGTTATGTTCTAGTTGTTTTGGTTCTATGTTGTCTTCCTCAGGTGTTTCTCATGTGTAATCACTAATCAGCCCTCTTGTGTATAGGCCTATTAGTCTTGTGACCCCAGTCAGTCCTTGTCCAGTCATTGTTTAGTGTCACTTCTTGTTCAGTGTTAGTGACGTTTCCCAGTTATTTTGTAATAAACCACCCAATCTTGGATTTTGAAGTCTGTCTGCTTGCTGTCCTGCATTTGGGTCCTCACCACACCACCGGAACGTGACACTTGAATGAAAACAATCCCCAAAACGCTTTTCTGATTTAATCAAAAGCTGATTTCATTAACTTTTAGTTAGCAGACCTTGTATTGTACTGTGCTTGTCTTGAAAACTGTTAATAAAGTATTCAATCAATAGGTCTACTGTATAGCTTAGGCCTACTGTTGGTTTGTTTACTGTTGAATGCATGGGAAAACAAGATCGCATCACATAAGCTAATCATCTGGGGATCTCCCCTCAAAATAATTTGGGGACCCCAAGTTTGTGAACCACCGCCTAAACCCAGTAGGGCCAGGCTAACCCACCATTGTGTCACTGTGGAGGTGGTTGTTCTACTTTCTGTTCACAAATAAACAGCCTGCATGCATTATGTGAATGAATCTGTAAAGCCACAATATGGCTACTGAGTAGTAGGCTACTGACTGACTGACAGAGCAGTCAACTAACCTTTCTCACAGGCCAGCAAGTAGAGCTTCTCGTCCAGCGTGGTCTCCTCCTTCACCTCCCTCACGTCTTTCAGGGCCAAAAATGTATCCGGAGAGGAGGACGCGTCCGTGCCCTGGTACAGAGCTGCCATTACGACGGAGAGCGAGTACGGCGAGAACACACTAATGTGCATCCCACTAGAAACGACGTGCGGTTATACACAAGAAACACCGTCACATGGGATGATGATGGTCATAAACACAGAGGAGAAACAACAAGGCCTTGGTTCTTCTTCTTGCCTCCGCGTCCGACACAAGCCCGATGTCATCAGATCCCGTTATTTGTGCGCTCGCATCTCTCCGCCAGGCGTGCGTCCGCGGGTTTTAAGCGCTATACCCAAACACTTTATTCTTCTGGGTCGGCGGTCGCGGTGAAACCACAAGAGACGCGACTCATAGTGTCCAGTGTGTTTACATGCACCATTTTTTTCAGTCCTCTTCCTCTGCCTTCTGGTCCTGATGCTGCTGGACTGGCTGGCTGCTGACGAGTGCGCATGCTCGCTGCTCCATCTGTCCGCTCGTCCCTCGCCTTCGGTGCGTTATAGCCTAATTACATAACAGCGCTATTTGGATCTGGGGCTGTGTTTAATGTTTCTATGGCAGACTGCTGCACAGTACAACTGACAACACATTCTTTATAGGCTACTGCTAGGCCTAGATATAAACTATATGACGTATACTCAAATGTTAGAGATTCAGGACCCTGTCGACAAAAGAGGCCTGCTGGAGGAACGCATGAATCTCAGTCGACTCAAATGTTTTCTACTGTGTAGGCCTATGTGAGTCTAAACTTAAAGAAGAGGACATGTGTTATACTTAGCCTAATCCAGCGTCCTTGCAAATAAAGGCGAAATTAAGACACAGAATGAGACAATTCATGTATAGGCTATTCACAATTAAACTGTGATGTAGGCCTATGTGTAGCCTATGAGTGCGTATGGCGGCGTGCTATGGCGAAAGTGTGCGTTTCCTTTCCGTGTGTGTGGGGCCCACATGAGAATTATATGATTAATTATATATAATTCTAACTATATGACATTTACAGTGTTTGGTTTTATTAGGATCAATGATGTATAGGGCAGGCAGCAATGAATCATATATACGGTAGCCTATATACCCTATCCTATAGGCCTACTATATTATGTCTCATGTCTGTGACTGTCTGTTTGAATTTTATATAGGCCTAATTAAAAATGCTTAAGGGAACAGACAGACAGACAGACTCAGACATAAACCCTCATATACGGTATACCTCCCAGTCCCAAGACCTGCAGTTGCAAAAAATGAAGCTCCAGCAGATGGCGGTGTGTACAAAGCTATTACTTATAGAACATCTGCATATGGGTGAATAAATAGGCTACTACTACAGGTTACCAAAAGTAGGCATTATGTCAAACATTGTAGGCATATAGCTATAGAGATCACTTTGATTAGGCTAGTGTCGGCCTATACAGTGTATACGATTACGGAGACACGCATTCTGTCCTGATCTCTCTAAGTTCTACACTAGTCCTATATTATATTGACCTATAGTCCTACTTGACATATAGGCCTACGTGACGACGCCAGTTTCTGGCCCAGATATATCCCGGCTTCGTTCTCCCGGTGTGCGCGTGCGTCACGGTGCGTGTGGGCTGTAATCCAAAACTGGCAACCATCTGAAGAGAGATGATTGTCAGTCTGCTGCATGTTGTTGAGCATGTGGTTCACCCGTTCAAACATATGGGTTTATCACTTCCCAGGCTCTGTCGATTCCAAGGGAACAGCTGTCATATGTCAGATTAGTGCCGATTCCAATTGAGCAGAGAGGATTGTCAGTTACACCGCGCTGCGCGCTGACCCGTGCGTGTTGACTGCCTGGGGAACTGCAACTGGAGTAGGCTAAAATATAAATCAGGTTATGCCTTTTTATTATAGATCTGTGGCATGCTATAAGTTATAATTGAGGCAGATAAGACAAAACCAGATTTAAGTTTTGTTTTAATGAAAATGTTACACAGTATTGCTTTAGCTGCTAGCCTTAGGATCAGAGTATAAGACCACATGTAGGGTATTTCACCCTTTTCACATTGGTTTCCTGACTTTTACTTTTATGTAAATTCAAAATCGATAAACTATATCTATGATAGCCATACCCTTAATCCAAGGCTATATAGCCTATCCAGTTATCCACCAGAAGTCCTTAAGGGTATAAGGCTATGGACCAGAGGCGAGCTAAAATCCTCCAATCCCAATGTCCAAAGAGGACTGCCATCAACTTGGCTCGCTTTTGTTTAGAAAAAAAAGGAGAAAAAAAAGAAAGAAAAGAAGATCAACATATAAGTTGCTGTACAGACGAATCTCGTTGCGTAATCTTTCAATAGTCTCCAAATAGCCACACGTGATGTAAAAATAGTGTAGGTAGACGTGTATTTTATATGGAAAATTAAGTTTAAAGGATGGAGATTGTAGCGTTAAGTCAGACCTCTTTGTACCATAACAACAGCATCATTTCCCACCGTCTACCATTGTAATGTCGGGAGGGGGGGACAGGACAGAGTTGACAGACGCACGCCACAGCCAATGGCTCGACTGGCAGACGCGCGTGGCCACGCTAGGAGCCAATCGCATCCCTCGGAGGGAGGGACTAGTCCCTGTATTCTGATTGAATCAGTCCAGTTTGTATTAGTAGTTGGACGCACGGGAGATCAGGGAGAAAGGGAATATACTTTATGAAATACCGCAGCCCTCTGGATATATAGCGGCCATTCATCTCTTTCCCCCGTGGCATATAAACGGCATATAACGTAAGTTGCAGCCGACGAGCGAAATGATCCCGGTTCTATTGTCCGCAACGCTTGAATCTGACTCCAGGCTGCATTTCATAGGGATGCATCTCATGATAACTGCGCAGAGATGCATCTGCTGAACATGGACAAACAGGGCGTCTTGTTATTTCGATGAAGGCTTGTTTTCTTTATTATTTTGACCACGGGCCAGTTGCAGAATTACTGTAACGTTCGGGAATGGACAACGTCAATATAACCCGACGTGTTTCTGTTTCGTATATGAAGAAGAGCATTGCGCAGTGCAGTGAATACGGGTTATCGTGTTTTTAGATTTGAGTGCGATATCTAATTGGTGGCGACTGTATTACCTAATAAGTGGAATTCCAACTGCTCGCCAGCTCCTATATAGAGCGTGTTTTAGTGCACTGTAAATGTGAGCAGCTTTCACCAAGCCATAAGACCCACTCTCCCGAGGTTACAGATGAGAGGCAAACAATATCATCAACAACTGAAGTTGACAGCACCCTGGGAAAAGGATGCTGGCTATGGGAGGAAGCTCAAAACCTACAGGAACCATACTAAGATAATAGCACAGCCTGGGATCGTGATGAAAGTCCTACGCCGAAAGAGGATTGTGTTATTTATGGCCTATTTCCTACTGCTGGTGCTCACTATGCTGAACTTGGCCAACTACAAATGGACTAAAGAGCCCCAGCAGTGTAATCGTCAGATGAGGAGCACCACTTATCAGAGCAGATCTGATATCCGCTTCCTGTACAGGCCATCCCTGGCCAAAAAGAGACAGCTGGTCTATGTGCTGACCACCTGGAGATCGGGCTCCTCCTTTTTCGGGGAGCTTTTTAACCAAAATCCGGAAGTGTTCTTCCTGTACGAGCCGATGTGGCACATCTGGCAAAAACTGTACCCGGGCGATGCCGTTTCTTTGCAAGGGGCAGCCCGGGACATGCTGAGCTCCTTGTATCGCTGTGACCTTTCTGTTTTTCAGTTGTACAACAGCCCCGGAGGAAAGAACTTTACCTCCCTGGGACTTTTTGGGGCTACGCTCAACAAGGTGGTTTGCTCCTATCCGCTCTGTTCGGCCTACAGGAAGGAGGTGGTGGGCATGGTGGACGATAAGCTGTGTAAAAAGTGCCCCCCTCAGAGCCTCCGACTGTTAGAGGAGGAGTGCCTCAAATACAACACCATAGTCATTAAAGGGGTTCGCATTCTGGACGTGAACGTGTTGGCCCCGCTCATGGAGGACCCCTCCTTGGACTTGAAAGTGATTCACCTTGTCAGAGACCCCCGGGCCGTGGCCAATTCCAGGATCAAATCCAGACACGGCTTGATAAGGGAGAACTTACAGGTGGTCCGGAGTAGGGACCCTAAACTGCGCCGGATACCTTTCGTGGACCCCAGCCACAAAGCCAACAAGAAGGACGGCTCAGACTACCACTCGATCGGTGCGATGGAGGTGATCTGTGACCGCACCTCCAGGACGTTGAGGACTGCCTTAAACCCGCCCAGCTGGCTCAAGGGAAAGTACATGGCCGTGCGGTACGAGGACCTGGTGGAGAGCCCGGTGAAGACTCTGCGCAGCATCTACCGCTTTGCCAACCTGACTGCCAATCACGACATTGAGACATTCGCCCTGAACATGACCAGCGGCTCCAGCTCGTCCTCCAAGCCGTTCATAGTCTCGTCCAGGAACGCCACACAGGCTGCCAGTGCATGGAGAACAGTGCTCAGCATTCAGCAGATCAAACAAGTGGAGGACTATTGCCACCATTCCATGTCCGTGCTGGGGTACGATCGAGTCAGAACGGCAGGAGAGGCGAAGGACTTGAGCAAGTCTTTACTGTCTCACTCCAAACTGTGATAACGCCACACCCCCCCTCTCCTGCCACCAAAGACGTTTAAATTAATGTTAATTTTGCATCGAGTGCCGTTTCCTCTTATTGTGGAATTAAAGCTTTACTTTAAATCAGTGTTTTGTACAAGCTCTACTGGCCACATTTGGAATGTATCTTTGTTTCTCTCATTTGAATTGCAGTGGTATTTGAAGGGACCACGGCTATTTTGTAAACAGGAATACTGGATGTGTTTGACAATGCAAGCCTATGAACAAATGACTTGAACAGAGAAGCTGCAACCATGAAATACAAATGTAGAATTTGATGTATCTTGCTATGAAAACACTTGGATGTTTTTGGGCGTTATTTTTTGAATGTTCAAAACCTTGAGGAAAAAAATAAGAATTTGGTTTTTCCAGTCTACGGTACATATTGTCTGTAAAAGTGAAAATAGTGGATGGAAGAAACAAAACAAAAAAAGAATAATTGATAAAAAAAAATGCATTGTTAATATTTCTTTGTAACAGCTGGTTTGAGACAATCATTACATTGGTCTGTTAATGTGCCATAGATGGAAGGTGTCAAGAGTAGATAACAGAACAGCAGTACGTCTAGGAAAAAGTGATGTTTTTTACTTTTGTCACTGAATCATCACAGGATGATATCACACTGTAGACCAGGGGTCTTCAACAGGGGGTCTGGGACCCCTATAGGGGGTCTGCCAAATATTTGTGTGAGAGGATTTGTTTTATTTTATATGAACCACTTGAACCCTAGCATCTCTATTCTGAGGAACATTTTAGCAGAAAATAGCCGATCTACAAGCTCGCGCTGTGAGCTTGTAGATTGGCTATTTCTGGCTAAGAGGTTTGGTGGTGTAGGGGGGACAAGGAGCAAATCAAGTACTACGTATGGAAGGTTTAAGTGGTGAAATGTTTGAAATGAACTAAAAACATGAATTTACACACTGATGATAGTCAATGAAGTTGCTGTAGATGATGCCATAGGGAGAGAGAGAGTCCTCTGAATGACTATCAAATATCAATGTTGGTGTAAGCAGTGTGTTCTACCATTTCAATTGTTTACAAGTGCTTGCTCTTACGAAATCACATGGCCTGGGAATATTGCATCAAGTAAAGTTCACAGTGAATGAGATCATGTATGCATCTGTTTGGAACAACACAACTACCACATTACCTACACTACCACATTTAAGTTTCTTCAAAGACAACATTTTTTTAAACACTCTCAGACCAGTGGTTCTCAGGGACGGATTAACCCCCACGAGGGTTTTTCCGTGTTTTTATCATATTTTTGACCTAAATTTAACAAAATCAATGGCCAATGAAGGGCCCCAGGAGCCCTTTTCAGGGCGTCAAACCCAGTACCACGCGGTCAAATTTCCCTGAAGGGCCCCTGAGAGCCAAGGGCCCCTGGGCTACTGCCCCACTGGCCCAATGGCTAATTTGTCCCTGGTGGTTCTCAAACCCTTTTGGTGCTACTGATGCACACTTGAACAAATAAACGATTGAATAAGAAATGCCACACACTTTGAGCAGAGCTCAAGAATTGGCTATATATATTGAGGCTTTTTACAAGCAACAATTACCTACCGAAACATAATTATGTAACATTTGCATAGACTTTTTAAGGAGGTAGGGAAGTTTGTGGTCTAAACTCAAGGCTTACTATAACAGGTGTGAGAGGCCAGCATGAAAGACCATAAACAAAAAGAAAGGTCTTGCACACTGAAGGATGAAAACTGAGGTTCTTTGGATGCAAAAAATAGTCTGTACTTACAAAAGTGTGAGGACCGAAATGTCAACACTCTTTATTTTCACCATGTCACTTTTTGCACTTTGGTGAGTATAGACAATGTTTTGTATCCAAAGAGCTTCCGTTTCCATCCTTCAGCCCTTATTTTTGTTTATGCACAGACCTTTTAAGCCATATTTGAGTTTTGAATACAAACCATTGTGCCTCACTTTGTCAACTGAGAACCACTGCTGGACAGATGTTATACCTTACCTTACATTATGGGATCACTCATATTGTCACCTTGCTTGCTAAAATATGTAATTTATTTTGCCTAAATCAGACACTGGCCACCTTGCTAAAATCACCTATATCCGTATTGAAAGGATTGTGCTGTTCCCACCCCAGTATAGAGCGTTGCAGTCCAGGAAAATGCATTGGGAAATAATTCCCAATGCATTTTCCCCATAGACATTTCAAAAAGTATTTATTTATAAACCTTTTAAGCATCGTACAAAGCCAACTCGAGTTGTGACAAATCATGACAATAAACACAATATTTTGGACCAAACAAATAATTACAAAGAAGAAAAACAAGAAAAAAAAGTGTAACCTGCCGTTTTCTTCTTCTTTCTAATTATTTGTTCGGCCCGAAAAATTGTGTTTGTTGTCATGATTTCTTACGCCTCGAGTTGGCTTTGTACGAGGCTTAAAAGGTCTTTAAATAAATACTTTTTGAAAAGTCTTTGAGGAAATTGAACAGGGAATCATTTCCTGGGCCCTGGTAGTGGACGGGACTGCAACGCTCTTTAATGGCCAATCTCAACATCCTCTTATTAGTTATGTTTCACCTTTTGGGTGAAATGATTAAGACATATTCAAATATCATATAGGCTAGTTTGTTTTGGTTCAGTTATTTGTTTTCTGAAAAACAAAGTTAAAAAGACTGGGCATTATTTTACAGGTAGCGATATTCTATCGTCTGTGGTATAAGAGCCAGTTCAATTGCAGCTCATGATGATAACAGCGTTTTCTGAAGTAAAACTCTTTAGAATATGGAAACCTTGGCTCAGTGGCAATGCTGTAGTTAGTGTAGTAACACAAAAAATGCTCAAGAAGTTGAAAACATAAAAGACGATGTTAACAGCTGAACAGGTAAAGGACAAAAGGTAGATTAACTCATAACACAGAGGGGGTACTGTTAAAATAATCCCATGAAAAAGGCTTTTTGCCGTCATTCAATAGTGAATGTGGCAACAAGGGGGCAGATCTGTTAACAGTTGTATGTAAGTGTTTCAGTGCAAGGTGTTGCGTTGAGTGAGTTTCCCGCTTGTGCATGTTCAGTACCAGCATAGCGGAACATTCCATAGATGCACCCATGCGTATGACGTAACCTCTGAAAAGCACTCACTTCAAGGACAATGGGCTTATTACAACGAGAAAAGAAATCAGTTTGCATTATGCACCCCATACTGTAACCTTCACTACTATCTTCAATGAGTAGTACCCATCACTCTGCTTCACTTGAGCGGAATGGGGCTCTGTGATTTATGTGTTGAGAACTTGAGAAAGTAGCAAATTGCAATCCATATTTATAGAAGCCAGCTCAAAGTTCAAGCACTAATTGTCATTTGTTTTGTGCAAATGCTGCTAATATACGCCAGTGTTGTGATTGGGAAGGGGAAGCATTAGTAAAGTAAAATGTGGTAGACTAGAGGGATACTAAAAGGGTTTGATTGCATGTGGTGGAGCACACCAAAAATAGCAGATCTGCACACTCACACACTGTGTCATGCTGCAACGTGTTGTAAGCATGTAGATCTGCTATTTTCGGTGTGTTACACCGTCATGCACAACTGAGCATGAATCCAGATTAATGCATTAAATGGAATACATTTGAATCAGTTAAAAGGAATTGAGGGGATAGTGAAATAAATGTTTAATAAGGAGTGAGAGAAGAGCAGAGCGAGTTGGTACAAAAATAGCATTTTGGTTTATTAAAGGGAAGACGGCTCAGATAAGAAATGCATATATTATGTCCCTGGTCTATCATCTGAGGCAGTCCATTGAGTACTTTTCCATGGACAATTCTCTTGAGCTAGAATCAGGACCCGTGACTCTAATCAACCAAACCCTGAAGCATTGTTCACTGACAACTTAAGCAATTGAAGGATGACTTTACGCACACACTGAATTCTTATCAGAACAAATGCTTTTAAAATACAGCAATGCCATGGCTTCTATGGCCTATATATATATATATATATATATACTTCTTTTTTTTTACCCAGTTCTATCGTCGTTTCAACCTCGTTTCATCTTCTGTTTCTGAGATGCAGTGGACAACAGCACACTGTAGTAATACTATACAGTCGTGACTTCCAGAGCACAGGATTTATGTACCTGTCAATGCTGCTGTTGGTATTTTGCCCAAGATATACAGTATACTGTATTTTTAAATGGAGCAAAGCAATGGTGACTGTGTACTGTGCATGCGTGCAAGCTAGAGCAGGGCAGTGAATGAGTAACCTTTTGGGACTCTTGTAATCAAGTGGCTCAGGTCTGCTCTTCCGGACACCCTGATTACTAGATTAGTGACCCCATTCAAAAGGAACTGCTGGCCTTGAGGGCTGCAGCAGGGTCTTTTGATAAGTCAGAGTGGGGTGGGTGGGTGGTTGACTCTTGTCTCCCGGAGCCTCATACCTCCCCAGCAAGAGCTGGATCACTCCCAAGACCCAGGTCTCCCTCCAACAGATCTTCCAGGTGCTTGGGGCCCGTGATTCCGTCTTCATATCCCCGTTGGGCCTCTGGGTCCTCTGGCCTGACACAGGTGACCTCCACCTTGGGCTCCTGCAGCTGCTTTTGGTCCTGAATGGCAAATGATAAAGGTGTTAACTGTCTATTGTCAGGATTACAGTAGCAAAGGTACTAAAAAAATATACATATTGGCAAATGTCAGTAGGTTGAGTGACCGTCTGGGATTCAGAAGGTCCCCGGACCGATCGGCACCTCCGTTTGAGCTGCTAATGTTATAAAATATATATACAAAAAAGATTTGTTCAAAGTAGGGATGTGATTAAGCCATAGCTCAGGGTTGGGCAACCAACTCTTTAATCTACCAGATGATCAGATTGATGTGATCAACTGAGTTGATCAAAGACAATCATTATTAACAATGATTGTTTGATGTGCATAAAACCTTTCTCCCCACAGTCAGACTTATATTTATTATAATTCATATTAAATTATTGATTCAATTCTTGCTATAGGTTTTATTATTAAAAGGGGCATTCCACTCATTTTCAACATTTTACTATGTCATTAATATACCTTAGAGGTCTTGTGTGGTCTGTGTTTCCTAGAACTGGAGGTCTGAAAAAAATCATTAAAATGGTGAATCACATCTTGATGACATCATCAAGATGTGATACACCATGTTAATGTGTTTCCTAGAAAACACAGAATGGCCCTAAGGTGACATAGTAAAATGTTGAAAATGAGTGGTATTCCTATTCCCCTTTAAATACTTTACTATGGCTTGTTTGGTCTGCTGAATGCTATGCATGTATTATTATAAAGCCTACAATAAGAAGTAAAGCGATGGTGGTTTTTTAAAGTATAGTACCATAGTACCATAATTCAAAATGTACCTTGTAAGCTTGTAGATCTGCTATTTTCAAATGGCCGAAATGTACTGTATAGGGCTGAAGTGGGTAATGTATGTTTCGTAATAATCACAATCTACAAAGTAACTATAGTAACAGAAGTTTTAAAACAATTATAGTTGAGTAAAGGTATAATATTGGCCTCTGAGATGTAAAGTAAAAGTATAAAAAAATTGAAATACTCCAGTAAAGTAAATGTAGTACCTCACAATTGTACTAGTTACTACACCGCTGGTGGTTTTCACCGCTGGGCACTGGGTGATGATCATGCCAGTCTTGGAAAACGGCCAAGTGATCATGTGGCTGAAAAGGTTGCCTACGCCTGCCCTAACTGCTCCACCATCATGCACTCACATGAGCAGCACACTGCTGGGTCATGCAGAAAAGATATTCCCCTCTGGGGTCGGGTTAATACCCCCTTCATTTCCATTTCCTTTTACATGAAATACAAGATTAAAAGATACCGGTAGATGAATGTAGTAGAGTTAAGAGAATTCTTACCTCAAAGGCATGGGAGCTACTGAAGAGCCTGGTCACGGGCCCACACCACGATGGCAGAGAAAAAGCCAACGGGGGACCGGAGTGTGTGAGTGCCGGCATTAAATATCTGTTAGCTTGTTAAGGCATGGTGCGTGTGTGTGTGTGTGTGTGTGTGCGTGTGTGCGCGTGCGCGCACGTGCGTGTGTGTGCTTGTGCTTGGTGTATCTCTTGGACAGGGAAGGAAATTATTGGAAATTGTGTTTTCGGGCCAGCCTCAGGCCAAATGTAGTTCCCATCACGGAATCACAATTCAGAGGTAATACAGTATTTGATGACATTTAATAAGTGGGTTATCCCATTCAGAACTAGAGTGCACTGCACATTGTCTCGCTCCATATGTTTGTTATATAAATGTAAGGGCTTAAACAGGCACATTCTTTCATATTTACGGTAGCTGTTTATACAAGAATAGAGAGATGTGACAGTCACAGAACAGTGGGATATTTGTTATTCGGTTCATTTTTCCTCCACATATTGTTAACAGGTGCCTGTCCGAATTAGCATTTCCTCTAAAGAGCTCAGTCAGTGGCACATCATGAAAATAAAGACTACAGGCTTGTACGTATAGACATGCAGTACAGTAATACACTTGAAGGTGTCACCAGATCAGATGCGCATGATTAAAATTAAGTAGTCACATTTCTGTTGCATCAACAGAAGAGAAAATGTAGTAAATGCAAGCAAGCTCACTCTGAGCAAAAAAGCTAGATAATTGAACAATGACACAGCCTTTTCAAGTTTCCCACCTGGAAGAAGGCTACTGCTAGAACGGAGATAAAGATAAATTCAGAAATACGTGGGGCACATTGTTCCTTTCATAAGACCACTGTCAGCTTACTGTCAGGGAATGCTCTGCAGGATTTTTCCTTGACTCCTCCAGCAAGAATGCCACTGACATCATGGTTTTCCAATTACAACAATGTGCTGCAGAGAGAGAGAGAGAGAGAGAGAAAGAGAGGGGTGCAGGTTGTGGGGAGTGGGGGGCGTTTAATTTCACGCAAGCTTTAGGGCACTTAATCGTTCATATTCCACATTGCTCAAAGCTCACCATATTTAATATATCGGCTCTCAGTGTCTCTCAGTATCACTACTAAAAGCTCCCAAATGTACTGTCAACCAAACAACAATGTGCCACAAAGGAAAACATTACTGGGCGAGGTGGTGCTCTGGGTAGAGACTCTCAACTGGAGTGGTACAATCAGAACTGCACAAGGACAAAAGTGTCTAGTAGTGTTGTGTAATGAAAAATAAATAAAAAAGAAGAAAGAAAGAAAGAAAAGAAAACATACCTCTTTTTTATATTTTAAGGAGCGTTACGTCATGCATAAGTAGCCTGGAAGCAGAGCACAGAAAGTCTAATGTTACTCGGTGCCATTTCTTTCCATTCTTGTGCTGTTATCAGCAACATGCAAGAAGTGGGAATCACAGGGGGAACACTGTCGGATAACAGGATTTTATTTATAATAGTCTAGAACAAGCAGGATGGAGAGACATGAGAGAAAGGGACAAAGGGAGGTAGAAACAGTGTAAAGATGATTTCCTTCTGGCTCGCAGGAGTGAATTGAGGGTCATCCCTATGTTCCTCAGGTTCTATGTTCCCCACTTACCTTAGGGCATATATGTCAAACTCAAGGCCCGGGGGCCAAATCAGGCCCGTGAATGAATTATCTTTGGCCCGCGGGATGATATTTAATTAGTATTAGAACTGGCCCTCTGGTATATTGCACGGACCACCATAATACTACAAGTCCTGCTTTGTGAGGATCATAGAACAGGAAACTGAGCTTAATAATAATAATGCATTTTCAGTTTTAAATGCATTTACTTTTATGCTATTTGCCTGGGACGTCCTCCTGACCGCGGTGCCCGTGTGTTGAAACACAGTCCGGCCCTTGACTTCTACCAATTTATTTATTTTGGCCCACCGTGTATTTGAGTTTGACATCCCTGCCTTAGGGTTTAGGGTTAGTGTTATAGGTTTCTGGTTTAAGGACTACAGTGTTTTGTACTATACAATTGTATGTAAGTACAGAACAAATTATGTTTGTTTTTGCCATCTTTGTTAAAGAGTCTGAGCAATTATATGTTTTATTTTATTTTATGCCAGTGTTAATGTTTTGTTGTCTAAGACTAGATAGTTTAAGTAGCCTAGGCAGGCCTAAAGTTCAATGGATTGTTCAAAGACTGAGCATAAATCAGAATTTGCTACTAAAAGTGGGGAGCAAAGAACCTTTTTTGCATGGTGGGGAACATAATGTAGAACCTGGGGAACATAGGATGTACTTCTGTTCCACACTGGCACCATGCGATATTCTCTCTCACACACAGTGGTGTGCTGTGGACTTTTTAACTGGTAGGGCTGTATTTTAATGACGTCACGTGCACGTCACATGCATGTGCATGCATGTGCACATAGCCACTCAGCTCGTGCTAGTTATATGATGGAAAACCAGCTATTCTAATGTAATTATATTTCTTATTATTTAGTTCCATTGTAAATTTGTTGTTTTTTATTTTTGTTTCAATTAATTATTTTCCTTTTATTTCTACATAAACTCCCTTTGCATTGTATACTCACCCTGCCTTACATTATTTTGCTTTCAAAACCGTGGTTTTAAAACAAGTTCCAACAACGGTCAGGGATAAATGAGCATTTGCGCCTGTCGTAGACATGCGCAGAGCAAGTTCAGTCAGGGAACCTCAGTCAGCGCGCCGGCCGTCAATTGGGCCACCGCAGCATCAGGCTCTCATCCACATGATTCACTCAGCCAATCACACGCTCACCCAATCTCTCATACCGGCTACTTGAACCAGAGGTTTGCATTCCTCTGCCTTCTTGCTTGCTTACTGCTGTTGTATCAGCGTGCTGCTGTCATACAACCTGCGCTCAATTCTGCTTGCTTACTGCTGTTGTATCAGCGTGCTGCTGTCATACAACCTGCGCTCAATTCTGCTTGCCTACTGCTGTTGTATCAGCGTGCTGCTGTCATACATCCTGCGCTCAATTCTGCTGCTGCTGCCTTTTTGTATACTGCGTGCTGCTGTATACAAAGTGCTCAATTCTACTACTGCTGCTAATGTCACGAGTCTCGCCACTGCTGTGGCGTCTGGGCGATTAGGCTATGCACTAAACGTTGCTTTCATACAATTCTGGTAAGTCAGTGAGTTTAATTGGTTGGAAGAACGTGCACTGCTTTTGTTCACCGACGGAAATAACCTAGATCAAATTGAAGCTGCTGCTTAAATGTTCTCTTCTGTTGCTTTTATCGTTGTGCCTCGATCACACCGAGATCGCGTTAGCCAATGAATTTCACGTCGGGTCCTGTCCTGCTCACAACACTAGTCAAGGAAGCATCTTACCTGCCGTCTGCTCTGCTTTCCGCCGTTCTTCACATGTAAATCCAGGCAAAGTTTATAATCAGTTTTATGACGGTGGTCACGCTTGGTGCGCATTCTTGTCTCGGCTGCTACTAGTCAATATGTGGACGTAATATAGATTCAAGGCAACGGGATTAAAAGCATACATTCGTCCACAGTGTAGAGTAGGAGAGTGGCGACACGCTTTGTATAGTTCCAACATTGTTCCTTTGGCTGGAAGTTGGAACTATCCCTTGAGATAGAACGAGCACTTCCGCATTCCTTTGTTGCCAAGTGAGTCAACACTAATGTCGCCACTATTACTAGATTACTCGGAGTATGTCCGCATCGCGTCTGTCAGGCATGTTACCACGTCTGCACATTATAACCGTCAACGTTGTTTAAACCCGCGGTTCATTTGAGGCACCCTCAATTTTATATGATAAACTTATTTGACGTTGTTGGATTGTTTTCATAATGATTCAAGATAGTTTGTGGCTTGTTTTCGTTGACCCAGCTGCTTGTCTCTTCCAATATGGCAACACAAGTTCTCTGATCAGAATGAAACGTCCAATGCAGCATCAGTTGGAAGTAAATGGAGTTGACCAGAGCAACTGAGAGCAGTGAGGTTGCTATTGGTTGCATAGGCCCACATGGCACCTGGGTCCCAATGAATATTTCAGTGTGAATTGTACCGTATCATGCACCTAGTGTTGGGCAGAGTCATGCTGGATATTATTATTTTTATTTTGGCTGGAGGAATCAATATCATGCCATTGATTCATGCTAACTATCTATAAACGAATTGATCCTGCTGTTCAAATACATGATTTACCTGGCTATAAGGTGCATGCTTGCACATTCAGGAATCTCTATTTTTTTTAGTAGGCCTATTATGAGGTATTTAGGATGCTAATTGTTAGTGATAGTGGGTGCCCCACTGGCCCCATTGCGGGAGCGCACTCGTCCATTGTTTGCATTGCACCACAGTGCGCTATTTCCGAACGCGCCCATTGTGCCAGTGGGTGCTTCAGGCCTCAAGCACCCCCGACTCGATGCCTATGCTTGGAGAAATAGGCGGCATGGGTTACAGCAGAGCCATCTAATAGAAGAGTTACGATGAGCAGGCAGAAACCGAGCACTGTTCATGCAGCCTGAAAGGCGGACAAGTGGAGTTTCGAATACATTGTTTTCAACGAGGGCAGTGCAAATAAGAAGCTATTTAGGCATGTGTGCAACATGCACATATTATTCAGGACGACTAAAGTCTCTGTAATGTGTTTGTCATACGATTACTACAAACAATCTAAAATAAGGGATTTAAGAATACTAAAGCTGGGCTGTTGCCTGGGTCAGGCATTTCTGCCTACTTCTGTCCTTCTACCCATTTGTAGAAGAAGAGCCGCGCCATTGAACTGGCCCCATGAAGTGAACTGAGTTTCGTAACTCTGTCTTACTCTATGGGTCTGTTTTACAGGTAAGTACTTATGGTGCGCCAGGGAAGTGTTTAACATTAAATAAAACGCACAGTCTGTCTTTAAAGACAGGAATTGGCTCATTGCTAACATTTCTGCTATGCTTAGCCCAGGAACAGAGGCGTGGTGTTTTTCCTATGCTCAGCCAGGAAAAGAGGTATGGCGTTACCACGCTGCTAACACTGCTGCTAAATGATTGATTTGAATTCTATCAGCGTTACAGCTTAGATGATGCTACACTGTGACTGAAGCTAATTTGCCTTAACGTCAACTTTAGCTATATCCATGTAATTTTAAAGCGATTCATAGCTGTTCTCATGCTGCTTCTGTCTCCATTTCCTGAGCGACAGCCCTTTATACTGATGAGATGAACCTTGGATGCTGGGAAGGTCCTCCCTGTGGGTTGCCGCATACAGTCTTCATCGCAGCTGCAGCCATTATCGGATAGGCTCACATTGGTGGTATACGTGGATCTGCTGCTACTGAAACCATGAGGCAGGTCATCAGTTAATCAATCCGCATCTTCACCTAGGCTGCTTTTTGTTCTATTAATTCTATATTCACATGCAGTCGCTCAGCCACCTAAGTAGTTTTCGGTTGAAACATCTGTATCCTTGATATGTTTACATGGACGCAGCTCCATCTACGGTCTTGGGGGAAGAGTATGAAGGGAGATGGGTTGCAGATAAATGGCTGAATTTAATACTTGCCGGCAGATGCAAGTCTTCCGTGTTATTTGGGCTACCTTATAAGCAGCGGTAGCATGCTTTTGGTCGGATAAAACCTGGAATGGGAAACGGATCAGTCATAATGAAGGAATCAGCATCACCCATCAATAAGGACGCTCCTCTGTTCCATCTATCGACACGTTACTCAGTGGTATAACTTGGACCTGTGTCATGGATTATTTCATTCTAAGAGCTGTTCTAATTCCAGGTTTGTCAACATAGAGATGCTTGTCCTGTTTAATTTCATGTTCTAGCTCAGAGGCCATGCTGATGGTTTCGAAGCTGCCTGGTAACCTTAAATCAAACCATGGTAAATTATTCCTGCCTTCTCTTAATGCAGCTGCAAGCTCATGAGGTTACAGTATGTTGCAGGGTCCTATTCATCTTTCCAAGTTGCTTTCTGTGTATCCTATCATAGTAGTGCTTTTAGTTAATTGTTTTAAATCTCAAAGGCATTATAACTGGCATTCAGCTTTACTCCAGATCTTCAGTGAGTAATCTACTGGCATCCTATAATATATATATATTATTTTTTATACTTTCTATGTGGTGAATCCTATGCATGATATTTCCACTTCTGACTTTGCTTGGATGCCCACCATTAAATCACTCAAAACAACTAATTTCATTAAGGTATATCTTTGACAGCAACTAACACTGGTCTTTGTCCTTTCTCTTCCATGCCTCGTTTTCTGCCATGATGTCCATCCGCAATGTCATGAGCCCCTATTCATGATGGATTCCGGGAAGCCATGGCTGGTCCTGCAAAAGCTGCTTCTTCTGTGTCAAGGCTGTGGGCTGCCTCCTAATCGCTACACGTCACACTCTTTAGGATCGGCAGCAACACCAAAAGTTCCAAATGCTACAAGCTTTGGGCTGGTGGTTTCTGCAGCTGATGAAAGCTATGCTCTGCTAAACTCGGATGCTTTTTTCAGGCTCAGAACTAATGAGCTCTGAATTATGTTGGTTACGTTGCTGCTGCTACATATTTTCATTATTTTGCTCCTTATGCTGCAGGATATTATTAATACTCTTAACTGTTTTTCTGCATGATCTTTCTGTTTCTTAGGCCGGTGGTCTCTGCTGCTTACGAAAGCTATGTTAGACTAGTCTTGAAAGATATTTTACAGGCTCAAATACTAACTAGTCGTGAATAGTGTGTTATTTGTTACTGTTTTTTCTTACTTACTACAGAAGTACAATTCATTCTTAAAACCGTATTTTGCGTTTAACTGTTGCAGAACTTGCCGCATTGCAGCGTTGCCGCATCATGATCATGCATGCGATCATGTTGCAAGCTAAAATTTGAAGCTCCAGGTGGTAGACTACTGGGTACTGATTTCAGATATTAATGATAATGATAGAATGTCCCTTTCGGTGATCCTGGTTGGGTTGGGTTATTTTTGCAGTGGGTCATGTTGGTTTTGCAGCGCGCAGCGAACCAGGACACCGTTTAGGACTCCTGGATTTCAGGGATCAACAGGCGCTGTACTGTTGAACACATTGACCTAGTCATCACATAATGCTAGAACAGGCGCTGTACTGTTTAACAGGCGCTGTACTGTCGAACACATTGACTAGTCATCACATAATGCTAGCATGACCTATGTCTGAATCCATGTCCTATGACCCATGTCTCTGCGCGGAATGGATATCGGTATGGTCTTCCTGTTTCAGGAAACAACAGGTGCTCTGTTGTACACATGTATAGCTTAGGGTTGGTGATGATCTGCTTTTTGGGGGTTTCGGATGTTTTGCGCTGTTGGGGGATTCAGAGTCCCTATGGTCGGGACTGATGCGCTTGACCTGAGTACCTGAAAAGCAGATCCAATACATCGCCAAACCATAATAAATATATTGCATTGATTATCTTATATTCAATAAATATATATATTACATCCTCCTTGAGTTGTCTGACTGAAATGAGCATTTGCGCCTGTCGTAGACATGCGCAGAGCAAGTTCAGTCAGGGAACCTCAGTCAGCGCGCCGGCCGTCAATTGGGCCACCGCAGCATCAGGCTCTCATCCACATGATTCACTCAGCCAATCACACGCTCACCCAATCTCTCATACCGGCTACTTGAACCAGAGGTTTGCATTCCTCTGCCTTCTTGCTTGCTTACTGCTGTTGTATCAGCGTGCTGCTGTCATACAACCTGCGCTCAATTCTGCTTGCTTACTGCTGTTGTATCAGCGTGCTGCTGTCATACAACCTGCGCTCAATTCTGCTTGCCTACTGCTGTTGTATCAGCGTGCTGCTGTCATACATCCTGCGCTCAATTCTGCTGCTGCTGCCTTTTTGTATACTGCGTGCTGCTGTATACAAAGTGCTCACCCACCTCCACCCCAGCTACCACCTGTCGTTTTGGATCTACTGTTTAGGTACGGGGGATTCAGAGTCCCTATGGTCGGGACTGATGCGCTTGACCTGAGTACCTGAAAAGCAGATCCAATACATCGCCAAACCATAATAAATATATTGCATTGATTATCTTATATTCAATAAATATATATATTACATCCTCCTTGAGTTGTCTGACTGAACCATGTGAGTTTCAGGTTTTGAGGCTTTTTTGGGCGCCATCTTCCTGCCTACATGTAGGCTAGTAGGATGCTAGGCTACTTGGCTGCCAGTCTGTAGTTCGTAAGTTTGCTTGTCAGTGACGTTGATGTGTATACTACTGTTACTGTCACTGCAGTACACCATCTTCCATCTCTCTACTATCTTTGACTTGTCATAACTCTTCTACTCTATGGCTCTGGATCGACGGTGGTATTATTATTTGTCGTTAGAAAATGTTCGGGTGTTCTCCCCGCACGTCAAAACAGTTCTTAATGTTTACATCTTACTTGAGGAGAAGACATGTGGACACATCCTTATGGAACCAGGGAGAGCTAGGGGAAAAACACCACGAGAGTGATCAGTCAAACATGTGTTCTCTCTGCAGTAAATAAATAATCCGTCTGTGCGATCTGACCATTATTATTTTGATTACACTGTCATGCTCGTTTGAGGACAGGTAGAGAGCAGAGCATACATGTGTTTTGGAATGTTGGTGAAGGTTATATTTTGTCAGCTGACACCCAAATCAAAGAAACCATACAGCGTGTATTTAATTATTCCATTGTAGCATTGACGGCCCGCGGTGGAAATTTGGAATGGACAAGTTAGGGTATAAAAACGGACAGCAGACCCATTACTGTTGTGGATCATTTTGTCATCTGACACTGTATATGTCTCCACAGTGAGGCTGGAAAATGTAGCCTTGCAGCCTACTACTATAGCCTACTAGCCTACTGGTAGGCAGGAAAATGGCAACCAGAATAACCTGTCCTGAGTGAAACTTCTCCCTATGCACTGGCCCTATAGTATTTTTAGTAAATGAACAGTAGGCTAAATGGAAATTAAACTTTTGTAAATAAACCAACATGTAGGATAGGCATCAAAGCTTTGAGCTTCATCCTAAGGCTTAGGATGGACCTAAGCCATTTCGATCAACCAGAAAGAAATTTGGATGTATAATGTTTATGAATTCTGTTGATGATCGAAAAAACTAAACTAAACGTTATTTCACTTAAGTCACTATAATAACAGAAAATGCAACACTAGCGCAATGATAGCCACGATGAACCGATATATCCTTTTTTCCCCCATATGGTCTATTTATTGGTAGATCATGTAAACTCACATTTGTAAGGATTATATGCATAATTCCAGTTTCCAGAAAAATAAAAAATAACTCCCAACAGCTGGGACTCGAGCACAGGTTTAGGCACGAAACAATGTTTCCTCTGGAGTGAGTGGAGTCTCGACGCATGTCTTCTTCGGTGGGTCGTCACTACTCACTCGTCAGAATAACACTAGGCTAAGCTATCTGCATGGCCGTTTACACAATGTAACTGAGAGGATGTGAAGTGACTAAAGTGAGAAGTGAGAACATGTGTCCCACACATGCATGTGGGACACACACACACACACACACACACACACACACACACACACACACACACACACACACACACACACACACACACACACACACACACACACACACACACACACACACACACACACACACACACAGTGTGGAGAAGTTGTGGTGGGCAGGTGCCTGGGGGTGCATGGCAGCCTAACTACTGCTTCTGCCATCTTCTTAGTAATTTCCTCTGCATCCTCCTACACTTGCATAATGCACACATACGTGAGCAAACCTGTCATTATCATGGGCAATCGGAAGTCCACTCCAATGCAATTACAAAACTAAATGTCAGCTGCTCATGCGCAAGTGTTTGATTTTGGGGATCTTGAATTGGAATTTTGGCAGCATATATTACAGGGTAGCACAAATGTAGGCAGTACTACCCAGAGATTAAAGTTAATCTCCCCAAGCCACAGGGGAAGATCCATCAGCAGAGCCAGCCAGCCCAGCCAACTAACAGAGTCAGCCTCAGTATTTTAAACACAGGTGGCCCTGTGACAGATTCCAAACAAAGGCTGGCAGTTGCCAACAATATCCCCAGCCCCCCCCCCCCCCCCCCAGCCCAGCCCACCCCACTCCCTGGGGCAAACCACCGGCTGTAAACCACTTCACCTGGGAACTGGGAAGATGAAACGCACTTTGATGTCTGTCAGAATCGATGCCTAGAGAGCCAAGTGTTCCTCTAAATGGGCCTTGAAGGCAGGGGGAGGCGTATACTATCATCCGACAGAGCTCTGAGGTGCGCTGCGGGTCGGGAGAGGGTTGCGGTTAGGTTTAGGTGTCTGCCCCGGGGGAGGTTAGGGTTAGGGTGAGGGAGGAGGTAGGTTGTCGTTCGGACCAATGCTCCGTCGGATGAAAGTACTGCACTCAAAGGCAGGATGACAAGGAGGGTTGGTTAGGGAAGCAGCTATGTGGCGTTATGCCTTGAGAACTGGCAGGCCAAGCTGCAGCTCAGCTAGAATAGCCTACTACCTGGCAGCCAACGCCCAGGGCTGGTCAACTTGAAAGGGGCCTCTGCAGCACTGCTTCTCGTTGATAAGTAACACCAACCAGGACTCCACAACTGTGTGTGTATATACTAGACTAATTCAAAAACAGGTCTCATGGTCGCAGCTTATGTATTTCCTGTAGGCGGACTCGACGTAGCTGCAGGGTTTAAACCAGGGGGGCAGTCAGACAGATATTTTGTGAAGCCACAAGGAAATCGGGATTTCCTGAAAGTTCATATAATGGCCTGTTGTGGCGCTGTCATTGGGCCCAAAAAAACCCATAGCCCCATAGAAGTCCATGTATTTGGGCCCAACTTCACCTAGACTGTATTACCTTAATAAACATGGTCATGAATACTTTCTGCTTCCAGTCACTAGTTTAAAGTCTCATTTCTAATGTCATAATATTCTTTTTGGAAAATTATGGTCCCATTTATTAAAAAAATGACCATAAAGTCGCGTATGTTCTGAGGGGCGTGGCTACCGTTACAGTCTATGATCGGGATTCCCCACCCACTCGAGTCAAAATAAAAACCAACTAAGAAGAAGGGGGGAAGTCCCGCCTCGTTGTCTGGGCCAGCCAATGGGCCAGCTGGGCCCAAACGGATCTAGAAAGATGGCGATGTACAATTCAAGGACTGACAGGCTTCATTTTACGTTCATGTTAGACCCGGGGAACGCTTTGTCCATATTTTTTACAGTCTATGGTTTAAACCCTCACCAGGCGCATCTCTTCTACTACAGTGAACGGTATAGTGACCGATACATAACGTCAGTCTTACCCAATACCCAATCTTTCTGTTTTATGAACACAAGGCTGCTGTACTTTATACCTCATACTAAGCATTTAAAGAATGAGGTATAAAGTACGGCAGCCTTGTGTTCATAAAACAGAAAGATTGGGTATTGGGAAAGACTGACGTTATGTATCTTTCAGGACCTTCTGACTGCTTCGTCTTAACCATTACTCAATGGCTTTGGTCTCAGCTACCGCGGTGGATATTTTGACATTCCGTTTTTTATTTTATTGGAATGTTGCCACTACTGTTGGAGCAGCCATAAACTACACAGGTTCATCTCGATGTCATCTTTGTAATGTTAGTGTTAGTAAAAAGCAGGTAAAAGAGTAACGTTTGAGGCAGACTAACATTAGTCACTCTACCGTTCACTGTAGTAGAAGAGATGCGCCTGGTGAGGGTTTCAACCCCGCAGCTACGTCGAGTCCGCCTACATAAGCCATGAGACCCGTTTCTGAATTCGTCTATATTATCTCATTGCTGTAGAGCAGCGAAACGTTTTTTGAATTTGAAAAACTGGACAGTTTTGTTTGTTTCCACCTGATAGAGACAATATCAGGCTCACTGCTCGACGCCTACCCTCTCTCTCTATCTCACATTATCTCTCGCACGTGCACGTGAACGAACGCAAACACGAACACCCACCCACACACACATGCATCAAATAACGGAACCCTCAAATCATCATACAGAGTCCAATAAAACATAAAATGGAATAAATGTTCTACAACTTTCAGGTGCAGGTACATAATCCTATTCTCTTCTGGCACAACCTACATGTCTAATCCTAATGCTAACCCCAATCTGAATCTTTCCATAATTGAACAATAATAATCATCAACAACACGGACCTGTCCGCTTCCCCATATTCAATCCCCATTGGCTATAAGATTGCCTTCCAAAGTTTGCAGGATTGGTTCATTTTGAACAAAATGCCTCAACACAGAGTGCAATTTGAGGGAAATTGCGCATGCACAATTGCACATTCCCACTAGGCTGAGGAAGAAATACCAATTAAAAATGTTCACATCAGGGGGCACGGTGGCACAGTCGGTAGTGCTGTCGCCTCACAGCTAGAAGGTCCTGGGTTCGATTCCCGCTGTGGGCGTGTTCTCTCCTCCGCGTCATCAGTGCCCATACCCAAGGCGGGGTTGGTGAAAGGGCCTTTCTGTGTGGAGTTTGCATGTTCTCCCTGTGTCCCCTAGGGTAGGTACCCTCACAAAAAACATGCAGTAATTCTGGTCTCTAAACTACCTCCCCCTGGCTAGCCGGGGTACCTGATGGAGGGGAAAGGAACTGGTCAGAATAACGGGTTCCTTCCGCTAATTCCGGCCGAGGAAACTCTCCCCTGTCAGGTGAAAAGAAGCAGCTTGGACTCCTCAGTCCTCATGCATAGAAGGTAGCATGTCTACTGTCCCCCCAGGTTGGCAAAGGAAGTGTAGCGCCCAGGATTACATTAGATAATTGACACTGGGTGAATAAATGTTTTCAGGAGTGTCCTGTTTTGTAGAAAATGCTGCAAATCATTAACACAGTGTCCATTTGCGGCGAAACTGTGCACGCATATTCCTACTAGGTTGAGGAAGAAATGCCACTTGGCATTCTTTCAAAAACACTCCTATCCTGGTGGAGACCTGTGTCCCGAGGGGCAAAATGTATTACTAAGGTGCACCACCATCTGAAACGGCTTTTACCCTAAAACTATATTATGTTAAAACAACAATTTCTCTTGTGAGGACCAGGAAGATGATCATCACAATGTGTCTCTCATATTCTGCAAGTGATGGAAAAAGTACTCAAATGTTTTACATAAGTAAAAGTATCAATACTGCAATATAGAAATACTCTGTTACAAGTAAAAGTCTGGGTAGAGCTGGGCCTTCATTTTTGGGTTTGATGATGTCAGAATGACATATGGAGCGTGTGATGTCACGAGGCTTGATGGACTGACAACCATATATGGAGATCTAAGGGTCTCCATGATGTCACAGGTGTCACGAGGCGTGACCATATGTGGAGGCGTGATGTTACGAGGTGTGACCATATATGGAGGTGTGATATGGCCATATATTGACATTCCCATATATGGAGAAGGGCCCCTGGCGATGTCGTCTATGCGTTGCTAATACATACAGTATGCCCGATACCTGATGATGTCACGTGATGTCATGAGGCATGACCATATATGGGGGCGTGACGAACCAACGGGAAATGCAAGTTTTCATAGTAAAACAGTTGCAGTACACACACACACACACACACACACACACACACACACACACACACACAGACTGTGCACTGTGTTTAAAAAAACGGATACACTTCATGCAGTCGCTATGGTTACGAAACTCAGAATAACATGCTCTGACAAATAAAGGGTCAATGAATGTGTCAAGATGTCAGAATTTTGATGTGTGTGCACGTGTGTACAGTAAGTGCAGTGTACCACCACACCAATACCACAACATAGAAATACTCTAGAAGCAAGCAAAACAAGCTCACAGCGTGTCACCTTTGTCACATTT